>NC_135497.1:510011540-510319917 GCF_052857255.1 Amblyomma americanum
CCTTCGTACTAATCTGTCGCAAAACTCGGCAAATAAACGTTTGCAGGAATTTTTTCCTCTCCTTCTCCATGAGGATGGCAGCTTGACGCGAGCAAGCTAGCTGACGACGCAAATTTATGTTGGGGTTGAGTGCTGTTTAGACGCACCAACGGGGTCAGTGCATAATTAGAGATAGGTTTTGAACTCTAGCAATAGATTCCAGAGAAGCTTCACTGACATTATTGGCTCATATCTTGCATACCCGCTTTCCTTGTTACCGTCGACGCCTTGCTGTTGGCTGCTTGTCCCGCTTTTAAAAGCAGAAGGCTCTCCAACAAAATTAAGATTCTATTCTCATGTAAAACAGAAGCGCACCGCAAGACTCCTTATTTTTCTTACTTTAAGCGCCCGTGGCAAGCGAGAAGTGAGCAGCCCCCCCCCCCCCCCCCCCCAAGTGAACGAAACCTACATGCCGCGGGAGCGAGAATGGCGGCCGCCGTAGTAGACGACGCAGATGTCCTCACCCTGAGCGGGGCGCGCACATCGATGTACCGCCGCCGCGGTGGCTGAGTGGTTATGGCGCTCGGCTGCCGGCCCGAAAGACGCGGGTTCGATCCCGGCCGCGGCGGTCGAATTTCGATGGAGGCGAAATTCTAGAGGCCCGTGTGCTGTGCGATGTCAGTGCACGTAAAAGAACCCCAGGTGGTCGAAATTTCCGGAGCCCTTCACTACGGCGTCCCTCATAGCCTGAGTCGCTTTGGGACGTTAAACCCACATAAACCAAACCAACCAAACCACATCGATGTACCCTACGTAGTGTTTGGGTGCGCGATGCCAGCGCCGGGGTGGAGACAACTTCAGCGGCCCCCCCATATTGAATCCCACGGAATCAGCGGCGCTAGCGTTTGTAACGGCGCCGTTCATGCTCTTGGCGCGCTTCAAAGTGCTTTAACTTGAACGGCCTTTTGCAGCGAGAGCTACACTGGGCTAATAATAATAATTGGTTTTTGGGGAAAGGAAATGGCGCAGTACCTGTCTCATATGTCGTTGGACACCTGAACCGCGCCGTAAGGGAAGGGATAAGGGAGGGAGTGAAAGAAGAAAGGAAGTGAGAGGTGCCGTTAGTGGAGGGCTCCGGATTAATTTCGACAACCTGGGGATTTTAACGTGCACTGACATCGCACAGCACATGGGCGCCTTAGCGTTTTTCCTCCATAAAAACGCAGCCTCCGCGGTCGGGTTCGAACCCGGGAACTCCGGATCAGTGGCCGAGCGCCCTAACCACTGAGCCACCGCGGCGGGTACACTGGGCTACCAGTCGAGAATTTCGCGGTACATGAGAGAGGCCAGTTGTGATTCTTTATGGAGGAGTCGCTTAAGTTGTCTCCACCCGGGAACGGCGGCGCTGGCATGGAGGCACCCTACGTGGATGGATGGATGGAAAGTAGTAGCGTCCCCTTTGAAACGGGGCAGTGGTAGTTGCCACCATGCTCATTTTTTCCTTTATTTTTGTTTAACTGTTCTGTAAGTTGTTAAAAAAATTCGCCATTTTCTTTAAAATGCGGCTTCCTACACTTAAAAACTTAGGTCACCTCTCCAATTGCTTTTTGCTAATTTCCACCGCAGATTTATTTACATGACTATTGTTATCTCTAAACCCTAAGGCCTCAGGAGGAGTGACTGTGCCTGCATCGACATCGGGATGGACACCATCACATTTTGTTCTATTGTTTCTTCAAACTTACCACACACAGCACATGTCTCATCTTCTTCGTTAAATTTCTTTTTGTAGCTGCGCGTTCTGACACCTTGACCTAGCTTCAAAGAGGAGGGCACTGCCTCTTGAGTTATCATAAAACTTCTCCTTCCTGATCTGCCTTTTCCAGTATCGATATAGTTCTACACTATGCTTCTTTTCCATTGAATCTATCCAGTTTTTACCTTCGGCGTTTTTAACCTGTCGTTTAATGCTCTTTCTTTCTCCTTCCTCGTCTTTGGCGAACTTACTGGCCAGCTTTCTAGTTCGTTTCCGCCACTGTGTGTCAACGCTCTTTCTGTACAGATATTTAAATACCTTAGCTGCCCACCTGTTATCGTTAATTTCCTCAGGCGTTCTTCGTATAGTACTTTACTCTGAGCTTCCCGTGCTTCGAACGCTGCCCAGCCCATATCCCCCTGTACTGCCTCGTTTGTGGTTTTTCCTTGGGCACCTAGTGCTAATCTTCCAACAGTTCTCTGATTTACTTCTAATCGCGACTGAACTTCAGCCCTTAAGCATAGAACCGCATTCCCGAAAGTAAGCCCCGGCACCATTATTCCTTTCCAAATACCTCTGAGGACTTCATACCTGTTGTACCCCCACAATGCCCTATGTTTCATTATCCCGGCATCTTTTCGCCCTTTTGCTATGACAGACTGTTCGTGCTTTTCCCTGTACATATGCCCGTTGTTTACCCATACCCCGAGGTATTTGTATCCGGCCACTTGGGGTATTTCATGGCCTTGTATTGTAAGCTCCTGATAAGTAGTGCCGTTGAAAACCATCACACCTGACTTAGTTGCGCTAAAACTGAAACCTAGACTGTCTCCTTCGTCTCCACAGCAATTCACCAAAGTTTTCATAGATGCAGCTAGCAGCGCCGCGTTGCGAGCGGCGCGTGAACCGCGGCGTCCGCGGCGGTCCTATTGTGTGGCGCCGGAACTGAGAGGCATAGGTTTATAATGGAGACGTTGGTAAACCGCTAACATGGCGCTCGGTCCTCTGAAGATCAATCCTGTGGCTTTAAACCGTTTGAAAGCGTGAGTGCACGGCTTCGCTTTTATCGTTCGCGTTGTGTTATGCATAGCTGACCTTGCGTGCACAACCAGGGTTATCTGCAGCGGGGTGCAGGGCGTATTTGGAGACGGACGCTCGCCACCGTCTCCGCTTGGTTGAATGATGCGCGGCGACAGCTTACGATGTTATGCGCATTTTCGCTTTCCAGATAATTTTTTTTTTTCGTTGGTGAAGTTACAGGGTCTGCCGTTGAAGTTGGGCGTCTCAGTGTTCTCGCATCATCGGAGTTTATTTTTTTTTTCAGCATCCTTGGCTGCATTCGCGCACACCTTGGTGCTGCGCTAAACAAGGCGGCTGGGGAAATTGGCCGGCCGAATAACGGTCAAGGCATGTGAGAACTGGGACGGAATTACGGTTCGCTCTCAATCGAATCTGTCTCAAAAAGAGTCTCATTTGCCCCTCTCCTATTGGTCGGCCGTGGGCGGCGGCCATTTTGCTTTTTTGCGTCACTGACTAACGTCGTCGATGGCCCAGAAGTGTTGACGTTGGCCACCTAATTATGCGGGCAGATTGAGACGATTTTTTGAGACTGGGAAATGTAGTCTCAAAGCGTTTGAGACGCAAAATGGCGGCGGTTTACTTCGCCATACGCGGTTGGACGCGCGAGCAACGGCGTAGGAGAGTGCACGAAGACGGTTTTGACTTGCCAGACGAGTTGCTTCGATGCCAATTTCGACTCAGGAAGGAGACTGCACACTGGCTGTGCGACCAACTCGCCGATGAACTGGGTGGTGCGCGGGCGAGTGCGCTGTCAGTGCAGCGACAGGTGCTGTGCGTGCTGCGCTTCTTCGGCACCGACGGATTTCAAGACGCTGTAGGCAATGAGGGCAACGTCGCTATAGCCCCGCCCACTATCAGCAAGTGTCTGCGGCGGGTGTCAGCAGCAATTGTCAAATTGGGGTCGCGCGATGGTTGGGTGCGGTTCCCGGCAAGCCCGGAAGAGAAGGCGGCGGCGAAGGAAGTCTTCCTTCGCCAAGGCAGTATCCCCGGCGTCGTTGGGTGTGTGGATGGCACACTTATCGCCATCAAGGCGCCACGGGGCGATGCTGCACACAACGCCGCTTTTTGGAGTCGTAAGGGCTACTACGCCCTCAACACAATGATAGTGAGTAGGCTTCGCTCTCCGTTTTTGACTGCATGTTCGACTGCAAGCTCGGGCCTTGACGGCGGAAGTTCACAACTAAGCTTGTGTTGTGCTTTCTCTCAGGTGTGCGTCTCCAACAAGAAATTTATAGCTGTTGACCTCCGCTGCCCGGAATCGGACCACGACGCTTTTCGCGGCGTTATTCGTGGCTGCGCCACGAGATAGAGCAAGGACTGCTGCAAGGTGGCGAGTTTCTTCTGGGTAAGCAATAAGAAACCCCCATCTCGGTTACAAATTCCGTGGTGAGGCAAAAATGAAAACCGAAAGAGAGGTTGTCGAGGCTTACTTCACCTCTAAAAGGGGTGACAACTGTGTCGGTTTGTCTGAATTATGTCTAGCAAATAAACATCCAAATCTTTCATGGGTACATTGGGGCTTTCCATTCCTACTAATCACACATGGCCCTGTCGATAATGTATTCGCACTGCACACGATGTGTTTGCGTGTGTACTTTGTTTCCTCCTCCTTTATAAGTGTCCCTCTTTCCACAAAATAGGCAGTTGCAAGTTCTGCGCTTTGTGTGTGCGTATTTGTGCCTCTTGTTGACTGGTCGTCTTCACGCATTTTGTTTTGACATTGCTATGAATCTGCTGCCATTGTATCAAGAGTGTTGAGATTGAGGACGACAGAGGCCACGCTTAACTGTAAATCATTTCTGTTATGCAGGGGACAGTGGCTACGCTTTGGAGCCCTGCTTTTGACGCCTGTGCCAGGGCATCCCAGTCTGGTGTCTCCAGAGGGGTTATACAACTCAGCGCATAGCTCCATGCGATCCGCCGTGGAGCGCGCCATCGGCGTGTTGAACAGCTGCTTCCGGTGCCTGCAAAAATACCGGACGCTCCAATACGAGCAGGAGCGAGCGGCCTTTATAATCGGAGCATGTGCTGCGCTGCACAACCTCTGTTTGAAAGACCCCTTGCCAGAAGAAGGAAACGTGGATGCCGCTGACCCGGACGACAACGAGCCACCTCCGGCTGCAGTCTACACGCAAGGCGCTACAAGCCGCCTCACCTACCTGCGGGGCAGAGCCGTGCGCGACGGTATTGTTGAGGTTTTTCGGAGAACCCGTCTCCAGAGGCTGACATACCTGCGCACGGTGCGTCGTCAGTTGCGGCGGCAAGCACTGAGCCCATCGACACCACCTCGCAGGGTAGCTGGCCAAGGTGTTCATTTGTGCAACACAGCAGCCACGGTTACTGTTGGCAGCGTCATCCCCTCGTGTCAGTGTAGTGTACACTTGTGTTTGAGTAACTCTGCATTGTGGCTGTGCCCTTAGCCGCAGCCCGCAAAGTGCCGACTTTTACTTTTATTTTTTTGTTTCCTGTGTGTGCCTACAAGCTGCCGGCGCTGAAGAAGCGCAGCGTGCACAACACCTGTCGCTGCACTGACAGCGCACTCGCCCGCGCACCTCCCAGTTCATCGGCGAGTTGGTCACACAGCCAGTGTGCAGTCTCCTTCCTGAGTCGAAATTGGCATCGAAACAACTCGTCTGGTAAGTCAAAACCGTATTCGTGCACCCTTCTACGCCATGTGTGTGTGTGGTGTGTGTGTGTGTGTGTGTGTGTGTGTGTGTGTGTGTGTGTGTGTGTGTGTGTGTGTGTGTGTGTGTGTGTGTGTGTGTGTGTGTGTGTGTGTGTGTGTGTGTGTGTGTGTGTGTGTGTGTGTGTGTGTGTGTGTGTGTGTGTGCGTGCGTGCGTGCGTGCGTGCGTGCTTAAGTGGGTGAATAAAAAGTGTACTGTTAAAAGAAAGCACCGAATGTTTGTGATGCTTATTGAAATGAGACATTCCCACTGAAGCAAATTTTTTGCTAGATATGCATTCAAGGGCTGAAATGATTTCGATGGACATATTGTACTGCAAGAGATGTCAGGTGCTCTTTGTTGGTATTTCAGTTAAATTTGAAAGGCGTGCTTGCGCCCTGTAATTTAGGAATAAATAAAAAAGAGACAACCAAAGAGGACAACACACCTCATAGCGCATTCCCTACCGTGATGACATCAGTGGGCAGAAGGGCCATCCTTCAAACTCCCCCAGTCTGCCCACTAGCGTCATCGAGTTAGGGGACGCGCGGTGAGGTGTGTTGTCCACTTTGGTTATGTCCCACTGTGAGGAGGTTTTTTTTATTTATTCCTAAATTACAGGGTGCAAGCACACCTTCCAAAGTAACTGAAATACTAACAAAGAGCACCTGTGCACATCTCTTGCACTACAATATGCCCATACAGCTCATTTCAAGGTTCCTTTCAGCATGCACTTTTATTTTGTTTTGAGCAGCATTTATCAGAAGTGTTTTTATTTGAACAGATAGGTGCAAAATGCACTGCTTGCAATACCATGAATAAGTAACATCTTCACGTTTGGTACACAAATTGCAGCATACAAACATGATAAACATGACAAGACTAGCGGCCTACGTGTTACCACAGCTTCTACGTTAGTTATGCAGACAGAAAACGCACTTCAGCACACGTCTTAAACCAAGGTACACATCTAAAGCAATGCTCTATAAGTGTGTAATACATTTCGCCTGACTAGAAAATGTTTATCACCCACAAAATGCATGAATATCAATACGACGAGTGATGAAGTTCTGCTCAAAGGCAAACCCTAGCAGTTACGAGAAGAATGACGCACAACGGAATGCATCATGAATATGGAAAGTTGTACTGTCAGAATGACTTTAACATGACAAAATTCTCATTCAGCATCATCATCAGCCTGACTACACCCATTACAAGGCAAAGTCGTCTTCCATGTCTCTCTAATTAACCGTGTCCTTTGCCAGCTGCGTCCACAGTGTGCCCGCAAACTTCTCTCGTCCGCCCACCTCACTTTGTTCCGCTCCCTGCTATGCTTTGCCTTCTCTTGGAATACACTCCGTTACCCTTAAGGAGCAGCAGTTATCTTGGCTTCCAATTACATGCTCTGCCAAAGAGATATTGGTAAACTGTCATTCATGATCTGAGAGAACCGGCCATATCCGCTCCACCACATTCTTATCCGTCTAGTTTTTTCCGTCTCATGATCCGGATCAGCTGTCACTGCCAATTGTGAACTGGTGTTCCCTTGCTAGACTGTAGAACATTAGTTTGGCTTGCTGCATGTTAATTTTTAGACCCACCGTTCTGCTCTGCCTAACTCGTTCAACACCTGAGTACCTCAGCAAGGCAATGTCATCAGCGAATCGCAGATTATTTAGGCATTCTCCATTTACTCTTATTCCCAACTGTTCCCTATTCAGGCCTCGGAATACCTCCTGTAAACAGGCGGTGAATAGCATTGGCGAGATCGTGTCTCCTTGCCTGACGCCCTTCCTTATTGGAATTTCATTGCTGACTTTATAGAGGACTATGGTAGCTGTACAGTTCCTATATATATCTTCCAATATTTTGGCATAAGGCATGCTAAGCCCCGTCGTGGCACCTCAGTGTTTGAAGTATTCTGCTACCGATCTAGAGCAGGTTAACTTTCAGCCATGGCGGTCACATTGTAATGGACAAACAGTGCGCGTGTGCTGCGCAATGTGTAGACACGTTCAAGAACCCCGTGGTGTAAATTAACCCGGAGCCCTCTACAACATTGTCCCTATAAGCACGTGTGTCACATCGGGTCGTTAAAGCACACAATTAAGTGAATGTGCGAATGAGGAAAATTAATGAACATATGAAAAACCAAACATTGACTAGATATAGCATACCTTGTGTGCCTTGCAGAAGGTAAAAAGGTAACATCTAGAAACGAAATCAAAGTAAAGAGTACATATCACATAGCTTGTGCTTAGTGCAAAAGGTTGCAAGGTACAATCACAAAAAATTGACACACACACTTCAGACTGGTTATGTGCCGGAATGCGAAAGCACGTGCGTTTGACACCACCTGGAACACTGCAGCCGAGAAATGGTTGGTTGCAATTCTGACACGAATGTAGCAGGGAAAAGTTGTGCCATATTGAACTCAGGCAATGGGGGGTGTATAAGGCGAATGTCTTGTATATGACCGTCAGGTAAGGCGGCCCTCAACTTGCTGTGTGCGCCATTCGACCACTTGATGACGGCAAATTTATCCTTACATGACTGGGATTTTCTATACCGTCTGCGAGTGCTCATACATGCGGGCAAGTTTTCTCGTAATGGGACTAGCAATGCTTCCACATTGAAACACGAAACCAAAGTGGACAACGAATATTGGACTGCCTGTACACTTCACACAAGTTAAAAAGTACAAAAGGAGAAACATTCATTCATAAGCCCCCTGTAGCTGGCAGGGAATTAAAAAAATATTCTGCACCTTGCAGAAAGAAAAAAAAACGAAAAAAAACAGGTAAAAAATAAAAAAGCCCCACCGAACAAGTTACTGCAGTGGCTGTAACTGATTCTGCAAGACACGCATAATCAAGGCCACGGCAAGTACCACTTGCTCGGTGAGGCGCACTGTGTGGGCCCTTGCTGCATCGGCAGTCTGCACCATCTATGCCCAAGTTTCTGTCACGGCAGCAGTCAGTTCTCTCACTGCCGCCGTGAGGCTGCGGACTTCTGTTGATGTCTGGCTTTGGTGCTGCACATAAAAGGAGCTTCATTTGCACAGTTAACAGATATGAAGGGCTCGTTTCACATAAAGATGACCTATTGAAATGTCTCTAGAGGTCAGGCATAGGTTTCGAACTGTGAATGTAGATACATGTTGCATGCAGCTGCTTCTCCTTCACTAAATGTGGTGGGTGCTGTCTGCACATGCCTCCAGAAGGCGTGCGTGAAATGCGATGTCCTCAACATTGCGGGCTGCGAGGAGGTCGTTGGTGCGCCGGGTCTCCGCTAGCAGCTGGCGCACCTCCTCCGCCCGCGTGCTCCGCTGCTGCTGACTCGGACGGCCCGGCACCACAGCTGGCTGCTACTGTGTAGCTGTCAAAAGGAGAAAGCGATTGAATGTACACTTGTCATATAGTGAAGCACGATGTGCAATAACCTGACTGCTTGGTGCAATATCCCAGAGGGCTGTTGACATGCATACTGGGGAGTAGTACATAAAAGCATTCATAATCAGCGGTATGACAAAAACAGCATCGTTTCAATGTGGACATTTGTGTAACCATCGCATACACCACAGTTTCCGTTGTAAGAGGAATAAAGCTTGCACAAAGTACCAGTGGTGCATATGAAAGACAGTTCTGTGGGTGGCCGCCGCGGTGGCTGAGTGGTTATGGCGCTCGGCTGCTGGCCCGAAAGACGCGGGTTCGATCCCGGCCGCGGCGGTCGAATTTCGATGGGGGCGAAATTCTACGTCTACTGTGCGATGTCAGTGCACGTTAAAGAACCCCAGGCGGTCGAAACTCCCGGAGCCCTTCACTATGGCGTCTCTCATAGCCTGAGTCGCTTTGGGACGTTAAATCCTCATAAACCAAACCAAACTTCTGTGGGTATTGCAAAGTGATACTGATAGTCTGCTGCTGCAAATGGTATTAATGTTAGGTAGCTTGCGAAATGAATAATGTGGTGCCTGATTCTGGAACATCAACTCACAGGCTGTGTCACAAGGCATGTCCTCCTCCTCCAGCTCCTCTTCATCCGGGGGGTGCCATCTATGTGAATTCATTCCGAAAGACACCACTGCTTAGTGGAAAGTTTCAGCAGAGCATGTATTGGCGCAAAACACATGGTTACTTCGTACTGAGACACAAGAAGAAAAAGAGCAGTACCAAGAGGGCAAGATAGTACAAGGTACATAGCTCGAGGTTGCATTTGTTACTTCAGCATTCGCATCCCTTCCTAACTACAAGAAAAACCACAATGAGGTCAACAATGTGCACCAGTTGTTAGGTGTATATATCAAATGACTAAACATTCACTTACCAGATGGAGAGCGCGCCTCTGCATGCTGCAGGCCGCTCCTCCCTGGTACCTCCCCCACGGACACACGGGGCTGGTTCTGCAAGAGGCACAGCACCCCACGTTCATGCACGAGTGTCTCGAAGTTTATTCTGTGTGTGCATTGCTCACAGTGCATGGTCCCAAAGTTGACATTCATTATTCTTCATTAGCCTCCACTATCATTCTCCCCTCATTATTAGTAACATCACCGTGGCTTACCACATACCTGGCTGGAGGAAGAGAGCATTGGAGCTGCGACGCCTTGCACGAGGCCTGGCGACCGCAGCTTGCACACACGGCCTGGCATCCGCGGCAGCCTGCCGCCTCCAGTGCCCCTGCGACAGGATGCGGAGAGGCATATTCAAGGGCCATTCGACAGACCGTTGTTGACACGCTCACCTTCCCGCTGCCAAAAGCTGTGCCTCCTCCCTCTTGCACCGGGTGCACCCCACCTGCCCCATGTGGCGCCAGAGGGGCACACTTTTGGCAATGGGGCCCACGGCGTTGAGCAGGTTCACAAGCTCCTGCCACAGCTTGCGCCTGCGAGCAGCCGTGTAGCCCCCGGAAAGGGGTGAGGGAGCGTGAGCTAGCGCCGGGTGCTGCTCCATGAACTCTACCATTAGATCGTATTGTGCCTTCGAGACGCGCGTGCTCGCCTTGGCAGACATGCTGGCCATTTCAAATGATAACGGTATGTCATGCCAATTCCGCCAGCGATTTCTTGGTATCGGTCAGGGAATGAAATAGGGAATAATGGGGAATGTACAGCTTGGCTTCACGCGGATGTGCGCTATATATAACTCATGTTGACACAGCAGAGCATAGACGTGCGCTCTATTGCAACAACTTATACAAGGTTACGAAGCAGGCAGCAAGGACGAGCAAGTCGGTTGATAGTGTGCGCCTAATCGTTTTTCTCGTCCTTGGTCGTTCCTTACTTACACACCTACATAGAATGAACAGACGATCATGCAGCCATACAACTTTATTTCGCCCCATATGTCACACTTCCCTGTCGTCTTGTATTTAGCAGACAAAAAACAGAACCACACATCCCACACGTCAACCCAACAGCATCTTTGGGCCATTGTTGCCATCAATAAAAAGCAAATACACATTCCGCAATATCTTGTCCTCTTCGATTTTCGAGCTAGCGCTCCTTGTAAGTTGATCTCCGCAGGCCCGTAGCATTCACTGCCTTCAATCAGATTTTTCTGCGCACTTAAGACATCCGCAAAGTACCTTGATTTTAGACGACACGCAAAAAATCGGGAACTACCCGTGGAATCAGCTGTTTTCTTGCAGGCCGGCATGTTCACGCGATACCACTTCCAGCGCTCCCTCATGGCGGAAGAAGTTATCCTACAGCAAAATTATTTGAAAAAATGAGAACGCTTCTAATTTTCCTTCGTGTTATTAACTCTACAACACAGTTTATTACCAAAGTAAAATATTACTTGTTTTCTTCATTGCGTTTTTGTTTATTTTTAGACTAACATGTTCACGCTTTACCGCTTACAGCACACCTTAGCGGCCACAAAAGTGACTGAACAGCAAACAATTGCAAAACTTTAAACACTGCTTGTTTAACTTGGTGTTGTTGAGTTTAAAATACAGTTTCTTAGCAAAATAAAACATTACTCGTTTTTATTCACTGCGTCTTTACAGCAAAACATTAGTCTACGGTCCCTTGTCGTGCGAATAGTGGTTTCGGGGCGGAGCCCTGCTACTAGCCACCGCAGCCTTACTCCACATTGGCCGATTCGGCGGTTGGCGTCTCTCGGTGTCGTTATTTTGACGTCACGATCTCAAAATTGAGACAGTTTTTGAGAGCGATCCGTAATCGCGACCCTGGCCACCGATTCGTGGGAAGAAGACAGTTTTGACGTATCGGACAGTGACAGATTGTAGTACATAACAGTGTACAGTCGTCCGCACACTTGTCTATAGAGCGCTTGAAACGCGCGCTCTGTTGTGCATTTATGAAACTCGCTGCTGCCCGGCGGGCCCGATTCCGCTTTTAAGTACATCAGTGTTAGCCCGATCCATAGGAATGCGCTTGCGTGTGATAAGGTCAGGGTTTAAGCCCTGGGCCCTTCGCAGATAACACGTGTACTCACCGGTGCGGCGTTAGACAGGTGTTTGGACGACTGTATTCTATAGACGTTCTTGCGCACTAGTAGTGAGAAGGGTGCCGTCTGTAAAGCTGCGAGGCGTACAGTCGTCGATATCTGCTGTTATAATTTTGCAAAATGAACGGTAGGTTAGGGCGCACCAAGAATGCCTTAGAGGCGTGGAGAGAGGGAGAAAAACGGTGGGTTTCCCAAATTTTGTTGTCACATGAATTGTGCTTCTATACAGACACCTGAAAAGTTCTTTTTGGACGTGTTATGTTCAGCAAGGAAATGTTAATTCACCTCAGATGGTGAGCCCTCATTTGCTTTTGTTGAGGTAGCATGTTACGTGAGCGTTTACATATCTTCTCTCATATGGTTGTGTTTGCGCTCATGTTGTGATATGAGAGCCCACCAGCTAGCCAGACATTGTACTCTAAAAGACCCCACTTGGGTCATTAATCATTGTCAACAGCCTAACTACACCTGTGGCCTTATCCCTGTAGGATTTTTTTAATCTATTCCGCCCACCTGATGTTCTACCATGTTCTGCTCTGCTGCTGCATCAGTTGCATTATATAGCAAACACTAATGGGATGCTGTTAAGCTGCAGCAAAATGCTGACGGCAGCCAGAGGCGCACTCACCCGTGTGAGTCGGAGAGGTTATGCGGCTGATTTTGGATGGAAAGTGAGTCACAAATATATACTTCAGTTGAAAGGTGTCAGCCGCAGGGCAGTCATGCTGCTCGAATTTCGCTCCTTATGTCGAGAGTTCTAAGTTGACAAGCCAATCGCTGGCTCTTGGGAATCGGCATGTCTCGTTGCAGGCAACTCTCGTCCTGAAAGTGATCATTTGGGAACGTGACCCACCGGTTGAATGCATGAATGTTGGCACAAGGTCTAGTCGCTCCCTGGTCACAAATCACTGCTGGTCCTAAGCCTTGAGCAAGGGGGAATGCATCTTTTAAAAACTACTTGTGCCCTAGTGCACTGATTATTGTGGCCAGCAATGCAAATACGCTCAGGCATTTTGGTCTCCCATGTGACAAACTGTCAATCTGTACTGCCTCCTGCTCCCGGGCCTACTACATGTGTGCACTTACTGTGATCACATCACCATGAATCGCACATTCTCACTTATCAGCCGGTGGGTGTAGCAGTGCTCCATTCCCCTTGGTGAGAAGATGGTCATGGTATTCCAGATTGAATCCCGCTCCAAGGACTGCATAATCTCGAGTGGCAAATTCTAAGCGGCCATCAGTCTTGTCGTTATCACTGCTTTTCTCCCAACTGTCAGATGCTAGGGACAGTGATCTTCATTGGCCAGCACGTGCATGCAGCTTCTTACTTTGCAGTCATAGCTACTGATACAGGCACACCTGGGATTGACTGTTGCCAATTCGTGGAAGACGACGCCTGTTCCACTTGGCTGCTTGTGAGCATTCTCACTACCATGACAGGAACACAACCTTTGGAAGCCTGGACAGGTTCTCCTTTCCTCTCCTTGTCTTCCACAGACAGACATGTGCATGTGATGTGAAAAGTTGGAGGGTGGCATTTTGGTGGAAACTTCATTATGGGTGCAATAATGTGAAATTGAAAAGTCTTCGCACTAGGTGGGCAGCTTTCTTGCTTGGTCCAGGAAATTGCGGACCTGAGCCATCCCTCGGCCAGAGTATGCTCAGAGCATCCGCCTCGCATGCGGGAGGTGCGGGGCTCGATCCCCAGTGCCGCCGGGTACCAACCGGTGCTACAATGGGTACAAGCTTTCCCCTGACCTGGTGCTCGGCTTCTTTAGGGTGAAGTGCTTAGAAAATGGGTCTTTGACCCCACCTTGAGTGATCGAAAAATACCTTGAGTCATGGCGCTCTTTGGCCATAGACGCGCTTGCGCCATAAAAATCCATAATCCAATACAAGTATACTGGTCATCCAGCTGGGGATTGAGAGCTGAGCCTCCCATTGTTCTTCGTTTAAATATCTGGTGCCGTTGGCTCCATGAATCCCCACACCACACGTGGAAGGGTGTTTGGTACTTTGCAGAATGCGCATGCATAGCTGTAGGTGTAGTAAGATGCTATAGACATGACTGTTGGTTTGGATTTTTTGGTGGGTGACTGCTTCTTCTATTTGTTTTGTGTGTTCTGGGGAGTATATTCTTCATTAATGTCTGTAATGCTGGGGCATGTCAGTATATTTCTTGGGTACATTCTGAGTTCTCTGCAATTTCTCTGGCCGTGGCGCCCGGTTAGTTCTCTGGCTGAGGCGCTGGCGGTCTCGTTTCCTGCCAGGTGAATGTGTCCCAGAGGCCATATGATGTAGGTGTCTGGAAGGTGACGTGCTGTGGTATGGTGGAGGCTGAAGCAAACATCCTATAATCCGTTTCATGCATAGCAGTCAATGCTGGAAAGGCTGCAAAAGTAGTGCACCCACAAAACCATATCACTTTGCCACGTATCATTTGTTCGTTTCGAAGCTCTGAGTGTTGGGACGAAAACAAATAGCGGCATAAAACAAAATGCTAGCATTGGAATCATCGTCGAGGCTATGAGGTGCTTCCTCTGGCTGTAATTTTCGCTGAGTGTGAACTCCCTTTTGTGCACGGGTCTGAGCGAGTCACCCTACTAGCCACTTGTCATGTCACCACATGTCAATTTTACTTCTCGAAATGTCGATCATTCGCAGGTTGGCAATGTGGCAAGAGGTAAAACGAATTGCAGGAGGTTGCCAATCAAGGTAGTTGAGATTTATCGCAACGAAATATGCTTGTGTTCCCTTTCGTTGTATGTAGCCGGCGCGGTGGCTGAGTGGTTACGGCACTCGGCTGCCGGCCCGAAAGACGCGGGTTCGATCCCGGCCGCGGCGGTCGAATTTCGATGGAGGCGAAATTCTAGAGGCCCGTGTACTGTGCGATGTCAGTGCACGATAAAGAACCCCAGGTGGTCGAAATTTCCGGAGCCCTTCACTACGGCGTCTCTCATAGCCAGAGTCGCTTTGGGACGTTAAACCCCCATAAACCAAACCAAACCTTTAGTTGTATGTTGAGCTCATTCTTGGGTGCGGACTTCCCCTGTGCGAACAGGTGTGTTACCTTTGGCAACATTGACTGCCGTGTATGAAGTGGAGTATAGCTGAATAGTTTGCTTTGCGCTTGACTGGTACGCATGAGCACTGCGCTGTGCCATGGTGATGGTCTTCCTTTTCACTGTAGTGATGGTATGTTGCTGCTACAGACTAGAACAGAGGAGGCACAACTGCAGTCTTTTCTTTTTCTGTTTTTCTTTCCAACCGTAGTGTTTGTCATGTGAAGAAATGGTGCATTTGTAGTGCCTCTGCAAACCTGATCAGCGATGTCAGCGCATGTTAAAGAACCCCAGGTGGTCGAAATTGCCCAGGGTCCTCCACTACGATGTCCTCACTGCCTGAGTTGCTTTGGGATGTTAAACCCTATAAACCAGCTCTTACAGCTGCATTCACCACACTTGCTTCGTGCGTGCCGTGCAGGTTCCTGAATGAGCCAGCCTATAAGGATGCTCAGGAGTAAAACCAGTCAAAAGACGGGACACAGCGAAGAGACGAGGCACACACAAGACGACTGGACTAGCAACTGTGCTTGTTAGAAGAAAACAGACTCCCAGGAAAAGTGGCAAAGTTTGCGCAGCTCAGTTAACAATCTACATCAAACGATAAGCTGTAATCTAACGCCGTTGCGAAAGGAAGCTAAGTTCCTTCTGCATGAGGTAGATAGAAGGACTGCTGATACAATCATCTGCTTGAATACTAATGAAGAACGCTTCGAGGATTTCACGCTCAACTTTTCCCTTGCCTCTGCCGACAATACTAACATTGGAAAACAGCGGGTAGCAACCGCATTCCCGGCAATGTCGAGGCAAGATAGCGCCGTCAGTAGGGGACAGAGAGTTGTGGTGTTCTCTTAGTCTGTCATTAATTCATCGGCCTGTTTGCCCAATGTACACTTTTTCGCAGGTCAAAGAAATTTTGTAAACAACACCTGTGGCGCAGTTGACGTAGCGGTTTTCATGTTGCGTCGAACAAACCGGCCGATAAGTCCTGTCACGTGCAACACGTGAGCACAGGCGTGAAAGCTTGCAGGGAGCTGAAAACGTGACATTGACGCCCTGCTTTCCGGCGACCTTTTTGATGGTGTGGGCGACTTTATGCACATAAGGCATGACTTCAAAATTTCTCTTTTCCACTGTCTTTGGGTCAACCCTTTTGATGTCTTTTGACTACTATAAGGATGCGACTGAGAGCTCATCAGTGTGCAACAGGCGGCTGGTGGTGAAGCGCCGGCTGCGGCTGCCCTTCCTGGATGCCCAGACAGGCGTGGCCCAGAGTGACTGTGCCCTGTGGATGGCACACTGGCAGCGCATGCCAGGACATGCCGAGGGGCAGCTCTACTCATAACCGGCGAGGAAGTGGCGCAAGCGGCGGCGCCAGCACCTCATGAACGACCGCTACCTAGGAGCCACCCGGCTGCGGGAGCACCAGCCGCCTGAGTACGGGGACGCAGGTGGGGCTGCAACTTCGCAGCAGATAGCCACTGGTGGTAGGGGCTGCTGCAGTTGTGGCATTTCCAGCTAAGCTCTGCCAAAACACTGCAACAGTGTAGCCTGGTTGGTAATGATCCATGGTGTACTGCGCTGCTGCATGGAACGCATCAAAAATGAACACAAATTGAGGACAGTGGTGACACTTATTGCTGCGTGTCATAGTCTTTTATTTATGTTCATTTTTGTTGGGTTCCCTGCAGTGCAGTATAACACACAACATGTGGTGGTCAGCTTTGGTCCATAATTGTAGCGCTCTGGCAGATGCACTTGTATGCAATGAGTGATGCCTATTAATGCTATGACAATACATCGCTTCCCTATGGGGTGTGCAAGCAACCAACTCTGTGCCACCGCACGTAGTACAGTGCTGCCGCGTGCTGTGTTTTGTGGCATAGTTTGCAGAGAGCGCGGGAAGAAAGAGCAGCAAGATTGCTTTCTTTGCTGCGTTTTTATGCTGGTGAGGGCACGGGTGCCTGGATGCCAAGCTCTAAACAAAAATGAAGCAAGAAAGACTGTCTGCGCTTGCCCATACTGCAGGCCGAGGCGCGGTATAGGCACCATGCGCCTGCCAGGCGCCTCCATCAGCGGCGTCGTGTTCTGAGCCACCAATGGCCAGTTTGGCGTCCCGAATGAGTTGGCTCCGCGCTATAGCAGACGATTTTCTGAGACTATGTGGCAACAGGTGCCTGCGTGCTGCTACTTAAAGAAAGAAGCCTGGTTCTAGTTTGCCTTTGGCTGGCAACTTTTTTTTGAGGAGGGAACTTGGCTAAAGGCATCAGGCTTTTTAATCCTACCTTGTATACAACGAGAATGAAATTTTGTCGGAAGACAGTTGTGAACTGTCGACCTGATGTATTGCACAGACATGCGTCTCTGCGCCCTCGAAATCAATCAACTTGAAGGAATATTCGTTTGTCCGCAAGTTTTAATGGTTCCTCTTACACAACTGTCCCCGACCAGGCACCTGGTTGAACCAACCTGCAGCTGCAAGGGAGGCGTTGCAGGAAAGCGCAAACATCCTGCTTCTGTGGCAGCTTTTTGGAGCGGTGCAACACACTGTTGCAAACTAGTCACCCTCTAGTATGGGGAATAGTGAGCTGCAGGAAGCTTTACCCAGAATTTTTAAAGTTTTACAAATTGGGCAAACTATATCGTATTACAGTAAAAGCTCGTTAATTCGGACATCTAGGGACCGTAAATTATGTCCGAATTAACCGAATGTCCGAATTATCGAGTGGACAACAACAATAAATGCACGATTTTCATCAGCATCCTTGTACTGCGCAAAGTAATCGAGGATGCTCGTCTGCTTCCGAGCGGAAACCCGAGCGGATACTATTTTTCTAAGTCCTTCCAGGTGCTTAGCAGCTCGCATGCTGTCTGCAGTGTCCCAACAAAATTCTTCCGATACAGCGAGGCCCTCCGCGGCTTCCAGCACAGTGCGAGGGGTCCGAGGTTGCACCTTTCGTGGCTCCTCTTCCTCCTCAGAATCTTCGCCGTGCAGCACGTCCCTGATAATTTCTTCATCGTTAAGAGAGCCTGCTGTAACAAGGCCGTCATCGATGCTGACGTAATAAGCGAGTGTCACCACATCCGGCAGATCTCCTCCGAAATCCCGGCAGTCATTTCCACTGTTGTGTAGCGACACTTCGGCCACTGCATCATCGCCAGACTCACGCACAACAAAGCCACAGTGAATAAAACAGTTAACAACGACGTACGCGGGCGTGTTGTGCCAAACGTAGGCAAGAATGTTGACCGCGCTCAAATGATTCACGTCGTACTGCTTGCCGACTTCATGGCACAGGAGCATACGTTCCAGCACGCGTTTGCGGTATTTGGTCTTGACATACTGAATTATGCCTTGGTCCAACGGTTGGAGGGCTGATGTGTTCGGCGGCAAGAAAACAACTTCTATGTTGTCCAGTCCGGTGACACTGTTATGCGCACTGCAATTGTCCAGCACCATTAACACTTCGCGGTTCTTTGCGGAAAGTTGTAGGTCTAACTTCTGCATCTAGCCTCAAAAAATTTCCGACGTCATCCAGGCCTTTCTATTAGCTTGGTATTCCACTCGAAGAGCAGGCATGTTCTTAAAGAACCGTGGCTTTTGTGCCTTTCCAATGACGACAAGCGGCAAGCGCTCTGTCCCTGTCATGGCGGCTAAAAGAATGGTGACGCGTTCCTTGCTTCTTTTGCCACCGATGCACGAATCTCCTTTCATGGTCACAGTCTTGTCTGACAAAGCCTAAAGAAAAGTGCTGTTTCATCAGCATTAAATACAGTATATAATTTGGATCGTAGGCGGTGATGTCTTCGAGCAGCTGAGCGTTCTTCCAGTTGTTGGCAACGTCTTCGTTGACAGAGCCTCTTTCGCCGCACACAGTCTTAAAAATGAGGCCATGTCGCTCTCTGAAGCGTGCACACCACCCTTCCGATGCTTTGAATCAGTGCAAACCTCTCGGCTTGCGCCATGATGAGGGGTCCACTCAATGGCAGGTTTGCATTACGCGAGTTGACCACCTACCGAAGCAAAGCCTCTTCCAACTCTGGATAAGCTGCTGTTCGCAGACGGTTTCGTGACGCTTGGAACTTCTCGCTTTCGAACGCCTGAAGAATCTGTTCATTTTTCACATACGTGCTCAAGGTACTTCTTTTCACGTCGTACTTCTTCATGGCTTCTTGTCGAGAGAGCCCGTCCTTCAGGGCCCGCAAAATTTCCTCTTTGGTAGCCAAGTCCTTGGCCTCGTACTTCGGCCGTTTCGCCGACGTTGCCATCGGCGAAGAATGCGGTAACACGGACGCACAACAGAAAAGCACCAATAAAGTTCCATAACTGAACCACGCTAAATCCAGTGGTCCTCGGCAAAACAGCGTGCAAGGATGCAGCGCACCAACAGCAACAAAGCAACAAAATGGCCCCATCGATAATGCCGACACGAGAAAAAAACAAGGAAAAGCGCCCATCCAGCCACAAGTCGAGCCAATTGGATTGGATTGGTCAAGTTTGTTAAATGATGTCAATGACGATGCTGTGTTTGCGTATTACTTTTGTGCCGCATTTGCGGTATTTTCGTTTTCGAGTCTCGGTGGCTGTCAGAAATCGTCCGATTTATCCGAGGTGGGGTGGAATCCGTCCGAATTAAGGAGAGTTTCGTCTCATAGACTCCTATATATAATTGTAGGGACCAGGCGCGAAGGTCGAATTATCAGATTTTCCGAATTAACGGAAGTCGAATTAACGAGCTTTCATTGTAAAAACCCTTATGAAATCCTCTTCTCATGAACAGTGATAAGCTTTAACATTTCATATGTATGAGGTTAATTTATCTCATGGTATCGTACATTGCGTGCTAATACAAAAGCAAGCAGCAATGTTTCGAAGATGTATTTGTGGGCAATATGTAATATGTCTGTTCATTTTGGGGACTGCAAAGTCAGTGAAGGTGTAGTACATGTGCTCAACAATTTTGGAGGCATTAAGTACGGTCTGAGTGGCCTTTTGCGAGCCGAAGAATTGGGAGAGTGCAAAGTCCTTCCTACTAGCGAAAAGAATCAAGAAGCCACAATAGAGCTTTTCGAATGGGACAAGCGATCGTGGCTCAAATGTCTGACTTTGATACTGAAAAAACTGGATTTTCCCGCAACGTTTGGTTACTTCGAGTTTATTGGAGAAAGTTGGATTTGAATGCGGATATGTATGAAAATATATCTGCTGAACGTGTCTCAGTCTCTCTGGTGCAGAAGCAAAAATATATTGAAAGCATTCAGAGTAGCTTCAGAGAACCTGGCCGAGCTCTTCATAAGCACCCAGAAGAACAGTGTTCATTGGAAAGATGAAAGGATTCCGCGCATAACGTGCACTAAGGTGGGCAGTCTTAAATTAAGGATTAATCAGTGATTACTGTGGTATGATGTGACATAATGACCTGTAGCGTGTCACGTGACAATTACAAACATCCTGCACCCCTCTTTCAGTTTTATCTGAAAGCCGAAAAGATGAAGTACATTCACGAAATTATGCACTGCCCAGAAGTTTTTTTCCTGCACCCGCACGGCAAGTGGCGTATATTGTGCTCGGTCGAAACGTTTGAAAATTATTTATTACAGAGCGCAGTAGACAATGTCTATTTTTTTTCAGGCACACAGAGTACTTTCCGGTCGACCCCAGAATTATAAAGACAGAGTAAGAACTCTTATCTTCGCGAGAGATATCACAGGGCCAGCTGTGCAATACGGAATCGCAATGGAAGTAAAAGCTCGACTTGGTTTCTGGACAGGAAGACACGTTTCTGTGTCCCTTTTCAGTCGGGAAGCTGTACATAAAACTTGGTCCCAGGTGAATTCCGTTAAGTGCTGTTTCAGACAATAATACAGCAATTTCTTGTACTTTTCATAAAGGTCATTGGTGCCTGCAATAACCTCATCAGCATACCCGAAATTCTGGTTCTCTCATTGCCAATCTGGCAATTTCGCATCGCCTTGTCTCTCTGGATACACGCCCCGCCACAAGTGGCACGCGTGACGCTCCAGAGTTAGATGTGCGCGGTGCCTATTGGCGAGAGTGATAACATTGCCACGCTTAAATGTTTTCCTGCGTGCACTGCAGCTGGTGCAGCAGCGATGAAGTTGCAGCAGTTTCTAGCCGCAGTCGGCGAGCCTGCTGGCTGCATTGTCAAGTTTGGCGCCATATGGTTTAGCCATGATTGAATTAAGTGATGGGTGGGTGTCGCACACATGGGCTTTTAAGTGCACTGGTGAGTGACAAAACCACTACCACATTCACTGTGGGAAGATGCCTGAGGGTGTGCACATGTGTAGTGTTGTGACTGTCTGGCGAATCTATCCATTATGTTTTGTGGTTAGTGGGGGGCAATGAAATTCCTCTATGGGGATTCGTGGCACTTTCAACGGTGCACAGAATGGCTCTGTCCCTGGCACTCTGCCCAGACATGCATCAGATAAGTGTGGTAGAGAATGTGGCGGCCCGCCCCGTAGCTGGTGAGGATGACACCGGCGTGGACAAGGCTTTGATGGGAGAGGACTCGAACCAGTCGTGGTACCTGGACGAGGCCCAAGAGTCGGCAGCTGCTGCCCTGCTTGAGGCGACAGCACCACTCGACTTCCCGGACGACCCCGAGACGGACACTGAGGACTATGACGAGACGTACACCCGCAAGAAAAAGAAGCCCAAGGTGATACACTTGTTTGCCCCTAGAGCATGGGCTCCCAATCTTTTTATCGGGCTCCCAAGCAGTTTTTTACATCAGCTCTACAGTGTGTTTCTAGTTCACAGTATTTTGTTTAGGCCTTTAGACGATACAAAATACTGTGTTGTTATCACTACTTTATAGTGCAGAGTACCTGTGATGTCGACTGCATGAGCTACAAAGACCAAAACTGTATCTCTGGTCACTGCACATGGCACATGCATAATGTGCTTATCAAATGTGTGCAAATGAGTAATGAGCATGAAATAGCACTGGAAGTTTACAAAATACTTTGGTGGTCGAATTTCGATGGAGGTGAAATTCTAGAGGCCCGTCTGCTATTCATTGTCAGTGCACGTTAAAGAACCCCAGGTGGTCGAAATTTCCTGAGTCCTTCACTACGGCATCCCTCATTACCTCAGTCGCTTTGAGGCGTTAAATCGCTCTAAACGAAACTTTGGCAAAAATTTAATTGCATTGCAAAGGGTAGTAGGCTGATGTAATTAATGAAGCGAAAATTCAAGTGTCATGGGATGTGACTCCCATTAATGGAACCAGTTCCTGCAATGGGGTGGTTTTATAAAGGATTGCAAGGTAAGGAAATTAAGGTCTTGAATGCGGTGTTGGGTGCTTTGCATGTGCGTGCGCGCGCACGCGCGTGTCTGTGTCCGCGCGCGCGTGCGTGCGTGCAGCACCTTGACACTTCAGAGTGCACTGTGTTCCTTTTGGGGGAGGGGACTTTTTATTGTGTAATTGCATGCGAATGACCTGGTAA
The DNA here is from genome assembly GCF_052857255.1 of Amblyomma americanum. Taxonomy (NCBI): domain Eukaryota; kingdom Metazoa; phylum Arthropoda; class Arachnida; order Ixodida; family Ixodidae; genus Amblyomma; species Amblyomma americanum. The sequence continues at coordinate 510,034,037 of NC_135497.1, forward strand.
ATCAGTGTCTTTTCATTATCCAGTCTTGATGCCAGTTAGAAAGCCAGACTCAGACGAATCCTATTTACTTATTCATTTCAATACCCTCAGGGGGCCCGAGGGCATTACATAGGGGAGTGGGGTACAATAGACAAAATAAGAAAAAAGAACAGCAGTCACTATTAATAAAAAATCTGAACAAAAATATGGCTCGCGCAAATCAGTAGGTTACAGCAATGCAATGAAACAAATTAACAGCTATTAGCACAAAATTACGAGCAAAGAATAAAAGCAGACAAGTATACGACAAAAAAAGACATAAGGAGCAATTTTTGAATAGGCTGGAAATACCGTATTTACACGGCTGTAAGTCGACTTGAATATAAGTCGACCCCCCAAATCACATTTCCTAAAAATAAGAAAAAACATCCAAGGTTTTTTAAGGTTGGCCTTGAATAGTTGAACGTGATAGCATTATCTAGCGGCCGCCGTTTACCGCCAGCCGCTATTTGGCTGCCGCGCGCGGGCGTGCCCGTGGGCACATTCTAAAATGAAAATGTATTATGCACTGGACTACTCGTCCACACTTGCGCCATCATACTCACTAGCGCTGTAGTAGTGATCGCTGCTGCGGTCCCAGAGCACGTTGTTCTAACGTCATCGTCTGGTGAAATCCCGCACTTTGCAAACAGCCACATCACGACATTACGTGGAACGGCTGAAAATTTTCCTCGCTGCAGCTGCTACACCTGTACACCCATTGTGAACGTCGAACTTGCGGCACGGCGCGCGGCTGTTTGTTTCTTCGGCGTAAAAAATGCCAGCCATCTTGAATGTAGCCGTGAACGAGCACCGGTCGTGTGCTGGTCCTTGAGCCCAAATGACGACTGACGAAGCACTCCATTAAAAACTTGTGAAACGCGGCCAACAGTAGTCAAATGCCTCAGCGCCAAAGAGAAACTACGCTTGAATGGCGTCGGCTCTTCCGTCAGCTACCAGCCCCCCCTCCCCCCCCCCCCCCGGCACCGCTGCCGTTCCGAGTGGGGGTGCAGCCTCGATTGGAACAGCGGCCCTTCCATCAACTATCAACTCTCCCTTGAGCGCCGAGCGCGCATTTGAAAGTAAAAAGAAAACTTGTTGGACGCTTAAGCTTCCCTCAGAATGCGATTGCGTTGTCGGGCCGCTGCCGCTTTTCAGCAACCACAGTCAGCAGCCACGTGTGGGGTGCCAGTTTGCTGTTTATCGATAGCCGCCATCGGCCACCGCCCGCGCGTGAGGAGGGGATGCCAGTTCTGCACGTTGACATAGCAGCTGCTCTAAGGCCAGCACCAAGAGCGATGCGACGGAGCCACGCAGCAAAAATGCAACCACGCTGTAGCATGCCTGATATCTCATTTGTCTTGCCTTTATTTATAGTGCGATGTTTTCTTTTTGATTGTAAGTCGACCCCCCAATTCGGATATTCGAATTCTAAAAAATAGGTCAATGTACAGAACTCACGGATTGAAATAGGACATTCGGAGCGCTAGCCTTGCAGTGCCACGCAGGCATGTGGTAAACCACAGGCCGGCTCATTGGCTACTGGAAGGAACAATTCTGCTTTGTAGATGTTCTCCCTCTCGCGCCATACCACAATGCACCACCTTGGTTCCATGAGCGTCTACGGGCGGCGCTCCATGAAGCGACGGCCACGCGCTCCGAATGTCCTATTTCAATCCGTGAGTACTGTACAATCGTGTAAATATGGTAACCGTTGTTCAAATATACTGTCATGCACTTAAACAGCAGAATTTGCGAAAAGAAAAGAGGCAAGGTTTGTTTGGACCACCAGATGAGCTGAAAAAAAATAAACAAATGACAGTGCGCAATAATTTCATGTACTATGTTACGGTCAGGTTAGTTAAAGTGGATTTAAAAAAGGTTCTGTATAGATTCGAGTTGGTATATTAGTGTCTCTTGATAGGGGTCTCAGATGGACGCAGCATATTCGAGTTTAGTAAGAACCCACGACTTGTAGAGGAGCAATTTTATGGAGCTAGAAGAAAGAATAAAGTTATGGCGTATGTTGCCCAGCATGTGGTTAGCGTTTTGGCTTACATACTTCGCACAGAGAAGTGGACTTGGCCAGGAAGATGGAGGACAGATAACCATTGGGCTCTTGGTGTGACCAAGAGGTTATCAGTCCCCTTGACGGCTTTACTTCGGGGGCCAGCAGAAGCCCATTGATACAAATGCGGGGAGCTCTGTGGGGCCCTTTCGTGAGGCAGGTAATTGACGCCATGTGGATGAGCACATGTTCAGCACAGGAATGGTTACTGATGTTGATTCCCATGAATCATTGCCTAGGGGATCGGGACTACCAGCCAAGTGGAGCCTGGGTACTCTTGTGTTTGTGTTCGGTGTTTTTGTCTCAGGAGATGGTTAAATGTGAAATCGAATCATTCCATTCCATGAGGGAGCCTTGATGAGCTGACAGCTTTCTCAGCCTTGAGGAATGCGGTGTACAGATGAGCTTGACACTTCTCCCTGGTCTTGTGGCTTGTTCGTGAGCAAGCCTCGCAGAAGGTTCTCAGATTTCTTTGCTGCACGTCCGGTGCTTAGAATTCATGCAGCAATGGGAAGTGCACAACAGGGATGAGGCTGTTGTTAAATGGAAGCCAATGCAGGAATTGGGAGAAAATGGGGACGCAAACAGGGCACTGGCAGGGTGCACTGGTGCATCCAGTCAGTCCCCAATATCTGGAGTTCATTTCCACGTTATGAATATATAGCAAATGCCTAAAATTGGTCCAGTTTCGTAAAAGCTTTCATTTACCTGTTGGTGTTGTTTTTCACTGCTTTGCAAAAGGCTGACCACAAGTGAAGGTTTCTGCTTTGTTGACTACTGCGTAGGCTGTGGAGGGGCAACACGGATTGGGACTCTTCTGCAGAACGCCGGGCAGAAGAAGCGGACACGCATCGAGCACACAGACGCCAAAAAGCCCTGCAGCTGTGGAGTGAGTGTCGCACTTCCCAGCTTGTTTACTTGCAGCTGAAACTGCTGTGCACATTTTCCTTAGCTTCATTGCACAGCATAGCCACATGAGGATGGTAAAGTTTGGACTGATCAGATTGACTGTAGAAAGTGGATTATTTTTCTCTAAACACCATGTATAGTCAAACCCCGCTACAACGAACACCGTGACAGCGAAATTTCTGCCACAATGAAGTATTTCCGATTCCCTGTCAGCAAACCATACTAGGCAATGCAATTATCTTCCTCTAGAACGAACAATTTTCGGGGCGAGGTTCTGCTTCAACGAAATTTTTCAGAGTAAGCTGCCGTTTTGTTTTTTGTTTTTCTGTTTTGCATGTCCACACGTGCCCGTCTATCGTTAGGCTTCACCAAAAACGGCTGCCAAAGACAGTTTGCACTTTCAGTATCGCAGCTTACACTCCCTAGAAAATCGGAATTAATGTGCAGTCATGTGCGAATAAAGATGCGATGCGGCGCACAACTGCCTGCGATCGTTTTGCTGATGGCCCGGATTCCGCGCTTGCAACCCGCAGTCGTTCGTGCACGGCGGCTTTTAGCTTTTTCGCTCGCTTTGCTGGCGACGGCATAAAGGAAATGAGTCATTTTAGTGTGAAGCAGTCGTGTCAACGAAAATATTGAAAAGGTTAAATGTTATATGATAACTGGTGGCGAGTTCCAGAGTGCTTTTTCTGAGGCTTCGTTGCAGATCACGTTAGGCGTTAGGCCTGTTTCATACATAGCAGTCAACACAGCGAAGGCTGCGGCGCCTCTTCGTGCTCCTTGTGCCCATCGTAATGTAGTGCAGTAAAACTAAAAACAGTAATGAACTTAATATTAAAATAAATGTTAATCGATATTGTAGTGTAATGATAAAAGTGGTTTGTTTTGCAAAAAGATTGCCTTTTTTATGTTCTCCAAAACAGAGCGCCTTAGTTTTCTGGGTTTTTTTCCGGCTCCTCCTGTATCAGGTTTTCGCAGCTAGGCCGGCCAGTCAGTTGTCTGGTTTGGTCGTTCGGTTTTTGAGCCTGTTGAAATTGGCGCCGCTGTCTCCTACTCGCTTGTTTTCTTCGCCCACTGTGACTGCAAAACATCCTGCTCGCCTCTTTTTCGAGCTGAAGTCCGAAAATTTTGAAAGGCTGCAGGTAGTTGATTGTCAACGTGTACGCTAGCATAAGGGAGCGCTTCCCGGAGAAGACTGTGCGTAAAGTTCTCCCAGCTGTGGCCGCATTAGCTCACACCCATAACACACCGAATCCGACATCTAATACAAAACATTACTACGAACGGAAGCACTTCAAAAAATTTTCCTTGTGACAACAGCTCAAAGAGGAGAACTCCCGAATCAGACGCTCCTCACTTTAAAGGCGCTGAGTACACCGATCAAAGCCGGGTTGCCGCTAGCCGAGGCTGCTCCAAATAATCGACGCCGCACTGAATTCTATCACCGCACAATTAAAAATTCATTGTGTGCCGCATGCAAAAAAAGTAACTGAACGCCGGAGAACAGCACTTCGCAATCACGTCCGTCGCCAATACACTACACTGCCTTTTTCCTTTGATACAAGTAAACAGCGCTGTGTCTTCCAAAGTAAGCATTACAGTTTGATGAAAAACGGCTAGTTATATATATATAGCTCGCATTTTGACTTTCTACCTAGTGATTCTTCTAAGAAAATAACAAAATGAAATAAAACAACAGCCAGGCCGGGAGTCGAACCGTGACCCCTCATAAAATGAACAGACAGGCGCGTGCTTCGTACCACTCGCCCATGACGCAAGGCGGACGGATATATTTGGTTTGTTTTTTGCAGCGGACTACTTTCGTTCCTTAGGCAGCGTTGACTGCTATGTGTGAAACTGAGTATAACGACAACGAGCAAGCGGGGAGCAATGATCCACTGGGTTGGGCGCATCGGTGGGCGTCATGCTAGAAGCATGACACCGACTAGGGTGCACTCCAGGCTTGTTTTTGCGCCGCAGGTGACGACCATCATGATAACGTTTCTTTTTTTTCCCCGTGTGGTGCACTCTGGCAATGGCCGAAAACAGCCACGGCGAGAACGACACTCCACCAGTATGTTCGTACCACGCGTCACAAAACATGGAATGTCTTTGAAGAATCGGAGCAACTGCATTTCTGGTACATCGTCTAAAGGATTAATTTTGATGTGCATGTGACAGCTACTCAACGCGCAGTGACGCGGGTGCACGCAGGCGTAGTATACGTCGAAATGCCTCCAGGCAGCATGGTCCAAGAACGGGTTCTCGCACGGCGAAAGCAAGGGCGCTTTTAAAACGCTTGCGGAAAATGTAGCGGGTGCGTTTATTACGTGATTCCGAGATTTTTCAAGGAAATCTCCACGACAGCCATTTCAAAACGACGAAAGACAAAAACTGACAATTTTTGTAAACTAAACGTTGTTCAAGAACTTTCTGGTCGAAGCTCTCAATGTTCTGCCCCAATTTCACGACAATCAAGCTTCAGCTTCAGCAACGTTTTTCGCAGGTCCCGTGAATTTCGTTGAAGCGGGATTTGACCTTATACAGTGAAAGCTCATTTATTTGACCCCCATTAATTCGGAAATCCGGATAATTCGAACTTGTAGTTCAGTACTGGCTTTCGGCCAGTGTAGGTCTGTGGTGTTGTGTGCTCGCTAATCGCTGCAGGCCCCGAACAGGTTAACTCTAACAAGCTACCAAATGAAATCCGCGTCCAGGTATATCCAGCACGGCAAGAGATCGTCAAAATAATCCTACTTAAAACCTTAGCTCCATGATGCGAAGTCGCGTGACTGCAGGCATGACGACAAACGGTTGGTCTCCAAGAACAGTCCGACCGCTTAGTTTCAGTTTCATTTTTATGAGGTCATAGCCATTTGCGCCAGCCCGCAGCAACGGTGGCTCAACCAGCTAGCATCAGCCAGCGAACCCCTAACTCAGTTGAGCACCGTTTCGAACGCTGATTGGGGCGTCGCGGTTTCCTCACCCCACCCACCCACCTTCCCCCTTTCCCCCTTTTTTTTTGCTGCTTCGGCACCATTTCCTTCACCTATGCCCGTGTGGTGCCATTGTTCCATTGCGCTGAAACAGTGTCCTGATCACATGCTGCCCGCTCTGTGTGCTGTGCACTTGTCTGCATTGTTCTTCCCGTCCTTCTTGTTCCTTTTGCACTATTTTTTCGTCATGCTGTGAAGCCTCCTCACTCACGATGGTGCCACCTATGATGGGTGTGATGCAGTAGCAGTGGAGCTCCACTGCATAGCACCGTTAAGGATGTAGGAAGCCCTTACGATTTTGGAGCAGTTTTCCTTCAGCACTCCCCACAGTACGCATACAATATAAAGCATTGATAAAAGCAAGAAAAACGATCACTGGTGCGCTGCTCTTTTTTTTTTTCAAAATCAAGAAACCATTCTCCAGTCTTTCATCATACATATTACCTTGATGCAAGCTGTTTTTGACAGTTTATTATGAGTCATTCGATAATTTGAACTTTTGGATTTTTCAAACATTTCTTCCGGCTCCTGGAAGTTCGAATTAACGAGCTTGTATTGTATATTTGCATTTCTGCGGTTTAAGGACGCCAGGTCATAGCATTTATTTCGGAGCACTCCACTGTGGTTAGCATGGTTTCACTTCTCGCATCCAGGAACCCACCTTGCAATGCGCTCTGGACACATGGTCATGCTGGAAGCCTGTTTTTGCCCATACATTAGAGCTCATAAATTCATGATGCATGCAAGTGGAGCATTACGGTCGATTTTAACGAAACACAGTTCGCTCCAATGGTGGACAATTGCTACTATAGAACTAGTATATTGTTCATTTTTGCTCGTAAGATGCCCCAGTGCAGAGGCCACACTGTACGCAATGTAGTTACGTGGGCTGACTTTGCGGCCGATGTTTTTGTTGTATGGTACACTTTTTATTTTCTCTTGTGGCCTAACATACGCAGTTTCTGTATTCTAATTGATGAAAATTGAAAATCACTGATGTGGGTGCCACGAAACAGCTGCAACTACGTACACAGGACTCAACTTCGCCAGTTCCGCTATCCTCAAGAAGCTGGCCACTCACTTCCGTGTGTGCTGTTTCTGTTATTTTGGGGATGTAAAATGAGAGGGTCACTGCAAGTCAGGTCTACTGTATCGTGGCATGGCTCAGTGACATGCTGCATGGTGCTGTACTTAATACAACCTGTTGGCTTACAGCAGCTGTGCCGTGGTTGATGGCCGTCTGCACGTTGGTTTTATGCAAGGCCTAGCATTACTACCATCAGGCTTTTTTTCGTGAGCTGGCCTCCAGTTCTATGGAGAAAGAGCACGTTAACTTATGTTACAAATGCAAGGTGCTGCCATTTGGAAATCTTGCGATGTTTCTTCCTAAGTGTGGAGGAGCTGCCATTTCATAAATTATGAATGTTTATGAGGTTCGCAAAGTGAAAGTGTGGTATGAATCGACTAGCTAATACTATTTGCAAACTGTTCGAAATTTCGAATATCGTACACATTAGTAAATATGCCGTAAGTGCAGCTTTGCTCGAATTCTTGCCTGCACGTTAATAATATATGCAGTTTAGCTGACTCTTAAGCACTGGCGTTCAGTGAAACTCGCTGCGGCAAATGTAAAATGACCCGTTTCACTTGAGAGGTCCCGTACTTGCATAGCATAATATTTTGTTGGAATCATTTGAGTAGGAAGAAATGAAAAATGAACCCATACTTTTTTGCTCTCTTTTGGGGCGAGCAAGCAATGGTGATAGCAGTGCCATGCCTCATCCCACGGAAGCAGTCACTTCAAGGCCTGTGTGTGTCAGGTGACCAGCACAGAGCGCATTCTCACATGGGGATCACATTGTCACTGGACATGGGAGTTTACAACTAAAATATTGTTGTATAAATACCATTCACCTTGTATAAATACCAATTATTGTAACACTACGCAGAGGACCTGAAGGTTTGTAGCGGTGTCATATTGCCTGGTCCTTCGTCCAGCCTGATTCATGGTGCTTGTGCTTAGGTTCCCTCTTTGGTGATAAAGTGAACTTTAGTTACTAAGAACCTCACATTCATGATTTGTCCCAGATCTACGAAATTTTCAGAAATTTTCTAAAATATTTACGAGCCCACACACAACATGGCTTTTCACACACCCGCAACACGAAAGAACGCAACTGAAGCGTCAGCGTAGCATGGGTGGCATGGGCAGCATACGCGTAGACCCGGTGACAAAGTAAGCCTAGCAAGCCGTCCCATCGTCCTTTGTAGCTTTTGCAGAATGTCTTGTGCAATTTACTGGTTCACCCATAGTAAAGGTACCTACTTGTTACAAACTTGCCCTGGACTAACTGTGCCTAAAATTCTATTGAGGTGCTCCATCACATTTTTTTTTTCATTTAGGGTGCAGTCATTTAAGTGAGGCGTCAGAGTCTCGTTCTGCTTTGTTGTGCTTTCGCCATTGTGTGTCTTCAACTGCACCGCCAAGTTTCATGTGGTGCAAAGACAAGGGGTTGACTGCGAGTTCTGTTACAGTAAAACCTCGTTAACCCTAATCTCACGGGACTGGTAAAAATGCCCGAGTTAACCGAATTTCGGATTATCGAATGTACCATGAAAACAAGAAAAAAATGTACGCAGCATGAACGTACCTTTATTGCTTGAAAAACTGCGTTATTTTTGTTTGCTTCGTCGCCGGAATCTGCGCTAGAACGAACTTTTTCAACCCCATCAGGTGATGGTGCGCACCCTCGCTGTCGTGAGATTCTAGTACACAGAATTCCTCTGGAACGGTGAGAGCCTCGATGGCCTCCTGCACAGTGCGACGTCGCGGCGGCTGATTTCGATTGTCTTCATAGGAAGACTTCATTTTCCTCCTCGTCGAGCACTTCCGATACGATATCATTGTCAGTCAGCTGGCCAGCAACAACAACACCATCTTCAATAGCAATGCAGTCGGCAAGCCGGACATCAGCAGGCAGGAGAAATTCCAAGCTCCTGTCATCCGTCTCTTTGTCACCCATCCTTTCAGCGCCCTCTGGAGGCACATCTATATCACAGTCGTCTGGGTGGACAAACCCGCTTTGCCTGGAGTTCGCAATGACCTCCGCCGACGTGTTGCTCCAGACATGTGTTGAGAAATGGGCCGTGCCGAGGAGGTTTATGTCGTATTCTTGCTCTGCCTCCTCGCAGAGCAGCATCCTTTCCATCACATGCCGTCTGTACTTGTTCTTCACGTGCTGGATAATGCACTGGTCCAGCGGCTGTAGAGCAGCCGTTGTGTTTGGCGGCAGTAATGCAAGGTCGATGCATTCTGGCCCTTTCACATTGGTGTGTGTGCACTGCAGTTATCCATGAAAAACAAAACCTTGCGGTTTTTGGCAGAGAAGCGGCGGTCTAGGTGCCGCAGCCAAGTTTGAAAAACATCCGTGGTCATCCATGCCTTTCTGTTTGCTTTGTACTCTACGGGCAGGCGGCGAACGTTGTTAAAGCACCTAGGGTGATTTGCTTTGTCTATTACAAGAAGTTGTAGGCGTTCCGTGCCCAACATATTTGTGGCGAGGAGCACACTTACCCTTTCTTTGCTCCTCTTGCCTCCAACGCACGGGTCACCCTTGAACGTGATCGTTTTGTTCAGCAAGACCTTGAAAAAAGTGCCGTTTCATCGGTGTTGAAGAAAGACGTTGGCAGGTTCGTAACGAGCCAGGTACTGGGGAAGCTCAGTCGACTTTCAATCAGTGATTCACTATTCATCTACCGCTGCCTTGTCACCACACACGTTCCTGAAGACCAATCTATGTCTTTCTTTGAAGCGTGTGAACCATCCATCAGACGCACTTAAAGAGCCAACGTTCATTTTCGCTGCGTACCTCTCAGCCTGCTTACAGATCAGCGGCCCGCTAAAAGGAAGCTGCCCACTGCGCATATCTGCAATCCATTGCAGCAACGCATTTTCTAACGCTGGGTGCACCGCCGTCCTGAGCCTTTTTCTTGTTCCAGTGAACTTGCCACTGTCAAATAGAGAATTTTTTCTTTGTTCTTTACGTAGTCACTCGATGTGCTCCTCTTGATCCCATACCTTTTCATTACCTCTTGCCGAGAAACGCCTTCACCAACCTTCTTTAATATCTTCACCTTCGTTTCTAAATTATTGGCCGGCTGCTGTCGCCACTTCGCTGGGGTGGCGGCCGCCATCACAGCAAAGCGTGACTGCAGTAACAGCATGCACCAGTCCGCACGCAATGCTGCTTGTCACACTCGCAACACAAAGAAAGCAGCTGCAGCGTCAGCTAGGACGTGGCGGCAGTAGCAGCACGCACCAGCAGTCGAACGCAGCGGGCATGAGTCCACCCACAACATGGCTTTTTACACACCCGCAACACAAAAGAACGCAGCTGCAGCGTTGGCGTAGCATGGGTGGCATGGGCAGCATGCGCGTAGACCCGGTGACAAAGTAAGCCTAGCAAGCCGTCCCGTATCCTTTGCAGTCTTTAGTGCTTACTGGATGCTTGACCAGTGCGCTAGATGGTGGCTAGTGCCACCTGGCCACTGATCGCTCTCTCACTATCATAATCGCATCTCTCGTGTCCTGCGGCCGTTTCTCGTCTTGTTCCAGTTTGCGCGGCTCTCTTCGGCTGCGCCGGCTTTGTCGTCGGTTAGGCGTGTTTGAACGTCCGGGCCGCGAGTATGGAGGTTGCGAAAGCTGTCGCCGGGGTTGTCCGGTTGTCTGATACGCGACTAAATGCTGCCGAGTTAACAAGAGTTTAACACCATTGAAATACACACATTTTTCCCGGGATCGCGGTGCGTGTCCGAGTTCATCGAATTTCCGAGTTATCGGGTAAACGAGGGTTTACTGCACTACCCGTGTTAAAAACAATGCAATGGCAGTTTTGCTAATGGAGAAGGCGGACATTCTTAAAGAACTGAACTAAAGTGAACTGACGCCCGTAACAAGCAGATTGATGGGTGCAAGGAGCGTGCCATTGCGTTGGCAGCCACAGCTGCTGCAGTCATTCACAGATTTTTCGGACTCTAAAAATTCTGACATGCTTGGTTATTCAGATTGCATTGCGGCACTCCCACTCTCCCCATAGAATGTAATGTGTAACAACTACTGAAATATCGGACACCTTACAGCCTCTTGTTTGAACCCTTTGCGCAAGCTCGATTGACACCACTTGCCGCAACGACACTGATCAAAGCATGGTTCGACCCGCTAAACGCCGTTTTGGTTTTGAACTGATCCTCCTTGCTGCCTCACGAGGTGATGCTACTGCAAATGCCTGCTCATCATCATCATTTCTGCGTGTTCCGGTTGAGTGGCTACAGCAGTTCTGGCCTCAGCTTAGTAGCCTAAGCCATGTCTAGGCAGTCCAGAAGGCGATGTTTGTTTCTGTCTTCTTGTATGATGCTGTGGATAGACAGCGTTTTTAGTTTGTGTGACTGGTGTTTGCATGACGATGCGGTGGTGTTTGTCTTGTGCGGTGTATTGAGGTTGGGGCGATTCAATGTGGCATACAGAAACATCGCATCAGGTGTCTAATGGCGCCAAGAGTGCCCCCACATTCAGTGCTGGGGAATGCTGCCAAGAGTGGTAAACACTGTATAATCTCAAGTAAGCACTGAACCTGTGTATTGGCTGAGCCCCCTGTTTTGGACTAGATAATTGAGGGGAAAAAATAGGGTCATGAATTTTTTTTTAAATTCCTGTATGAGCCACACCTTCAAAATTCACACCGGAATTTTCATGCGCAGAGCAGCCGTTCTCAGGGCACAGTTGCCAAGGAATTTAATATTTCGAGGCAAATGGTTTCTGATTATACGAAAAGCAAGACCAAGATTCTTGGCGAAGCAACCGAGTCTTCCCCCATTTTAGAAAGACAAAATTTTATAGACAGCAGCCACCCGAAGCCATGACGAGATCATTCGTCAGATTTCTGCCGCCGCATTGAACGAAGACTCAAAGTCTGGACATGACGCACCATATGAACTTCTTCCATTGCACGTAAACCTTGTACAAGCAGTGACTGCCCTTTGAGCGGCCTGTAATGACTACATGACCCTCTCAGAGATCCAGGCTGATCTGGTTGCATGTAAACAGAGCTGCATGCAACAGCACATCCACCATTTCTTTTAGCAGATTGCTGTGCCCAGGTAAGTACGCAAAAATGAGGGATTTTTTTTAATCTGTTTTTTTCAACGCTTGTTTACTTATTTATTTATTCATTTGCAATACCCTCAGGGCCTTTTAGAAAAGGCATTGAAGAGGAGAGTAGGTTAAACAAACAGATCCAAAATGCATATCTGAACTATTTACAGGGGTATGAATAACAAAAGTAACACGATGACAAATACAAAAATAAATACAATGAGCAACAACACAATAATTCTGTCAATATACAATATTAGCTAAAGCGGTATGAAAGTTTGAGTTATCGTTGATAGAAACAGTGTATCTGGGAAGATGGTTCCATTCCGTTGATGTTAGAGGCAGAAACGACTGTAGGAAAGCCTGCATGTTAGATCTGCAATACCCTCAGGGCCTTATAGAAAAGGCATTGAAGAGGGGAATGGGTTAAACAAACAAAACAAAAATACATACCTGAGCTGTTTACAGTGGTATTAATAACAACACTAACACGATGACATATACAAAAATAAATACAATGAGCAACAACACAATAATCCTGTCAGTATACAATATTAGCTAAAGCGGTACGAAAGTGAGTTATCCAATGTTTCTGGGAAGGTGGTTCCTTCCGTTCATGTTTGAGGAACGAATGACTGCAGGAAAGCCTGTGTGTTAGATCTATCGAGGCAGACTTTATGATGATGATCTAAGCGACGTGATGTGTAATGAGGTTGAAGAAAGAATTCGTTACTCAGGATGATGATACAGCTTATGAAACGGGACTAGCTTATCACAGTTGATAAGAGTTTCACGAAGATGCAAATTTGTAAAATTTTCCGGTCAGACTGCATTGTGTACGCATTTATTACTGTCGATCTCTGTATCTTTATTACTGTAGATTCTCGATGATACGATCACTGTTGATAAGTTTCGCGAAGATGCAAATCTAAAATTTTTCGGTCAGACTGCATTGTGTACAATGTGCACAATTTTTTATGTTCCCAACGACCGCCCCCCCCCCCCCTCCCCGCGTCACTGCAGATGATACAGACATGCGAGCCACCACCTCACCCTTGCACTGCTCGCAGTGCCAATGCCACAATTGCCAGTTGTAAGGTATGCAGTGCGAGCAGTGAGAGGCAGTATGTGGCCCACACGTGGCCGACGCCACGATTGCCAGTCACGCAGTACACACCCTAAGTTATCAATCACTGACAATGCAAGTGGAGTGCGGCCCGTACATAGCTAACGTAGCGACCGCCAGCCGCGCTGTACTCACCGTCAGCAGTGAGTGATGGCGCGGCTGTAAATAAAACCCGTCATTCATAAACAAATCTGCATGACTGCATTTGCTGTGGTTCTGCATACGGATTGCTGGTTCTGAATGATGCAAATTTTGGATTATGCAAATATTTTTTGTGATTCTAGAAATTCTTATCAAGATCCTACTGTACTTTATTTCAGTATAATGAACAAGTTTAATGAACAAGTCTTGGTGGCCCCGCGAAGTTTGTTGCAATGTGATGTTATCCATGAGCAGCCTTCTTCAGTGTTTGTCATGGTGAGGTAAGAACGTCCCTTTTTGGCAATTGCAGCATGACATGCTGAGTGGAAACATACACAGGGAAACTGGGAAGTTTCGAGGAATTCGGTTAATCTGGAATAGCCGGGCAATGCCATTCTCAGTCACTATCAGTCAGAGTAATTGACGATATGTTGTCCCAGCTTGCCTCTCACGGTTCCAAGCTGGGGCCATTCTGAATGCATTGTCACATAAGCTAGTTCAGGAGGAAAGTCTCACACTTAAAAAAGGTGGTTGCGAAAGTGGTGCCTTTTGAAGTGAAGCTGTTTGACACTGCTCCGTCTGAGTAGACTTGTATATAACCCGTTACAAGTAATTGATCGCAGTTAAACCTGGATATAACAAAATCGAGAGAAGTCTGCAATTTTTTTATTACATATAGGCTTTCATTACACCGAGTTCTGGTGAAAGCTTTGAAGGACTGCGTAGAATGGAAAACTAAATGAAAATTAAATGTAGATGAAGTTGCCTAGCACGCATTCACAGTAATACTCCGTTACACGAAGTCATTACCAGAGATAGACATTTGATGATCTTATTGACAACGTGAGTGGTGCAGCAACTGCCACAGTCTTAGCAGCGGGCCACACGACGCATTTCCATGATGTCGATGAGAGATTAGGAAGCACCGACCTCATTCCTAGTTCTCATCTTTCTTAAAGAAGAAAATTTGAGGAGGCGCTTAAGACAGCTTAAGTGCGCTAATGCAGAAGCCTTAGTGCTTGCATTATGGCTCTATCTACTGGCCCAGTGTCATTCATTGCGTGGGTGTTTTCAGTGGGGTCCGCATGATGGTGCTGCGACACGCCAAGCAAGAAGTATATTTACCGGAAAAGTACTTTAACGACGTGTAATTTATATGCTCATAATTACTCACATACGCTTCTAAGACAACTGCCTTTATTTACTGCAGATGTCTAACCGTTGTGGCATAGAGGAATTGTCCCCGTTTCGCACGCCACAGGCACGGGTTTGATTTCTGGCTAGACCCAAATTTTCTTGATATTTTTCTTCATTGACAGTTCATGACCTTGTTGGATTATGGATTGGATTGTGGATTATGGTTTGGCTTGTTGACTTATCAATTGGATTATGGGTTGGCTTGTTAGATGGCTATGGATTGGATTGGCTAGTGATTGGTGAAAGCGTGACACATGCTGTCCGCGCCACTCATGAGGCAAGAGCCGCCACAGGTTATGGTGCTCAGCTGCTGGCCCGAAAAACGCGGGTTCGGCCTCAGCCGCAACGGTTGAATTTCTATGGAGACAAAATCCTAGGGGCCCTGTGTACTCTGTGATGTCAGAGCATGTTAAAGAACCCCGTGTGGTCTAAATTTTCAGAACGCTTCACTACGGCGTCCCTCATAGCCTGAGTCAATTTGTGACATTAATCCCCAATAAAACCATGAACCCTCACAAGGCAAGAATTGCTTTCGCATTGAAAGTCTCGGTCTGCCCGCCTACTGTGCTTTTAGAAATTGACCCTTTACCTTGCGTTTTCAGTACTCTCCGCTTTCCCTGCTCCCGCCACACGTCTGCTGTTGGCGTTTGAACCATGCGAGCAGCTGAGCAGCAGCGGTGGACAAGCACACTTCTCGTCCTGTGCCTTTTTTGCTACGTCGTGTTGCTTTATGCGCTGCTTTTGGGCGTGAATTGTTGTAGTGTCATTTGGTGTGATGTCACAAAAACGAAATCTGCGGACACTGCTGTGTTTCCCACGGACAGGCACTGCTTGCACAGGAACATGGCCCGTTATATCAACTGTGTTTGCTCGTTGTGATTGTAGACGTTACTTTCATGGTGGTTCCTATTTTATCCTCATGAAGCTTTCGCATGGTTCTGCCAAGTAACCTAGTACTAGTTACCTCTTTCGCTACCGCGGAAATATGAACGATTTGGAGTGTACTGAAAAATATTTTTTTCACTGGAAGTAACAAACCCAGCGCATATTGCAACACATGAAATAGTAGCTTATTAGTTATACTTTGAAACAAATCGCACAGTCATGTGTGCAAAAGTACTTGAATATTTATGGGTCAAATGTGGCAAAAACATGAAAAAGTTACGAAAAAACAAAAATTACCGGCCGCACTAGGCGTGAACTTGATTAGACGAAAACTGGAATATGCAAACTGTTTCTCATCTTTACAGCTGTCATTCCTCCAAGTTTCAGCTCTGAGGAAAAATTATTGCACTTTCCATGGCCGGTCAAGTCAATGGTCACGACTGTGGTGCCACTGTTAAAAGCCATCACGTGACGATGTGAATCAGAGGTAGACTTGACAGGTGCTGCCCCTAACGTTTGATCTTTGTTCATGTTTTATTCTCTAATAGCAGAGCTTGCAGTTCCGGATGATTTGGGGCGTGGACTTCTACCTCATCCATACTCTAAGATTTGTTGATTTGGCTGCTTCCTGAAAGCTAGCTTATCAAATGGGGCATTTTGGGCAAGCTCTGGAACATCAGGATCGATGAACTTTCCTTGATGTGGTTCAAAAGCCAGGACACTTTCCAAGTCATGCTATTATATGCAGCCGCCTCTGAGTCCTCTGGGTCCGTTACGTGCAGACAAACAAGCAAACAAAAAACCAATTTTGGCAAATGCTATTTGATGGCTGTAGGCCAGAACAGATGATTCCTGTATTTCAATAGATATGTAGTCGCGGCAGGTCAACAATTCGCATGTGCATGATGATTCATTCCAATGAACTTCAGCATCTCTAACGGATTCACCTCTTCCCATGAGCCGTCACGTCAAGCATATGTTTACCTGTCCAAAATCTTCATTCTAGTATACTTATTAGTGTTTTTGTACAAAGTCTTCATCACCTCCGTTGTGAAGAAAATCAAGAAGTCGAAAAAATCTCCAAACCCCACTCCGCAGCGATGCACTGACATGGGCACCTGGCTGTCGTCCCGGTTGAGAAACGTGACGCAACCTTAAGCATTTCGCAAACTGTCTTGGCCATATGTTGTGAAGGCTTGGAAGCACAAAAACCACTCTCCTCATTTACAAACCGCATGCATCACAGAAAAACACAGAGCGAACGAAAACAAAACGTATGTGCGAATACACGCTGACGTTCCAGGCCCCTGAGACGAAGTCTCGCCGTTGGAACCGAAATCCTATGTTTTTACATTGTTGGCTGACTAATCACCGCTGCTTTCGTCGCAAAAACCAGAACCGAAACCGGCCGAAGCGCTCGGTGTAATAATAATAATAATTGGTTTTTGGTGGAAAGGAAATGGCGCAGTATCTGTCTCATATATCGTTGGACACCTGAACCGCGCCGTAAGGGAAGGGATAAAGGAGGGAGTGAAAGAAGAGAGGAACAAATAGGTCCGTAGTGGAGGGCTCCGGAATAATTTCGACCACCTGGGGATCTTTAACGTGCACTGACATCGCACAGCACACGGGCGCCTTAGCGTTTTTCCTCCATAAAAACGCAGCCGCCGCGGTCGGGTTCGAACCCGGGAACTCCGGATCAGTAGTCGAGCGCCCTAACCACTGAGCCACCGCGGCGGGGCAGCGCTCGGTGTCAAATTTCGATTTCGAGGCGCACGCGGCAAAGCGGACGCCATGTTTGCTGGCTGACACTGCTGCGGCCGTTCAAAGTGTCATTTTTCACGGCGCCCCCTCACGTTCCACACTGAAAACAAAAGCTGAGATTATGAACTTAGTTCCATAGAAACAACCTGGATGACGCAGCGTGTCCACAAGCGTCGAAATGAAATTTCGGCGGCTTTTTGAAAACGTTGGTCATGTGCGCCCGGTCGCCTATGGCGCGTAGCGAAAGATTTAATGGGTAGCAGATGTGACGAGTTCGTTATGTCAAGCTCAACCGCTGCAATACCTTTGTTGCAGAGAGTCTACTAATATAACACTTCAGTGGGGGCGGCGTTAAAGAAATATAGAAACTCTAATGTCCAGGAATTCGTTATGTCAAGGTTTGTGATTGATCACATTTTGTTTGATTTTTGTTATTGGTTGATCACTTTTCTGCCGCCGCGGTGGCTGAGCGGTTATGGCGCTCGGCTGCTGGCCCGAAAGACGCGGGTTCGATCCCGGCCGCGGCGGTCGAATTTCGATGGAAGCGAAGTTCTAGAGGCCCGTGTGATGTGCGATGTCAGCGCACGTTAAAGAACCCCAGGTGGCCGAAATTTCCGGAGCCCTTCACTACGGCGTCTCTTATAGCCTGAGTCGCTTTGGGACGTTAAACACCCATAAACCATAAACCATGGTCACTTTTCTAAGGTGTAACGTTCATGGTAATCCAGTTACTTTTTCAGCATTCGGTTACTAGTAATCTGTAACATTTTTGTTTCTTTCAAAGACAAGTTGTAGCCACTGATATAATTTCGAGAACCTGAACTTAGTGGCTAACACTGGTGTAGCATCTAATTCCCTCACAGTAAAATGACAACGGTCAATGTGCAGAGAAGCTGTGCACGTGGGGATGTCTGCACATGCAAGCCCGAGTGGCCTGCTCTTGACTAGTTCTGTGTTCTGCGCTTTACAGTTCAGCACTGTGACAAAGCGGCATGACATGTATTGCGAGGTTGTGAATCGTTCCCCCAGAGCATGAACAGCAGCAAAACGTGGCTCTTTCTGGTGGTGCACAATGTCAGCTCATGTTGAAGCAACGTGCTTCCTTCTGGCACATAAATCAAGATGTTCTTCAATGTCGCGACTGATGTGTTCACACGGAAGCATAGAAGAAATGCCAAAGAAAACATTGAAAAGCAACTGCAGGGGAAATTATCAATGCATGTACTGCAACAGACTAGACAAAGCAAGCCGCAGCAGCTCATTGTCATCCGTGTGTATTTGCGCAATGCTAATAAAAGACTTTTCATGGGCTGTAATTGACCACTGAAATCAGTTACATTTGAGATGAAGTAGTTGTAATTGGCTGCTTGTTTTCTGAGACTGGATTGTAAGAGAAGGGAAGTCTAGTAGGGGTGGCAGAAAGTTAGGTGGGCACAGATGAGATTGAGAAGTTCGCAGGGATAGGGTGGCCATACTTTACACAGGACAGGGTTAATTGGAGAGACATAGCCGAGGCTTTTTTCCTTCATTTTTTTTCCTTACAAATCCATTTGTATTCACAGCAAAGACAAACTTCGCGGAAGTGGTTTGTAAGGGCAGAGCACCACACCCGGCTCTGGCCACTGCCCAGGCAAAGCCTCTGGTAGGGCCATCCCCACCCCCGGCAGACGCAGTGAAGGCTGCCCTGCCACCCGTGAAAAAGGGCCTGCCGGCATTTCAGCCGGCCACCCGCAAGGCTTCCCCCAGCTGGGAGAGGCTTCTAAACCACACACCCGCGGGTTCTCCGCGGCCGTCCAGGACCTCTAGTGAGGCAATGGACACAACTCAGAATTCCCCCCCCCGCTATAGCGGCAGCACAGCTCACTCGAGCGAAAAAGACAAGGCCCCCATTACAGCACCCTTAAAACCTTGAACAAGTTTGTAACTCCCTCCTTAAAACTTAACCAACATGACATTCCTAATTAGTTGGAGCTGCCGAGGACTTTTAAAAAGCTACAGTGATGTGACAGATCATTTAAACTGTCTTTCCTCTGTGGCTTTATGCCTACAGGAAACTAACTTATGTTCTAAGCATACAGACATTTTAAAAGAGTATAAAATCTTTAGGTGCGACCGAGAGCAAGTGAGTAGGCTCTCAGGAGGTGTTACGATTATTATCCAGTCTGGCTGAAAACCAAATTTGAAGCTCTTGCAGTCACTGTTGTCCACTTTAAAACTATCACAGTATGTTCCATATATCTCGAGCCACACCAAACAGTTACGCCTAAGGACATGGAAACACTTATAGAACAGCTACCAGAGCCATATCTCTTAGTCGGGGATTTTAATTCACACTCTTCTTTCTGGGGAAGTGAAAAAACTAACACTACAAGCTGCGTTTTAGATTTTATTTTATGCAATAATATCTGTCTACTAAATTCAGGAAAGCATACATATTGCTCCCTGGGCACTGGAAAAATGAGCTGTTTAAGATTTATCGTTTCGTTCACCATCTGTGTTTACTGATTTTAAATGAGATGTTCTTGATAACCCACGGGGTAGTGATCATTTGCCAATAATTATTAGCCTGTCATCCTCTCTGTCAATCATCCCGAGCAAATCTCGATTTGGCTGACTGGGCACTGTCGTGAAAATGCTAATTTGGAGAAACTGTTTTCGGATGATATAAGTGTTGACGAACTAAAGATTTTCACTACCTCTATAATTACTGCTGCACGCATATCTATTCCTCAGTCATCGGGTGTAGTGAGACAAAGTCGGAAGACGTACTCACAAGAATGTAAATAAGCAAAATGGAAACAAAATAAAGCATAGGGAATTTTTCATAGGTACCCTACTCATCAAAACCTTCGAAATTTCAAGAAGGCAAGAGCCAATGCGAAGTATATCCATAAAAGCGCTGAAAAAACATCATGGCAGGACTTTATAACATCTATAAACAGTTTTATAACATCGGAGAAAATGTAGGAGCAAGTTCATAAAATAAATGGCAGCCGCTCCCTCTTCACAATCCCTTTTGTCAGGCCCAGGCAGACATTAAAGAACAGGCTGATGTTCTAGCTGAACATTTTTCTACAATTTATAGTTCCGCACATTACATACAGTCATTTTTAAAGCACAAAACAGATGAAAAAAGACTCCAACAAGTGGCGATTTGAACAAGTCATAAAATAACCTAATTACACTCGAGAAAATCCATAAAGTACTGTCGGCTGGTAAACAGACAGCTCCCGGCCCTGATGAAATACATTATGAGATGCTGGCACACCTTTCCGAAGCCTGAGTAGAAGCACTACTAAAATTCTTTTACAAAATATGGAAACTGGGAAAAATGCCACAGGTTTGAAAAAAAAAACAGTTATTGTGCCTTTACTGCAGCCTGGAAAGCCACCCACCTCCGCTGCTAGCTACAGACCCACAGAACTCACAAGTTTCCTCGCCACATCTTTCGAAAGTATATGTTGAATATCAGGTTAATGTCTACCCTTGAAAGCCGTGAACTTCTTGACATCCATCAATTCGGGTTTAAAAAAAAGATGCTCGAAAACTGACCATCTCGTGCACCTCGAAAACACTGTACGAGAAATCTTCATGCAGAGGCAGCACTTGTCTAGCAGTATTTTTTGGCATGGAGAAGGCTTACGACACTACCTGGAGGGTTGGCATTCTCCGCGACCTATCAGACCTAGGTATCCGCGGAAGGATGCTGAACTGCCTGAAAGATTTCCTGTCGGAACGTACATTTCATGTACGCCTGGGTTCAACTCTTCCCGAAAATCGCTCAGAAAACGGGATACTTTAGGGGTGCATTCTTAGTGCCACACTCTTTGTTGTAAAAATGAATTCAATATCGAAAATAAATCCAAAGTCCATCATGTAGTCTGCATGTGTCGAGGACCTTCAGATTGCATGCACATCATCCAGATTGCCAACCTGTGAGAGACATATAACTCACACTAAACAGATTAGTGGTTTGGGCAGACAAAACGGGTTTAAGTTCTCCCCACAAAAAAACTGGCTGTGGTTTAGCTATGGTTAAGCCCGGTTGAATTGCGAAAGCTCGCTTAGCTGCTTCGGCTTCTCGTCGTTTTCGCAATCGTTTTTCTCGTTGTTCCTCTGTTTCCTGGGCACGTTGCAACCTTTTTCTCTCATTCTTCCTAGCTTGCTTAGCTTTCGCCTTAGAATTTAACTATTCCGAAGCAGTAGAGCAACTAGATTCAGATATCGACTCTTCGTCGGTAACTTCTATGGCGAGATTGATCAATCAACCAGTGCGTAGCGCAGCGTAATTATCCACGTGAAGCCGCCATGGAGCGAGCGCAAGGCGAGGGGGTCGTCATATCAACGGAGAGACCACCTGCTAGGCGCGGCGACGGCTCGGGGGCACGACACACGCGACGTGCGGCTCCCTTCTAGCTGCGGCAGGGAACCAGCTGACGTCACGCGTTGTCGTAGCAACAGAGAGATCTGACGTCACACCACCTGCTAAGCGTAGCGCTGGCTCTGGGGGGGGGGGGGGGCACGGCATATGCGACGAGCGGTCAGACCTGGCGCAGTACTGCTTTCGCAATAAAACAGTCGCAGTTCTTTTGTCACTCAAAAGAGGCTTGCATAATGACCCAACCCAACACCAAAATGAAACCGTGCTACCAATAAAACAAGAACATACATTCTAAGGCATACCATTCGATATAAAACTAACATTTCTGCCCCACATGAACACACTGAAAAAGAAAGGAAGCATTGAGGATCCGATAGAACATCTCTTCTGCACATATACCGCTTTTTGGTACGTTCCTCCCTAGATTATGGATGAATTGTGTATGGTTCAGCAAGACCGTCATACCTAAAAATTTGGATCTAGTGCACAACACAGGCCTACGCCTCTCGTGTGGTGCATGCAGAACATCTCCCATATTTAGCCTGTGTGTAGAGACAAATGAACGTCCTCCTGAAGTTAGAAGAACCACTCTGACTTGTCCATATATCCCTAATATAAGGTCTCTACCAACACACATCTGCTATCCCCTTGTAACGAGCTGCTCTTCCAGAATAATATTCAACAACAAACCGCAAGCCACTAGGCCTCTACTCTTGCGATTTGAAGATATGGGCCACGATGCCGACGTACCTGATGTTGCACAAAGGCGAGATCCGCTACCTTCGTGGTACAATTTTCCTGGAATCTGCAATTTTACACTTGCACAGTTCCATAAAAAACAGACTCCACAACAACATATACAAGAATTTCTTGCACTTGATGAAAAATACAGTGATTTCACGGATTTTTATACTGAAAATGGATGTTCACGTAGGAAGTGCAGTGGTGCGAGGGAATTCAGAGGACACAGTATGACTTCCACACTGCGCATCCATCTCCTCTGGAGAATGTTACGCAGTCTGTGTAGCCATAGAAAAAATAGCAGACGAAAACCTCACAAACTGCATTATTTACACGCTCCTTAAGGCGGACACTGGTCTTAGACCTATTTTCCTTATTTTTAGTCCAATCCTAATAAAACTGTATCAACTTGCTCGGGTTTTTATACTGATTTCAAATATAAAATTGCTTTTTAAATTTATTTGTTAGTTCCTAAGATAATTTTAATTAGTCATTTATTAATACCTCGGTAAAAAAATGGCTCAATAAAAATAATTTTTAACCCATAGCTACATAGTATGGTGAGTGGAGAGTGCAATAATCAAAGCAGTTTTTTCATTTTACCCTCATTAGTAATTTTACAGCACTTAGAATAGCAGCATTGAAAGTGTGAATATCATGCAAAAATAAACTTTGCAAAATTATGAATTCTTGAAGCGTGATTGAACAATTATGCTTCGATCATACATTGTGCCTTCAGCTTCCCTTAGTAAACAATATGACATCTCTATCTGTCCTAGACGTTTAGATATTGATGTACTAAGACAGCCAGGTGTCCAAAATTTTTATGATGTTTAATCGCTTGCTCCTGCACAAATTGAGCCCACACTGTGATCTAAATTTAAAATTATGGTCAAAATACAAATTTCCTGGAGGAGAAAACTGGTAGAGTTGGAGAATAATAGCTATAGGCTCCAAAAATGTTTTTTTTTAATTGATTTTTGGATAATTTTTTGGTCCCAAAGACCGGTGTCCCTCCTTAAGTGTACTTACAGCTCTTCACCATAAAAATGCAATCACTCCAGTACTTGATGAAATCATACATAACAGCCACAGCTCAAGGACAAAACATATAACTGTGCTGGGTCCAGAGTCATGTCGGAATACAAGGCAACAAGAGAGCAGATTTGCACAAGCTCGTGGCAAGAAAATAAAAAAAAAATTAATATACCTTTTAGAGATTGCATGAACTTAGTACAGTGTAAATTAAGAAAAAAAGGCATTTGTCTTGGAACAACGAAGTCAATAACACATTACGCTTGATTAAGCTGGTTTTAGGCAAATTGAAGTCATGTGTGCACCAAAAACATTTGAGGGTAGTGATTCTTTGCCGTCTCCGAATAGGACACACACACCTTACTCACAACTTCCAGCTAACAAAACAAGACAAACCTCTTTGCGAAAAATGCGGAGATGAACTTACAGTGAACTATATCTTATTCTCTTGGGTGAAACTCGAAAAATAAGGAATTACTTTATTAAATTTTATAACGAACACATTCCTCCCCATCCTACACTGCTTTTAGGAGATAATGGAATCGTAGACACGCCTTGCGTTTTAGCTTTTTAAGACAAACAAGATTTCTCAGAAATCTCACTACCCACTGGTCTGTTCGAATTTTAATACACCTCAGCCACTTACTCAACCCTGAGAAGGCTGAGGCCTTTATTTGTTTAGTTGGAAGCCTTGAGATCCTTGCTGAGCCAAGGATAGCTGCTGAGGTTACCAACCCTCTTGAAAGCTTTTAGTAGTAGCCATTTCTAAAACTTACCTATCTGCTCACTAGATAGCACAAATGTTTGAGGCCCTCTACACCACGGATGATTTTCATATTTCTATGAAAATCAGCAAAAAAACTTTTCCGATGCCTTGCGCTTGGCGCATGATGGCCTTAGTTGCCTATCTGCCATAAAACACAACACACTATGGCTATGTGTGACCATATTCTTCTTTCATCCTTCCTTATGCGCTTGTGGCGCCTACATCTTCCACAACAAAGTCCCATGTCTGTGGAAGTTCGATTTATTGGACACTTGATGCCATAGTCTTAATGCGCAGTGACAGTTGTTTTGCCTTCGTTCATACCAAGTGAATGTTTGAGGGGGCTTGAAGTTCTGAAGGGTTCAGGAGGCTGGATGCAGGCATGCAGAGGTGGGAAGTAGAAGGAGCCTTACAACTGGCTTTCGTGAGGATCAGTTTGAACGTATTCTGTGCATAGCCCATATAAACAGTGTTGCACTCGGCAGTGAAAGAAAAATTTAATTTTTTGTCTGGCATTTTTCTCAGCGTTCGTAAGTGTTTGGCGAAATGTTTCCTAGGCTGGCGCACTGGCTAGTATCACTCCTGTGGCATGAATACCATGTATTAGTGCAGTGGCACTGAGCTGCCCAGAGACTGGCGCAGTTGGGGCTGGTGAACTGAATATGAAATGCATGTGAGGCGTGGATTCCTCATGTCTGGTGTTTTGTGTTCTTGGAGCTCATCCTTCCTGCTTGCAGTTCACTCCGAACATGACAGTGTCTGTAAAGAAGTACCGCTGGCAATACATTGAATGCAAGTCATGCGGGCTCTGCGGAACTTCAGACAATGATGTGAGTGTGCCTGAAGGTGTATTGCGAATTCTGTTGTCTTAGTGTTCATGACAAATTTTGACTTAATTGAGGAACATAATAATAATAATTGGTTCTTGGAGAAAGGAAATGGAGCAGTATCTGTCTCATATATCCTTGAGCACCTGAGCCGCGCCGTAAGGAAAGGGATAAACGAGGGAGTGAAAGAAGAAAGGAATAAAGAGGTGCCGTAGTGGAGGGCTCTGGAATGATTTCGACCACCTGGGGATCAGTCACGAATTTTTCCCTCACTCTCTTCTTGTGGTGGACGATGTTGTTGTTGCATCCAGATGTTGACGTGGAGTGGTAGAGGGCGGGTCTCGAGAGTGACCCGGGGACGTACTTCGCGACTGGTGAGTTTGAGACAGGCGTGCAGGTCTTCTGACGTTGGCACTTGGAAATGCTTTCCTCAAAAAATTATTTATTACAATATCTAACAAAACTTATTTACATATGCCGACAGATTTCGGCCTCTCCGCTTTAACTAAAAAAAGACAAAACTCCAACACTCTCGCGACTCCGGACCACCGTCGGCCACAACACGGCCAACCCGCCCGGCCGCCGCTCAAGGAACTCGCTTCTCCAAATCCGCGACCCCGGGACCACCACCGGCCGCGTACGACCGATCTGTCCGGCTGCTACCAACCAACCTCCCGCGCTCTCCTTAGCGCGCACCCATCTCCTTGTCCTCCCGCCAAAACTACACCCTCAGCCAATAGGTGACTTTCCCGCCACATTTCGGACGCAACATTTCGCCACACAAAAGAAAAGCACACAATATAAAACACACGCCTTGCAACACAAAAGAAAAGCACAAAATATCGAACACACGGCTCGCTGCAAGCTGCCGTGGCTAACTAGAAACATGCCACAACGAGGGGGGAGAAACCATTTACGACACATGCGTCCTGTTAGCCGCTCTGGCCTAGGGTGCCCGGATGCCCGCTCGCCTCCGGCGCTGGCCCATCGAGCAAGCTGCCGTGGCTAACTAGAAACATGCCACAACGAGCGGAGAGAAAACCTTTACGACACATGCGTCTGATCGCACCATTCCCACTCGCTTAGGCCGAGGCTCCCGACACTCGCGCGCGACGCCGCCCTGAGAGCCTCTCCCTTTTGTCGGTGCGTTCCCCTGCTCCCCTTCAGCGGCCCTCCTCAAGCCTTACCACGACGTACGCCAGCTGCGTCCGTGGCACCTCCCCTCTTCTTCTCCATTCTTTTCCCCCTATTTTTTTTGCCAGTTCGAAAAAAACAAGCTTTCCCCCTAGGCTGGCTCAGGACGTCACACTTCTCTCCAGTGCGAGAAAGCACTAAATCTTCCCCTCGAGATTCACTCCGAAAAAGAATACAGGCATGCAAGTACATGAAAGCAAGATACACTGCTACACACCACACTGTACGCCACAGGATCGCATATTTAAAGTGAAGGCAGAGTATATATACAAAAAGCATGCATGAAAATAAACAGAAAATCAACAACAGTCCACCGAGGCGAGCCTCGAACATCGCTGCTCTCATGCTCCAAGCTCAGGGGTTTCCCCCCCCCCCCCTTTTTTTTTCTCATGTTAGGTTTGAATGCGAGAGAGCGCGTCCGCAAGCACGTTGTGGCCCCCTTTTATATGCTGAACCGTGATGTACTTTTGCAACGACAACGC
Source organism: Amblyomma americanum (assembly GCF_052857255.1). Lineage (NCBI taxonomy): Eukaryota > Metazoa > Arthropoda > Arachnida > Ixodida > Ixodidae > Amblyomma > Amblyomma americanum. The sequence continues at coordinate 510,060,718 of NC_135497.1, forward strand.
CCACCTCGTAAGCCGTGCACTGCTCGATGCGGCCGTGGCCACATACTGCAGAGGGTTATGATCCGTCCTGACATGCACCTCCGCTCCAAGTACCCATGTGCTCACCTGATCCAATGCCCATACCACAGCGAACGCTTCTTTTTCAATCGTCGACCACTTCACTTGAGATTCGCTCAACTTTTTGCTCAAGAAGGCAATTGGGTATTCTCTTCCGTCTTCATTCTGCGCTAGGCATGCTCCGATTGCCTCCTGGGACGCGTCGGTTGATATAATGAAAGGCTTGGACAGATCTGGCGGGCATAAATACCTCTTGTACGCTTCTGAGTTCCGCCTTTGTTCGTGGTGGTTGCATTGCCTCTATTGCCCAGACCCTCTCAGGATCGGGACAGTGCATTCCGGCGCCGACTATGTGCCCCAGATATTTTACGCTTCCCTGCGCAAATTTACATTTTTCAGCATTTACCTTGAGCCCCACAGACTTGAGTGTCTACAACACCGCATCGAGGTGTTGGACATGTTCGCTTATGTTCTCAGAGAAAACTGCGATGTCGTCTATGTAGGCGCACGCATACGCTCTGTGCTCAAAAAGGATTTCATTCATGATTCTCTGGAATGTGGCTGCGGAATTTCTTAGTCCATACGGCATCACCGTCCAGGCATACTGTGCACTGTCGGTCGCGAATGCGGTCAGTCTTTGGCTCTGCTCCTCTAGAGGAATCAGCCAATACCCGCGTGTCAAATCCAGAATTGTAATGCAGCATGATTTTGCCACAGTCGACAGGAGGTCGTCTACCTTTTTCATCGGGAAGGCATCTACCTCCGTTATGGAGTTGAGGAATCTGTAATCAACGCAGAGCCTCACACTCCCCTCGCTTTTCGCCACACACACCACAGGGTGGGCAAACGGGGATTCGGTGGGATAGATCATTCCGTCAGCCGCTAGCTCCTGTACTTGTCTCTCAACCTCGACTCTCATCTTTAGCGGGACCCTGTACTGGTGACGAGGAGCAGGGCGTGCGTTGGGCATTATGCGGATCGTGTGCTTACCTGCCCTACTTTTCCCCAGCTTTCCCGAAAAGACCTCATTGTGCCGACGGACAACTTCCTGGATACGAGGGTCTTTTACCTCTGCTTCGCTCATGCGAATTGATACTACCGGTACTTCTACCTTTCCAAACTCTTCGTCCTCAAATACAACTCCGACAGTCCTTACTCCCAACGTAAACGTTTTCAAATTATTTGCGTGTATCTACTTTCGGGACCCATCCTCCATCTGCACAACGTAGCTATCCTTTCGCTTCCTCTCCACTACTTTTACCGGCCCCCTCCAGGTGTATTGCCCTTTAGACATGTCCTCATTTCTGACTAGGACGAGATGGTCACAATTAAAACTCTTCGGCTTTGCTCTCGGATTGTACCGTGTCGCGTACGCTCTTTGGTTATCGGCAGCATTTTGCCCCACCATATCTGACATGGCAGCCAGCCGCTGACGTAGCTCCAGTAGATATTTTTCTGCCGACTCATTAAGCGTGATCGGAAGGGTCCAGTTTCCAGTCCAAGATTTCTCCAATATTGCTAATGGCCCTGCAGGAGTGCGCCCATAAAGGAGTTCAAATGGTGACACTCCGGTTGTTTCATTAGGCACTTCGCGATATGCCCACAAATGGCACGGAACTAATCGGTCCCAGCCCCGCCCGTGTTCTCCAATCACATGCCGCAGCATTCTTTTGAATGTCCCATTCCATCTTTCAACTAGGCCGTTGCTCTGCGGATGGCCCGGGGTTGAAAATCTAGGCGACGCCCCGAGACGGGCCAGCAGCTCCTGGGTCACCTTTGCGGTAAAGTTTGTTCCCTGATCTGAGCAAACCATTTCCGGCACTCCAACTCTAGAGAATATTTCCACCAGGGCGTCGCACACTACTCGGGCCGTCAAAGATTTCAAACAGACTACCTCTGGCCAACGAGAGCACACGTCCATCAAACAAAGAGCATACTTATGGTCTTTTGAAGACGGGGAATCTATCGGTCCTACACAGTCCATCACCACAACCTGAAATGGTCTTGGTGGTCTAGTCAGGGGCGTTATTGGTACCCTGACAGACTTCCTTTGGATGGAATTCTTTTGACACTGTGGACAAGCCTGGCAATACCTCAGAATCTCGGTGTTCATGTTCGGCCAAAAGAATGAACTCTTTATACGCTACCTGGTTTTCTTTGCCGCGAGGTGCCCACGCACTTCTCTGTCATGTGCTACTTGCAGCACCGCTTGCCGCTTGCATTTCGGCAGAATGATCTGTCTCACCATCCTCCCGTTTATCTTATCTGAATGATATAGCAGGCCATCGGTTACCTGCATACCATGGGTGCCCGCCTTTGCCTGTTGCCATGAGGTTTTCAAGCTTTAATCCTCCAGCTGTAGTGCCCTAAAGCTCAAAGACGTTGCTTCCCCCAGCTGTTCGTTTTCATTTGGTTGTGCAACAATTGCCGCCACTGTAGCACGTGGGTTCCCCAAATTGCAATCGTCCTCTCTCTTTTCGTTTTCCTTTTGCTTGACCAGTTCATTGTAGTCACTAACCGTTAACAAGCAGTCAATTTCGATCGCCAACTCCTCTGTCACTGCGCACAAGATGGCAACATGTGCGCCCCTCCGATCCACTCTTAGTGGTACATACGCCAGCCCCGCTTCACTCTGATGCCCGAAGGCTCCCTTCAATGTTACTTTGCCTCGTGGGTCTACAAATTCCTGCGGCAGCAGTAACTTCCTGACCACTGTGATGTCCGTGCCCGAATCCAATCGCGCCAAGATGACTGATTCGCCCGAACACAGAGGAAAATCGGCTACGTGTGTCCCTGCCAACTGAGTGCTCCGTTTTGGCTCCTGATCCTGGCACCGAATTTCAGCGCTTTGACGGGTTACTTCTATCACCCTGGAGGTAATCTTCCTAGCCTCTGTGTCTAGGCATTCTCGGGCCATATGCCCTAAACGGCCACAGCGGTAGCAAATGAGTGACGCAGCCCTCTTTCCTCTTTCGTGCTCCCATTGCCTGCCGGCAGAATGCCCCTCCGTGGCATCGTTACGAACACTTAAACCTCCATTTCTTATTTTTTCTTCAGTTTCTAGACACTCCCTAGCCATGTGACCTTGTCGGCCACAACGGTAACACTGGCGCATCGTCATCTGTGCTTTAAATGGCGCATTCTTCACCTCTATCTGTTTTTGCCCATGGAGTGGCGATGCCCCACCCATCTCTCTTCTATGTCCTTCACCACTGGCCATACCCATGCGCGGAACGCTAGCTCCCGATGGTTTCCCCCGCTGCTCTCCACAGCCTCGACTACTTCTGTAAGTCCGTCTAATTTCAGCCAGCTTTTGATCTCCTGAAGTGCTATCTGTCGCAGCGCGTCATTGGGCAGGACCTCTTTCAGTTTATCCACCACTACCAGCTCCATCAGCTCCTCCGTTTCGGTCACTTTCCCACTGCTGGTGTAATATGCGTAGTAGCTGCGAAACCGGTAGCCGAACTGGCGCCACGATTCCTGCGGTCCTTTCTTAGCCGTGTCAAACATTCTTTTATACTCTGCCGGGCTTAGTCTCAGTTCCCTCAAAATTACTTGCTTTAGCTGTTTGTATTCAAGAATTTCTTTTGTCCCATTTTGCATCGCCATTGATCGCATGCGGTAAGGGACGTAAGGAATCAGGGTGATGGATTGCACGCTTTCCGGTACACTGAAGGAGTGGAACAGCATCTCCACGGAATCAGACCACACCGGAATAAACGACTCCTCTTTGGGCATTCGGGGCAGTATACTGCACAGCATTTTGGAGTATTTTACTGCTTATTTCCCTTCTGATAGATCAGCTGTGCCTTGTCTGCGTAATTTCTCTGTCTCGAATTCAATTTTCGCCCTCTCTAACCTCATCTTCTCTATTTCCATTTCGATTTGCATATTGGGTTCAGGTTCGCCCCCTTACGTGCTTGCCTCGCTCACTACCCCAGTCGTGCTATCATCCATCTCTGGCGAGAGTAGCTTACCCTTTCCCCTCGTGAGCATAAAGCAACAAAAGCTGAGAGCAGCGCTGTTCGCTCACCGTTTTCTTTCGTCGCCTTGTCTTCAAAGATCGTCGATCAGTCCAAGTTCCAGAGTTCTCTCACAATCACTTTCGTTTTAACATGCCACCAGTCCTGGTACGAATCGCCCCCACACTGTCAAGTCCCGCTGCAATTGCGTCCGTCCTCCCTTGCTCTGTTCGGGTCCACGATTGTTCTCCACACCTACATCGGTGTCGAAGTTGCGAAGATCGGTGAAGATCCGTCTGCTGTCTCTTCTTCTGGCGTTCTTCTTTCTTAAGGGCACAGGGTAAGCCCTATACTTCCCATGCATTTTAGGCCATGTTGAGGTACATGTTTCTCACTAACTAAAAACAGTAGCCTAATAATACATATATCATTGTTTGCCAAATTTTGTGCTCTTTTTACTGAACTAGAATATTTGAAATGTGTTGAAAATTCGATTTTTAATAAACTTTTTTCCGGTAGTACACAAATCTGGCCTTTCTTTGCGCATTTCAAAATTCATAACAGAATAACTGCTCAATGAAATTGCTTAATTCTAGTTCAGTAGTTGGCAACACTTATGTAGATGATTGAAAAAAAAAATCAGCCGTCTGTCTTGAAAGGCATTGGAAATAATGGTACCTTTGTAAGAAAAAACACTGTTTTGAGATAATAGAACGTAAAGAGAAAAAAGATGTGAAAAACCATTTTTTAATCGCAGAAACGCCTCCATAGTAATTGGTCTAATAGCCCCCTGCTTCGTAGTCACTGTCGCCGTCATTTTTTTCGCTTTTCGGCTTGTCGTTTTGACTGTCGGGCCTCTTTTGTAAGCTGTCGTGTTGCTCGGTCCGCAAAGTACATACGCTTATGGTCAGCTTCCCTCAGCCACTTGATGGTGTTGCTCCCTGGGTTCAATCCACACGCCTTCAAAACGTTGGCCCGTGCGATGCTACCATCATTAAATGAAAGAACAGCATCCAGTGTTGCCATCCGTAGGGTCCGAAGCCTAACAAACACATTCTTTGGCGCGCGTTCCCAAACAACATGGTTGAACGACTCATTTGCATTTTGAGTTCGCCCATGCAGGCACTTCTCTAGGAGCTCAGCCTTCGATAGCTCCCTATAAATGGGTTTGATAGCCTCGAAGACAGATGCAGGCAAACTCTCCTTGTGGAAAAATGGCTTGCCCTCTGACTGACTTCTGTTGAAGGCACACCACGTATCAGGTCCCTTTGGGCAAAGTCCATGGCATGGGTCATCGTCTGTGGCCGATAAGTGGAAGAAGGTTGCCCAAACGGCCTTTCGCATTTCATCCAGGTTTCCTACATTTCTTCTGATGGCCAAACCATAGTACGTCTGGAGCTTGTCTATTACTGCATCAGTCAGTCGGCCTCGGCCCGAGAGGCTCTTTCCATCAGAGAGTTTTCCTGCTTTGTTTCCTTTTTTTAGCCTTCGTAACCTTGTGCCCATCCTTTTTTGCACGTGCCCTATGCACTCAACCTTGGATATTTCAACGGAATCACCATATGGCATTTGTGCCTTCACAGCCATAAAAGCCTTGCTGTCACCATCCCCAAGGTATTTGACGTATCGAACGCCGTGAAGCTCCTCACTCCTGCCGAAAATTTTCAGTGCTCCTGCGACTTCCATTCCACCACTGGTGCCTTGGTAGTTGCTTTGGCACACCTCTCTATGAAGGGGGTCACTGTTTGTACCCTTGATGCTGCACTTTGGACAACATTTAGACAAAACCTCCACATCCAGCACTTTCCCAGAGTCTACACTGGTCGCAGAGACTATGCCGTTATTGGAAGTATGGCCTCGCTTCTGCCAGCTTCCATCAAGAGCAACTGCGATGTCTTTAACCCCCTCATTCAGCTGCACAGCTTCGTCAGCTGCCCTTTTCATCGACTCCTGAGCAGCAGCTTCGATGTGACCTAGAAGCTCGTGATTGTATTTCGCAAACTTTGTCGGCGGCTTAGGAAGGTTTAGCATAGCACAGAGTATATTTCCTGAAGCCATTCCCTTACCAATGGACCTCAAGGCATACACTAACCTGAGGTTGGCTTCATAGAGGCCAGAAGTAGTTTTCTTCGACGTCTCAAATCGTTGTGCGGCACTACACACTTCACAGTTCAAACTGTAAACGCTTGCAACACCTACCCGTTTTGTCACAATTTTGATGAGCTCAACACTTCCACCGCACTCTCTGCACACACAAATCTGTGTAATTGCGGCACAAATGCCGTCCATGTCCATTAAGGCATATTGGCTGCTGCTCTGTAGCACATCCTCTTCCTGGAAGCACAGATAAAATCTTGAAAGCTTCGATGTCGAGGAGCTGGCGCGTTCAGCGTTCGGGATCTCATTCGGTCGTGGACATCCTTTTGCTTTTTCACGATGAGCGTAGCGGTTGCCGTGAAATTCACGCCTGACGAAGGCCTTCTTTGCCCTGGGCATCTCAACTTATCAGCAGCAACCAACACCGGCACAATTTACAATACTGATAGAAAGGGATAGCACTCGGACGCAGCTGCATGAAGGTTGCAGAAACGTGGAAAAAACGTGCAAAGCGTCTCAGGATTGTCTTGGCTAAAAAAGAGGAGCTGTACAATAGTTGCCAGACAATTTTTTATATGTAGCTGATTTTAGACATGTTTTGAAATCAGGTGGTGGACTTTTTGGTTGAAAAAATTGACGTTAATCCTGAAAGGGGGCGTGGCCACTCACTACTTGGTTTCAGAAAAAGAGTTTTTCAGCCGTAAATATGGCTTTCTGAGGAAAGTGCGATCATGGAACATGTGTAGAAAGAATTGAACTTCTAAAATTCCAAAAGAAAAAAAAACGATTTTTTCCTAATTTTACCTTACCCTGTGCCCTTAAGTTTTTCCACTCTTCTTCGCCACCCAAGAGCAAACGTTGCTGGTGAGCTGACTAGCTCGGCGTCTTCTCAACTTGCGTTGCCTCTGTCTTCCTCGTTCCCGTCGCAAAGCAGCGGTCCCTTAATCCTGTCGACTGCGCCAGTCACGAATTTTTCCCTCTCTCTCTTGTTGTGGACGATGTTGTTGTTGCATCCAGATGTTGACGTGGAGTGGTAGAGGGCGGGTCTCGTGAGTGACCCGGGGGACGTACTTCGCGACTGGTGAGTTTGAGACAGGTGTGCAGGTCTTCTGACGTTGGCACTTGGAAAGGCTTTCCTCAAAAAATTATTTATGACAATATTTAGCAAAACTTATTTACATATGCCGACAGATTTTGGCCTCTCCGCTTTAACTAAAAAAAGACAAAAGTCCAACACTCTCGCGACTCCTGACCACCGTCGGCCACAATGCGACCAACCCACCCGGCCGCCGCTCAAGGAACTCGCTTCTCCAACTCCGCGACCCCGGGACCACCACCGGCCGCGTACGACCGATCTGTCCGGTTGCTACCAACCAACCTCCCGCGCTCTCCTTAGCGCGCACTCATCTCCTTGTCCTCCCGCCAAAACTACACCCTCAGCCAATAGGTGACTTTCCCGCCACATTTGGGACGCAACATTTCACAACACAAAAGAAAAGCACACAATATAAAACACACGCCTTGCAACACAAAAGAAAAGCACAAAATATCGAACACACGGCTCGCTGCAAGCTGCCGTGGCTAACTAGAAAAATGCCACAACGAGGGGGAGAAACCATTTATGACACATGCGTCCTGTTAGCCGCTTTGGCCTAGGGTGCCCGGATGCCCGCTCGCCTCCGGTGCTGGCCCATCGAGCAAGCTGCCGTGGCTAACTAGAAACATGCCACAACGAGGAGGGAGAAACCATTTATGACACATGCGTCCTGTTAGCCGCTCTGGCCTAGGGTGCCCGGATGCCCGGTCGCCTCCGGCGCTGGCCCATCGAGCAAGCTGCCGTGGCTAACTAGAAACATGCCACAACGAGGGGGGAGAAACCATTTATGACACATGCGTCCTGTTAGCCGCTCTGGCCTAGGGTGCCCAGATGCCCGCTCGCCTCCGGCGCTGGCCCATCGAGCAAGCTGCCGTGGCTAACTAGAAACATGCCACAACGAGGAGGGAGAAACCATTTATGACACATGCGTCCTGTTAGCCGCTCTGGCCTAGGGTGCCCGGATGCCCGGTCGCCTCCGGCGCTGGCCCATCGAGCAAGCTGCCGTGGCTAACTAGAAACATGCCACAACGAGGGGGGAGAAACCATTTATGACACATGCGTCCTGTTAGCCGCTCTGGCCTAGGGTGCCCGGATGCCCGGTCGCCTCCGGCGCTGGCCCATCGAGCAAGCTGCCGTGGCTAACTAGAAACATGCCACAACGAGGGGGGAGAAACCATTTATGACACATGCGTCCTGTTAGCCGCTCTGGCCTAGGGTGCCCAGATGCCCGCTCGCCTCCGGCGCTGGCCCATCGAGCAAGCTGCCGTGGCTAACTAGAAACATGCCACAACGAGCGGAGAGAAACCCTTTACGACACCTACGTCTGATCGAACCATTCCCCCTCGTTTAGGCCGAGGCTCCCGACACTCGCGCGCTACGCCGCCCTGAGAGCCTCTCCCTTTTTTTCGGCGCGTTCCCCTGCTCCCCTTCAGCGGCCCTCCTCAAGCCTTACCACGACGTACGCCAGCTGCGTCGTGACATGATCTTTAATTGAGGAACATAAATCTGTGATTAGGTATACAGTTTAACCCCCGCTACAATGAAATTAACAAGGTGCGCGAAAAATTTCGTTGAAGGGGAAATTTTGTTGTGGCGATATCAGCCCAAAAACCTAAATCTTACTGCGCTCTTCAAAAATGTCATTTATTTCCAGAAAATTCGATCATCTTGGCTTGCGTCCTTTTAGTGGACATGAGCGTCGTGGTGCGAGTTTCACACTCAGCCAACAACTGCATCGTGATGTCATCGTCATACGCATTAGTGAAGGCACGAATGGTGTCAAATGCGTCGCGTAACATGCGCTGCAAGACGGCAGGGCTGGTGCATCTTCCACGTCGCCCTCATCTTCGGACGAGGCGTCGTTGTGGTGGGCCTCTTCAATTACTGTTTCATCGGTTAGCTCCTCGTGTGCTACCACGTCCGCCTCAACAGCGATGTATTCATCAAGGTTGCCATCCGCTGGTATGTTTCCGGCGCCCTGAAGTGCTGCCCACGCCGCAGTTACCTCTGAGGAGGGAGGCTCTGTTAGGACGTGGTCATTGTCCGTTGAACTGGACGTTGATTCAGCGCCATGTTTAAGGCCAGAGTGCCCAAAGCAGTTCTCAATTATGGTCCACCGAGTCGCTGTCCACGCTGTGGCGATCAATTGCAGTGCCACGTACAGGTACACTTTGGTTGGCCGTCTGGCCTCAATATTCAGCAACAGCCGTTGAATCAACCGCTGGCGGTAAGCACTTTTGACGCTGCTAATAATGCCTTGCTCCAACGGCTGAACCAGAGAAATGGCATTTGTCTGGGCCAGTTGGTATGAATCCATGATTTGTGCCAGCATGAACTTTGGGACAGAAACGAAGAGAGACACGTGGAACACGGAACACACTGCTGATCAAAGGTGAAGGTGGGGCTTTAAGAAGAGAGAAGAAAAGAGGGGCGCCCAGCGAACAAGAAGATACTGCAAAATGGAATTTTTCTTGGCCAGTTGGTATGAATCCCTGATTTGGGCCAGCATGAACTTTGGGACACAAACGAAGAGACACGTGGAACACGGAACACACTGCTGTTCCACGTGTCTCTCTTCGTTTGTGTCCCAAAGTTCATGCTGGCCCAAATCATGAACCAGAGAAGTACAGTTTTCCGGTAAAGACCGCATTTACACATTTTCGAGCTCAGTGTCCTTAACATTATGAGCCGAGCAATTATCAACTAACAAACACACTTACTGGTTTTGTAACTTCATATCATGGTCAAAATGCATGACCCAATCATGGAAGATTGCCCGCGTCATCCAAGATTTTTTGTTTGCCACATATTTAACTGGCAAGCGCTTACCGCCTGTGAAGTACCGCGGCTTCACGCTCTTACTGATGAACAGCAGGCAGCGCTTGTCGGAGCCGTCCGTGCTGCTGCAGAGAAGCAGTCACACGTTTTTTGTTGTGCTTGCCTCCACTGCATGGTTGGCCCTTTGGGTCCAGCGTCTTTGCGAAGAGCAGTTCATAGAAAAATCCCGTCTCATCCGCGTTGTAAATGTCGCACGGGGCGTACTTTTCATTATCTCCGGCAGAGCAGATGCCGTCCAAATCGATGGGCTGTTGACGTCTGAAGAAGCCGACTCACTACACAACTTTCGCTACAATGTCATGCCGGGCTTTAAAACGTGTCAGCCAGCCTGAGCTTGCCAAGAAATTTTCAATGCCCAGTATGCAAGCATAGTTCAGTGCTTTTTCTCGAAGCACGCTTCCACTGATGGCCATTTTCTTCGCACGCATGTCGAGGAACCACGCGAACGACGACTTTTCAAGATTCTCGTGTGCCGCTTGCGTCAACTTCTTGCGTGTGCCGGATGTCCCTGAAGGAAGAGCTACGGTGATGGAGTATTTCGCCTTCTAAATGGTAGAAAGCGTGCTATTGGAGGTGCCGAAATCCGCAGCGATGACACCTTTCTTCTTCCCGCTTGAGGTCTCTCGGATTTTGCGTGCTTTATCCTCCAAAAAAAGGTACTTGTGCTTTCTGCACGACGGTGCCATGCTGGTATCGAGTCTAGCACACTAACACAAATGAAACACCGGACAATCGCAATGCGTCAGGCCGGCTCCGCTCCGCTTCTCTGTCGATATGATGGACAATATCGCACAATATGACGGACGACGTACAATGGGATGACGACATCGAATGGCGCCACCCATTCGCATTCGATGCACTATGGGGCACACATCGATTACAGGAAAGGTTTTCAGTGAAATTAAACACCATGAACATACGGACTGGGAACGTTATGCTTGTCTTGTTGTAAAATAAATGTTAAGCGCATCTCCACTGAACAAAAATTTTGTTCAAGCGGAAACTCACCGAAAAGATAATTCGTTGTGGCGAGAACTAGCATGCATTGTTTTCTATGGCTAGTTGACGGGGAATCCAAAATATTTCGTTGGAGCGGCATTCGTTGTAGTGGGGTTCAACTGTATGTTCCAATTTATGGTGGCATAGCAAGCAGCTTAACATTGTCAGCTGAAAAGACGAAACAATCTTTTGTACAGGTGTAACCGAGCAGATATGGCAGTTATCTGAGTGCTAATTTCGTAACAGCCCGAAAGAGAGTGACATGCCTCTTCCAACAGCCTATGCTGTTTGAGCAGACTATAGCCAGAGCACGATATTTTTTTTCTTAATTTCACAAATGTGTCCTTCAACATAGTACAGTTATGTATGCATATGCAGACCTGTGTTGGCTATAAATGCCATCAAGGCCCGGTGTTGGGGCCGATGTCTCCAGATTCTTGTGTCTTGTGGTTGGCTAGGGTGGTAATCCTGGATGCCAAGGCGTAGCTTGTCTGCTGTCCGAAGTCATGGCCAAGTTAGCGAGTAGTGGTCTACAGTCACTTCTGTAGTGGGATTTGGGCAGAAGGGGCAAGTCAGAAGAGTCTGCGATGTCCAGGAGGTCCTGACCGCAGCCATCACCGCAGCAACGCCACCTCTTCATTGCGAATTGAGCACACGGGAAGATTGTATCCACGCGGTGGAATTATAGTATGCATGAATGGCTGAGAAATTCTTTTTCAGACACTACGGCTCCTCCTGTGGACAGTTTCAGTGAAGGCAATGGGTACATCACCTGCAGTTGTTTGTGCTAGGTATTATGGCACATAAGCTACTGAAGCTATCATGCGCCAAACAACTGCAGTGGATGGCATGCATTGTCAGTAGGGTTGTGCGAATATAGAAATTTTCGAATACGAATATGAAGAAAAATTTGCTACATATATCAAATCGAATTTCAGGAAAAGAAATTTCAGAAAATGATAAACAAGCAATGTTGTTGCCTTATTTGTTTTTTTTCCAAAATAGTGTGTGGTCTTTGCAACTAAAATAGACAAAACTAGACTGCCTCAGTACCGTATAAAAAACAAGATGTGCACAGAAATGTATACTTAGACCGCATAAGGGTATCCAAAATGTAATGAGGTCATGCAAAACAATGCCCATAAAATGACAAGACTGGCAGCAAAAAAACTAGTAAAACCTCATTCATTCGGAGTTCAAGGGACCGGAAGAAATGCCCGGTTCCTCTGAAGGCCTGGAGTTATAAAATTCTTCGCCCCTTTCCAGAAAAAAAAGAAAACCTGCCGAAAATGCAAAGATGCAGTAAGGCCTTATGAGGTGGCTCCATCGCGCTAACACCTGTAAGCCCGTGACGAGCCGGTCATTTTTCAGTGCTGGAAGGACAACACAAACGCAAGTAAGCGGCCGGGGAACACACAGCGGCGTCGGAACGGCGAGACGGTTTCTAAAAAGGAAAAAAATCACCTGCGATGCGCCGGTCCGCGTCCAAAAGCCGCATGAAGCTGGGATTGGACTACCGGCGAATTCGCGGGCCGAAAGTTGCAGTCGCCCGTGGAGGCCGCGAAGCTCAAAAACCGAAACTACGCGGCCAGGCGATTTTTTGATCTAGCGACAGGGGCCTTGCAATCGTTGTCACGCCTGCCGTTAAGCCCACTAAAGAGGTGCGCGGATTACAATGCACCAAGCAAAAGGCGGGATTTTTTACAGGATCGCTTGCCCTATTGTGACATCTCTATGTACCCCTTCAGGAGGCTCCCCCGAAATTCTGCAAGTACGCTTTCCCGCATAGCGTCGTTTACAAGACGGGATGGCGGAGATCACGCTCGGAGATTTATGAAGGCGACAGGACGCATTTTTCAGATGTGGGCATTAAATATATAACATATTACGGAAGGATTTAAAAAAGCTCGATTTCGCTTTGCGATTGTTCGAAGCGGGCCATCGGCCATCTTGTTCGCAGCACGTGTGATGTGTGAGAAAGTCAACTTACGAAGTTTTGCACGAGGTCAAGCCTAGCGGCGTCGGAATGCGATCGGTCCGCATGATAAACCACGGAAAAGGAAGGGAATAGGACTTCTGTATTGTTTTCCTGGAATTTTTAACTCCATCATCGGCTAATTTGCCCAGATACTGTGGTTTTGTCATGGCCGAATTTATGAAAGTCTGCGCAGTATACGATCGCTGGCAAGTATTCAGGAATTTTCGAATAATCGGAAATTCTCGAATATCAATTTCTCGAATACGAATTCAATATCAAACATATTCGACTCGTATTCGAAATTTCGGATATTCGCACACCCCTAATTGCCAGTTTCGCTATGATGGCGTGTAGTGTGTCGAGCCTGCACAACTCGGAGAGGGCATGGCTATGATAGCATAATGTGCCACACATCGCCCATGACATCCAGGGGTCTGGCTATGCGCCTTAGAGCCTGAACTGCTTGTGTGGAATTTGTGCGCAGGAGAAAATGAGTCGGGGACACTTTACAGAGGCGGTTCCTTAAAGTAGACACACCGTCGCGAACGGCTACGAGCTCTGCTATCACGGAGGGAAGTGGCGCCTCTGTGATGTAGGAACATGACTGGCATACATCGACGACAGCTGTACAAATGAGAGTCAAGTCAGTTGTCTGAATTTGTCCAGCTGGCTCTTGTGACGTGATAAGATCCTGGTTTAAAAACGAGCATGATATTTTTAATAGCAAATGATATCAGCTTCCAGCTGTAAAATGGTGCTTTCTGGCCAATAATCCCTTATGGAGAGATGACACTGGGATTGCTTGAGAGAGCGAACGTGCACCAGGGCAGGTGGTCCTCACTGTCTATTTAACCACATGTGAAGGAAATTTAAACACGCTTTGGACTGCTGGAAAAGGTTGAAGCGGTACTCGAATAGTGTCACTGGAAATACAACATTAGCTTTAAGGGGGCCAAGACCATAGTCAGCCATGTGCAAGCCATGTTATCAAGGGTCACTTGACCCATTGACTGTTAGTGGGTCACATGGCTGATGAATGGGCCACATTGTTCATGAAGCTGGTAACAATGCATCACATCATCTTGCCATGTGGTGACATTATTTCATGCAGGCAGCGACCACAATATTTCAGGGAGGGGCCTGGCTATAAGAGCTGGTGGTGCAAAACACGGAATCTCTTAGGCATGAATTATGCATTTAGCGCCCATTCTCTGCAGGCTAAAGAAAACAACTGGAAACCATGGCGAACTTCAAGCCGAAGTTATTCAGATATTTCGAAACTTGCCATCTGAATGGTAGTGTGATGAAAAAAATGTGCTATACCTGCATATATAAGTCAACTTGAAATAAAAGTGAACTGTTCAACCCAAAAAACGTCCAACATGAGTCAAATTGGGTGGAGGGGGGGGGGGGGAGTGTTCAGCAGTCTAAGGGAATGGCCTATACCCAAATGGCCAAGCCGAAGTTATTCAGATATTTCGAAACTTGCCATCTGAATGGTAGTGTGATGAAAAAATGCGCCATATCTGCATATATAAGTCAACTTGAAATATAAGGGAACTGTTCAACCCAAAAAACGCCCAACATAAGTCGAAGTGGGTGGAGGGGGGAGTGTTCAGCAGTTTAAGGGCATGGCCAATACCTAAATGGCCAAGCCGAAGTTATTCAGATATTTCGAAACTTGCCATCTGAATGGTAGTGTGATGACAAAAATGTGCTATACCTGCACTTGAAATATGAGTGAACTGTTCAACCCAAAAAACGTCCAACATAAGTCGAAGTGGGTGGAGGGGGGAGTGTTCAGCAGTCTTAAGGGTATGGTCAATACCCCGTGCAGCTACCACAATTTGTGAGCCAGTACATGAAATGCACAACGCCTTTCCTACAGTGTATTTTACAATTACGTCCACTCCTGACGTGAATTTGAATTTTTTTTGCACACTGGGTACGTTTTTGTAGCTTATAAACTCATTCTTTCTTTTCATAGTCTTTCAAAAAAATACAGTGACATGGTAATGTGCATGGAGTCTTTTTTTCTTTTCCTTAGTTCCTGTTTTTCTAGCTCATGCAGAGTTGCTAAGTACTGGAATGTCACTTGGTATGTCTGCCAGTGTTGGCTGCAAATACTTATATTCACAGCAGCGGCGCTGTCTCTTGTGCTAGGCTAGGTTGAGCAGGCCCAACGAGGCAGCCGTGGTATTTGTGCCTGCCGCGTCTTTCGTGGCGTGGATCGGCACTTCAGAGGGCAATGTCCATCGCTGGTAAAGGAGACTGGCTGCCTGCACATTGTGTCGGTGTGGATTTGTGTTTGCTGCAGGGGCAATTAAGCACGCTGCGCATTCCTGTCGAATGCACGACCCCTGCTGGAGGGGGACAGCTGTGTAAGTCCGTGTGACCAATCCATGCAGGACCAGCTGCTGTTCTGTGATGACTGCGACCGGGGCTACCACATGTACTGCCTCCAGCCACCCCTGTCTGAACCGCCCGAAGGTAATTGGTCACACACTGCTCGGGAGGTGCTGGACTGCATCTAGTGGCTTACCCCAGGGCAGATGGGGGAGAGAGTGCATGATTGAGTACACTGGTGGATGGTAAGTACTACGCTGTTCATCCTTCTACTGTGGCGTGGGTGCGCCCTTCTTTGCCCATGGCGACACAGTACCGAGTGGAACCTCTGTGGGGTTCTTGAGCACGTGAAGAGAGAATAAGTCGCTGTTTTTCGTTAGTGGTGGTAACATTTTAACTTTTTGCAAGACCATGTTTCTTGGGTTGAAGTATACTCCGTTTAATACATAGCAGTCAATGCAGCCAAAACTGCGAAGCCTGTTCGCGCTCCTCGTCTGCATCGTAATGTAGTGCGTCGAAAGTAAAAATTGTGATGAAATTAAAATTAACGTAGCGTTGGTCGAGATTTTAGTATAATGACAAAAGTGTCTGCAAGAAAGATTGCTTTTTTCGTTTACGTTCTCCAAAACAGAGCGCCTTAGTTTTCTGGTTTTTTTTCCGGCTCCTCCTGTATTGGGTTTTCGCAGCTAGGCCGGCCGGTCAGTTGTCTGCCTTTGTCGTTTGTTTTCGTTTGGTTGGTTTCGTATGGTCGTTTGGATTTCAAGTCTGTGAAAATGGTGTCGCTATCTCCTACTCGCCTGTTTTCTTCGCCCACTGCGACTGCAAAAAAACTTCTTGTTCGCCTCTTTTCCAAGCTGAAGTCTCTGAAGGTTTCGAAAGACTGCAAGCGGGTGATTGTCAGCGTACACGCTAGCATAAGGGAGCGCTTCCTGGAGAAGACTCTACGTGAAGTTCTCGCAGCTGTGGGCGAGATGACAGGGGCGAGTTCTAAAATGTTGAACTTCTACAAAGCTGTCAGGACAAATGACGTACAAGAGACTAAGAAAGTGCCCTTTAATAAAGAGTTGAACACTTGTTATTTGAGCCCTTATGCTTGAGTGGTTCACTTGAAGTCTAGCCTTTTTTGTATGCGCATGCTCCCCATTATTTATAAATTCACTTTTTCTATCACCGTACAAGTATTGATTCATTGTGTGCCGCGTGCAAAAAAAAGTCACTGAATGCCCGAGAACAGTACTTCGCAATCACGTCCGTCGCCAATGCACTACACTGCCTTTTCCCTTTGAAACAAGTAAACAGCACTGTGTTTTTCAAAGTAGGCATTACAGTTTGATGAAAAACGACCGGTGATATATAGCTCGCATTTCGACTTTCTCCCTAGCGATTCTTTTAAGAAAAATAAAAAATAAATGAGAAAAAAACAGCCAGGCCGGGAGTCGAACCTTCGCTCCCCATAAAATGGAAAGGCGCGCTTCATACCACTAAGCCACAACGCGAGGCGGACGGATACATTTTGTTAGTTTTTTGAAGCGGACTGCTTTTGTACCTTCGGCAGCGTTGACTGCTATGTAGGAAATGAAGCGTAGACTGCTTGGTTTGCTTGAGAGTTCACATGTGACGGTTCAAGGCAGCAATGTGAACCATTGTATTGTTCGCTGAGGAGCTTCACCTTTGCGTATGGATGTGCAAGTTGCTTGAGGATGTCTACCTGGTAGGAGACAGTCTTCTAGAGACATTAGCCTGTAAGGCTCAGCTGTACTGTGACCATACTCTATGCAAACAGTATGCAAACTCTATGTGAAGCTTGCTGCATATAGTGTGTTTGTTTAGTGTTCGTGATCCCACCATGCCCGAGCCAACATGGGTGGTGTGTGTGTGTTTCAGGCCTGTGGAGCTGCCACCTGTGTGTGGAAGAGTACGGCCGAGTGGAGCAGCGACCATCAGCAGCCGGAACCCCTTCCTAAGATCATCCTGCACAGTACACTCTGCTCGAGGCTGGTCAGCTGGATTTGTGGGAAGCTTGAAGCAGAGGAGGAGTCTGTAGAGCGGCAGCAGTGGAAGCCCAAACACCGGCTTTGTCTGAGCAAGGCTCTGACAGCATATTTAAAGTGGATGCATGGATGCCCATTATGAGCCAGTGTGCCGGCACCTACATTTTAAAAATTCTGGCTGCTGAGACATTTCTTATGTGCTAAAGTATAGATGTGTGTGTCCCGTCCTGTGGCATCATCTGCAACAATAAATTCTTCCAGCTAAACAACCTGGGACCATTATTGTGATCAGTCAGAGCCTTATCTACAGTTTTTAGCGCCTGCTGGTAATCAGGGTCCCTGCAGGCTGTGACTGTGTGTGAGGCAAATGGGGCCTGTAAGAGGCAGCTCAATCCAAAAATAGCTGAACATAGTGAATGAAAAGGCGCGTGAACAGGAGACACCCAGAACACAAATCCAACAAGTGTATTCGTTTTTCTGGCTCTGTACATGTGTTTGTTGATGCGCCGCACAAAGTCCACTCAGTGGGAGCACAAGCTACCACTCCGAACTCGGCTGCTTTTCAATCTCGAATAACTTGTCACGAAACCTCCCAGGCAAAATGCCTGCATTTTATGGCTGACAGCCAGGATGCCCATCCTGTCAATAGCCGGGTCTTGGTGTATCCTTTTGTACAGAAAAGCACCTCTCTGTAGCTATGTTTTGCATTCTGAACGTTGTTGCCTGTGAAGCTCATTTGCAAGGGATGCCTCATACCTGAAAGTAAACGTGGACGTATTCCAATATCTTTCCTGATTTGGTAAATCCGTATTGTCAGCTGCGCGGCGAACCTGCCACCTTAGACCACATAATCTGGGACTGCACGGAGGATCCGCCTCCGGCAGACCTAGTCACATCTCCGATGGTTGAAAAATGGGAAGCTGTCCTCGCCAGCCCAGACCTGGACTTTCAGTCCCGGGCCATGGCAAGAGCGAACGAGGTCGCTGACAGACTTAAACTGCCAGCCACCAGGAGCGGCTGAAGTGACCCAAGAATATCACCATCTTCCTGAAAATAAAGTTTTCTCTCTCTTGCCAACTAGTGATCAGTCGAAAGCATCTAGCCAACTATCTTTTGGATAGTTATTCAAGGTGCTTTTTCTGAATTGTAATATGCCTTCAAGTACAACTTTCCAAGTAAGTTGTGGCATTATCATGGAGGTTGTGTTTTCTGACACTGCACAAGTATGATTCATTTTGTGCCGTGTGCAAAAAAGTCGCCGAATGCCCGAGAACAGTATTTCGCAATCACGTCCGTCGCCAATGCACTACACTGCCTTTTCCCTTCAAAACAAGGAAACAGCACTGTGTCTTTCAAAGTAGTCATTACAGTTAGATGAAAACCAACGGTTCGTCTTGTGCATTAATAATTATGTACTGAGATGTGTTACTGTGGCGTGCCCCAGTGCAAAACTGATGAATGAAAGAACGTATTGGGACTGACATCACATAAAATGCTTTCTTACACCAGCCACAGAGAGCAAGATGAGTGGCCAACCATGTTGGCGTGCTGTGGTGATCTGTTAGTATCTGTGTTCCCCACATACGCAAGTAGATGGACTACGATAGTTGCCTCAGCATTTGCCTAGAGTTAGGACCGCTATGAGTTGTATACCCCAAGGGCAACCTGCTCTGTTATCAACACAGTGTGGGACTTCACCGACTGCGCTGAAGGAAAACTCCACCATGGGGAAGCCACAGTGCACCTGGAGCAAGTAATACAACTCCAGCCACAAGGTCTGCTTTCCCATTGCACAGGAACGCTGCTCAGTCAGCCTGGCAGCACATTGTAGAATAAGACAGGGGCAAGAAGAGCACAAGTGGCAGCCGGGCTCTGGCCTCGTTTTGTCTTTTGACAGTTTGCGACCGCTCCTCGAACTTTCCACCTCAACTTTCTGGCACGTTACATCATCACACCCTACAGTTGCCAGCAAAAGTTAACGGGGTGCATAGCCTGAGCAACAAATTTATTCTAAATGTACTATAGCTTGCGACTTTTTTGCAGCACTATGTATGGTAGAGCTCTCTCATTCAATCGGGTCAACGAAGACAATTGACAAATAGTCCGTCAAATATTTGAGCAGTGTCAGTATTTGCAAACGATGATTGCAGTAATTAAAGAGGTATATCAGGGTACACTGAGCGTTTCATTCACTGGTGAAGTGGTAAAACGAACAGCGCTACGAGGCCTGAGCTGCGAAGCAGTGCACCACCATTCATAAGCATGGCGTCTGCCGAGTCAGCAGAGTCTCCTGCGTGCAGCAGCTTGACACTGGTGCTCCTTCTTGCCCAAGGATGGAGCCATCAGCCGAGGGGGTGAGGAAAGGGGAGGAATCCGTTTTCAGTGCACGCCGTTCATATTGGCTCAGATCGCTGCAGAATTCACTGTGCTGCGAATGACTTGTGAGATGGAGTTCAGCTTGGAAACGGGAACAGGACTAGATAGGCTTTACCCCTCATGTAAAGTCCTCGCCCAAGGGCCCTTGAGGTATCAAATGAAAAAAAAATTGGCAGTGGTTTAACTCTGCTAAACCTAGTTATAGCGAAAGCTCCATTACGCTTGCATACGCTTGGTTAAACGCTTGAAATGCCTAGCAGCTGTTTCAGCCGCGCTCTCATCCATGGCGAAACTGCATGCAAGAGCGGCCTCATCGAGTTACGTGCATAATCACTGACCACATCCGGTGAAGCGGCGGTCGGCACACCCTAGGAGGATATAAAGAACTTATAAAAAACTTTTTTTTATATCCTCTTTGGGCGCACCATGGTCGGAGATATGTCAGAGCAGCGGCGCGTTGGCTGCGGCGAGTCATGTGGCCTGACGTCATAGCCACACCTTCAGCGCTCCTCCTGTTGAAGGTCAAACTGCAACGCCCGATGGCCTTGGTGAAACATGCCGTAGTGGAGTTCTCACTCCAAAATAAAAAAAGAAGATGAAGTGCTGTGTGTTCCTCCCTACTAGGTGCCTCGATGGCCAGTGCCGCTTTCAGGGTGAAGACTAGAGTGTACAAGTGAAGAGTGCTCGCAACGGCTGCATGTTTAGTCCCACACTCTTGCTCAGCTACACTGAACACAGTGCGGCGGCAGATCGTTTCGAAGAGAAAACTGCTGGTACTGTATAGATTTACAAAAATTTGGCGTTCTGTCAAGGCGGTGGTAACAGTGAATCGGAATTCGTGACTCTGAAGTGTATCTAATTCACAGCTCGTATGCCGATAAACTCTCCGCCCTATGAATAGTCGTTACATTTTCACAACAGGCGTAGCATACTCCTGTGCAATCTATTGACCCGGATGCTGTACATTCCGAATGCGTTTCCGACAATCAGAATTACTTATTTCGACCTGCAGCTTCCAGCGAAAACAGCCCGCGAGTGACAGGACCGAGAAAGGGAGACACACACGCACAGCGCTCTCTTTTTTTCACACACACACTCAGTGCTGTCCTTTTTTTTATCCTGTCTTTCACGCGCTCTTTTCATTGAAATCACATACCAACTGGCCCGGTAACATTTCGTAACGACCTGCCGTTACATATCTGCCGGACCATACCATTCCGCGCTCGGCATGAAATCAAGTTCGAGATGTTTGACTGCTGCTAGTTTCAGTAGTTATGAGGATGCAAATTCACATTTGTATAGATCTGCCCCTAGCAAAAATTGTTCAGGAATGCAAGAGTTTCGCATGCTTAATTAACTCGCATATTTTAAAGTTTTGTTGGTTTCCAGCAGCCTTGCTTGGCAATTCCCACCCTTTTCTGTACGCATAGTCCCGAGCAAAGCGAATATAGCCGCTTCCCTTTTCTAGAGTTGGCAGAACACCCAGAAACACCACAGCCCTTCGTACCTTGATCTCTGACTGCTGTATCATGCACACACACACACACACACACACACACACACACACACACACACACACACACACACACACACACACACACACACACACACACACACACACACACACACACACACACACACACACGCACACACACGCACGCACACACACACACACACACACACACACACACACACACACACACACACACACACACACACACACACCACAATAAGTGCTCGAGCAAAGGGGCAAGGCCCGTTGGGCGAAATTGTCCATTTCTGCCTCGGTATTGCATGTTTCGAGTGTTCCCCGCCGCCTTTCTTCCTACAATTACAACCTGCCTCGGTACACATCGTAGCTTCTGCACCACGCTGTCAGACGTTGCATATTTTTCCACCAGACCAGAAACATGCTAGCGCCGGTGACGTACGTTATGCCATCTGGCCCCGGCGCCATAAAGCGGTCAAAACTAAAGAGTGCTCGCGCTTGAGCAAAGGGGCAAGGCCCGTTGGGCGAAATTGTCCATTTCTGCCTCGGTATTGCATGTTTCGAGCGTTCCCCGCCGCCGTTTTTCCCACAAATACAACCTGCCTCGGTACACATCGTACGTTCTGCACCACGCTGTCAGACGTTGCATATTTTTCCACCAGACCAGAAACATGCTAGCGCCGGTGACGTACGTTATGCCATCTGGCCCCGGCGCCATAAAGCGGTCAAAACTAAAGAGTGCTCGGTGGACTTCGCTTAAGGTGATATTGGCATCAAGTTCCGGGTTAGGCGGAGGTGGATTGAGTGGATCTGCTGCCTAAAGGGATGGGGGTATATAAGTGTCCCATAGTTGGGCAATTACGTCGGTGCCCTTTTGAAGCTCTAGTTGTATTAGACGTTGTGTGCTTACTTGTGTCTCAGATTTAGTGGTTTTTTGATCTATGAGAGCGCGTAGGAGGGACCACGTGCGTTTAGTGCTTAATGTACCCTTCAGGTCGTGGCAAAAGGTTGCCCAGTTTGCGCGGGCTTGCGTTTCGCGTTTTCTTCTGCCTCACGAGTGAGAGTGGCTATGCGGAGTCTCAATTTACGATTGCGTCGCTGGTAACAACAGCGCTTGACAAGTCCCTGTCGGGCCTCCCATAGCAGAGCCAGATGCGGATCAACCTGCGGTGCCATAGGGGTGTTTTTAATGTATTTGCTGTTCGCCTGGATAGCCTCCACCAGACGGTCTGTCCAGTCGGTGACATTACGGGGTTCGGTAAAATCAGCTGCCAAGTATGAGCGCAATTTATCCCAGTCAATGAGAAGATGTGAATGAGGGTTGAAAATCTTGGAACCGTAAGCAATAGTAGTGGAGACTGGAAAGTGCTCACTCCCAAGGCTGTCTTGGAGCACCGTGTGAGATTTAACGATTATGCTCGGAGGGGCCAATGCGAGATCGGGTGTGGTGTTGCGGATGGCACTTGTGCCAATGCGAGTTGGTGCGGTGGGGTTTGTGATCAGGCCGAGGTTGCAATCAGCCATTTCGGTAGAAATGAGGTTACCTTTGGGGGTATCCAAGGTATCCCCAGTGTGTGACGTGCAATAAAATCACCCACCACAAGGAGCTTTGAGGAACGAAAGGAGCCCAGGATGCCCAGATTAAATCTGCCATTATCTTTCGGATTGCTGTATATGTTAACAATAGTGAGGGTGAGGCCAGTGTGCCTGGATGAGCTGAGCTCTATCGCGGTACTGAGTGCCCTTGCTGTCGGGCGTGTTTCTCGGTGTGCAGTCTAGCACCGGCATTGATGCGAGTGTCAGGATTGCCGTACATGGCGTAAGGGCTGCCGTGTGATAACCGCGGATATGAATGCGATTTGTTTCTGTCTCTTGCAGAGTGATGATATGGGGGGATTATGGAAGTCGGCAATATATGCTACTAGTTGCGCTTGTTTTCGGCATATGCTGCGACAGTTTCATTGCCATATAATTGTTTCTATTGGTGTAGTGTACTGGCGTCGCTGCCAACCTTTTCGCGTGCTGTTGTTCGGTGCCATGTTGCTGGTCTGGAGGTACTGGATAAGGAGAGGCAGCGGGTTGAACTGCACGCTGCTTGTTGATGCCGGCTTGTTGATGCCGGCTTCTTGTTTTTCCAAGCGTGTGTTGATAATAGCTTCTATCCTGTCAGTTATGGACCGTATCAGTTGTGCCTGGGCTTGTATGAGCTGTTGCGGCATCGCTCCGAGTTGTTCAGCAGATATAGTGTTGATTATGCTAGTGGTTTCTGAGCGAAATTCAGCAGAAAGTATGTATTGCTTTACCTCCTCTTGAGGTGTAATAGGAAGGTCAGGGGTTTGATAAGAGGCACTAGGGGAGGCTGCTTGGACGGACCACTCACCCTTTTTAGCAGGGCCGGCTCCTTACTTGGGTGTAGCGTTCTGGAGTGACTGCGTCTCCTGGATGCGGGCTGTGGATTCGCTGGCTTTCGAGGTAGAGGCCCTGGCTTTGTGGCGTCCGTCTTGGTAGCACCGGGCTCCAAAGCTTTTTGTCTGACGTTCACGGTGTCCATACTGTGCTTTTCTGCGTGGTTTCTCTTATCTTGTTCGTGCGACGGTTCCGGGTTCTCGGTCTCCATGGCCTGCTCCAAAGGTGTCGGGGCAGCCGTGGAGGCAACTGGGTTCTCCTTCCTCAGTGGTGGGAGGGGTGGCCATTCTATGCTTCGGTTCCAAGGTTTCTTTGAATGGACGGTGGGTGTCTAGCTTGGACCGTTGGTCTGATTCACTTTCGTGGGCCCTGTTTTGCTGTTGCTATATCTTTGCGGTTCTCCCGGCCAGTTGACTCGGGTTTGGTTCAATTTGGGCCGATGCTCCTTCCTAGGTCGATGCTGAGTCTTGTGCTCCTGCTGAATTTTGTGCTTCAGCAAAGTTTTTTGCTTCTGCTCAGTCTTTTGCTTGTTCTGCACATCTAAAAGAGTGCTCTGTGGAGCAACGCCTCCATGAGGATGGAGTCGGATTGCGACTTCATTAATTTTGCCTCTCTTTTTCCGTCTTTTGGCGTAATTGTTCTGTCTTCCCGGACAGTTCGTGTTAATGGTGGAGTGGTTGGATGTGTCGCAGACGATGTAGTAGTTTTTGGAATCAACATGTCCTGGTGGAGGTTTGCGTATTCCGCAATTGTAACATCTTTTGTCCTGCGGAGTTAGGCAAATATAAGCATGGCGTTCTGTTTTCAGGCAGCATCCGCAGACCTGCATCACTGGTCGGAATGGTTTGCACCTGTATTCTATGCCGCTGAGGCAGACGAACCATGGTACTGTTTCGCCTTCAAATGTATATAGACATGCCCGCTTTGTGCAGAAAGGCCTTGCTTGAATGATGTTTATTTGTTGGGGATATGTTTCTGTGTAGTTTAGCAATTCCTCTTCTGTTGGTATCGTAAAGCGCCGGTATGTTGCCTTTACATGAGGTGTCTGTTGAGGCTGCATAAGCATTCATTGAATATTCCTTTCCTCCTGGCTTGATTGGCTGGATGTTGCATATCTGTTCAGTGAGGTCCGGATCTGGGTGCTCAGAATATCGGTTTTGTTCAGGCTTGACTCTGACCCTGGCATCGTGTGTTAATGGGCGGCTGAGCTTGAATTCCAAAGCAGCACATAGTGACCTACCGGAGTTGTTATGCAGTGTCACGCCTCCTTGTTGACTATTACTACCCTGTAATCATCATGCGTTATTACAAGTTCGCTTCGTTTTTTTTTTCGTGCGTCGATCATCTTGAACAATGGCGTGGCCTTCGGGCAGCTTCAGTCATGTCTCGTGTTGTCCAGTTGGATTACGGGTCCTCCTGCGAAGTCCCGTGCGGTTCTATGTTGGCAAGTTCCTAGATTCCCTCCGGTGCCGTGGTCAGCGAGCACGACCCGCTGTGGCTGGATGGGAAGGCAGCAGAGTCGGCCATATGACGCGTTGACGTGGAACGCCACTCCTCAGTGCGCCACCGAGGAGGATTAGGCTTAGTGCGGCGACTTCGCCTCGGAGGTCTTCGTAAGGTGCTTGTGCAAAATCCAGCGTACTCACGGGCAAATAAATCCTCGTAAAGGTCACTTGGGTGTTCACAAAAGCCTGAGGTAGGAATTTCGGGCAATATGAAGTGTAACTAGTAGAATAAAGCAGGAAATTCGCAGAGCCCATGAGTATCGCGTCCGCTCCGCTTGGCTCCCTCGGCGTTCGCGAAAGCTGTGATGTATCGTTTCAGTACAGACGCTTCAGGGCCTCTAACATCGAGTGCGTTCCGCACACTAGGTTAGGCAACGTGCCCACCCTGGCAGGTAGCGGTTAAATGAATGGTTGATCGCGAGAGGTTCGTCACCCTATGAACGCTGTGGCTTATTGCTGCTGTGGCGCATGTCAGCCACAACGTTGTAAGCGCTAATTCATGGAGCCCACATCCCTCTCTTCCCACCGACACGTACCTCAACGTGTACTTGAGGTATCCACTTCCCCTGGGAGCCATTTATGCGCCTTCCTTTCCACAATCATCTGAGTCTAGAGCGCCGTCAACGCTAACGCCGATGAACACAATGAACGCCGACGGAGATTCTTTTACCCTCGCACGCAGGCTGCCGGAGCGCTCCTACTCTCGACACCAGTAGCCATCTGTCGGCTCGCGAGGCACATTGCACTGCGGGCGGGTCGCGCCGGGGCGCGTAGAATGCGTGTTTACGTATTCTTCGCTTCCGTCGCTGATGCGCTCTATCACCTAACGTTTGTGTATGTGTGCTGTGCATCACTACTCAGCTTTCCGCAGGCCGTTCTACGGTTATCTGGCACACATTGTTACACACATATCCGAGTGTAGTCGATCAGGTAGGGTGCGGATTGGAAACACGTATTTACAAGCACATTTTGCAATGGCGTGTCGTTTGTTGCCGTCTTTTACGTACGCTATCATCTATGATAATTTTACGCATCAGGATGTATATTTATTCATTTCACTCGATGGTGCAGTAATGTGCAAGTTGTAAAGGGATCGGCCAGCTGCAGACCGAAGGTAGTCCAGGCGAAGCGCGTGTTTTGGATCAGCTGTACGTATTCGACATCCGTGCGCTGAGCTTGCTGCTGTTCCCGTTAAACAAGTTTCGTGCACGGGGATGTAAGCACGACCGCTACCAATTTAAGTTGCTATTTCCACCTTTATCTCAGAGGGATCGGCGGGTAAAGGGCTGACCGTAGTATCTCTTTTCAGTTGGTACCTGCTTGAATTACAGCATAATATGCACGATTTTATTACATTCTGTGATACTTGGCCAAGCGGCTACGCGACGCTGTCACACGCGCCGAGAGCTTGCGAATAAAATAAACGCGACCTCAGGCCGCAGAATTAGTGAAAGCTGGCCTCTCGGCTGATATTGATTCAATCTTTCAATATTGATTCAATTGATTCAATATTGATTCAAAATACGTTTTTATATGGCAGATAGCATAAACCATGACAAAAACCGTTTTCTGTTAGCCCTGCCACTCACTTCAGCTCACAACAATAAATTGCTGATGTAGCTGGCGCACCACGTAGCTGTCGACAAGAAGGCCCTATTTGTGGTGGGTGCTTTATGGCCGACAGGAAGGATTAAGAGCGCATTAGAGCTGAAATTGCGTGCTACCTGTGCACATAATGCTTGATACTGACCAAAAAAGTTTTCTCTGCCATGGAGCACCAAGACGGTAGCGATATAAGCGCGAGCGCGTGCTAAGCGCCGGCAAAATTAACGTGAATGCCGAACTAAATTTCATGAATTTTTATGCTTTTGATAACGCAGACTTCCTGCAATACAACCACGCAGTGGAAGCATGCTGCGCAAGGTTTTATAGCGCCCGCAGGGCAGTAATTCACGGCTATGTGCAGGCGCGGCCGCGGAGCTGCCGCAGACCCGCAGTGCCCAGAGAACCGCCCGCACCGCGGCGCGCCAGTCGGCGGAAAATGACCGCGCCCGAGTGCGGCTCAGGATTCTGGTCTATAGCTTCATTGCCGCATTTTTGCTACAGCGTTGTGAATGCCAACGCATATGCCGCGCACATCTGTCACTACCACCACGTAGTTTAAAGCACGACTGATGTGTCCACCGTCCCAGGGGGCCGGGCGCCTTTTCTTTGCTTTCGAGAGAAACAAAGAAAATTGTTTTGGGGGAACGGAAATGGCGCAGCATCTGTCTCATATATCGGCGGACACTTGAACCGCGCGCCATAAGAGAAGGGATAAAGGAGGGTTGAGAGAAGAAAAAAAGAAAGTGGTGCCGTAATGGAGGGCTCCGAATAGTTTCGACCGCCTACGGATCTTTAACATGCACTTATATCGCACAGCACACCGGCTACTTTAAGTTTCGCCTCCATCGAAACGCGGCCGCCGCGGTCGAGTTCGAACTCAACGTGTACAGTACGCGTTGAGTGGCATATGAACCAAGGCACTCACACGCGTGGATAATCTAGTCAGGAGAAAATGTTGCTTATTTCGCACGAAACGAAACCACGGAATGGAAAAAATCAATTCAGCAGCCAGAAGAGGCAATCGATGCGTTGTGGGTGTGAAAAATGAGATCCATGCAAGGGGACAGAATGCCGAAAAAAACTCCGGTCCATAATCAGCGCGGCATTCTTTCCGGCTTTCCACAGCGGCGCCTTGCGGAAAGCCCACTTCACGCGATCGCATGTTCCCTTTAACAGTGGACCATACTGTACCTTCTGCACCACGCTGTCAGACCATGGAGAAACACGCTAGCACCGGTGATGTAAGCTGGAATAGCTGCAACTGTACCTCACTCGAGGCGGCTTTTTTGTTGAAACGTCATTTGGCCGACGCTGTGGCATTTGGAGCCTTCAGCTGAAATAGCAGCGTGAAAGGAAGGCGAGGGTTAAAACCTGCCATGCCGCGTCAAAATCCGCCCAGTGTACGCTTCTTCAGAACCTGACGACAAAGATGTTTTCCAGTAAATCAGCCGTATCATTTAGGCGTCCTCGCTAGTAAGTAAGTATATGTGAAGCTCTCGTCGCTGCAGTTTGTTCAGTTTATAGCAATTCCACTTAGGCATTCTACCCCTCCCCCCCACTTCTTCTTTGCGCCAGTTCACTACGAATATGCTGGCACCGACCTAGCTTCAGCATGCCAGTATAATTATAAACACAGACGTGAATTGCTTTTGAATGAGCCCGTACTGAGGCAAAAGGCTCCTTTCGTTGGCATCACGCAGCCACATGCATCAGTAAAATTTGTAAAATTTTAAATTTTTTTGTCTATCTTGATGACAGCAGCGGGGATGAGAGCTTGTGTGCGGTGTTCATTCTTCTATGCCTTTCTGCCCGCTTTCGTCAAACATAATTTTCTAAATAACAAACCGACGCTGTAATGAGAGATCTAATGCCTTGTCCGACGACTGTC
This sequence comes from Amblyomma americanum, assembly GCF_052857255.1. NCBI lineage: Eukaryota > Metazoa > Arthropoda > Arachnida > Ixodida > Ixodidae > Amblyomma > Amblyomma americanum. Next base: position 510,089,351 of record NC_135497.1, read on the forward strand.
GAATGAGGCGGTAAGCCTGCGTTTCTTGGCAACTGAAGTAGGCGCTTCCGCGGAAGCAAGTTGCTCTGACTCCCCTTTGTTACTTTAGCCTGGAAAATGGGATTCACACGAAGTGGTTATCGGGGCTGATTTAGTTATGATCCCACGTTTCATTGCAAGTCAGTCGCTTTTAATGATTTTTCATGTTTGTAAAGAAAAAATAAAAAGTTTCAGTTAAACTCCACGAATAAGCAAGACGTCGCACACTACAGTCGGTTTCAGACCGCGCTTATCTGCACAGCACACTATGCTACAGCTAACATTAGAATTAAGTGATTGACCCACTCACACCAACTCATCCTAAGGTGATATTGGCCATAGACCTGAAAAAGCTATCGATAATGTACAACACATAGCAATACTACAGGCACTCACAAACATTCAAACAGGTGCTAGGATATACAACTACCCAAGAGCCTTCCTCCTCCACAGGACAGCCTTGCTGCGCATCAATAATCTTCACACATCACCCTACACACTTGCCAATGTGGGCACACCGCAAGGCTCCGTGCTTTCCCCCTTTCTATTCGATATCGCACTTATCCCCTTAGCTACAGAATTACAGAAAATCCCCCATCTTGGTCACATTTTATACGCCGATGACATCGCACTCTGAACAACATACGGGTCAGGCGGTCAAATCGAAGACACGCTACAAACGGCATCAGATAACATTACTAGACTCACGCCAAGAATTGGACTAGCGTGCTGGCCAGAAAAATCAAAATTACTCGTCATTCCCCTAAGGGACGGACATACCAATCCCCGATAGAAACCCGAATTTAGGGCAGACAGGTACCCCAGGTCCATACCATACGCATTGTAGGACAGCACCTTCAACAGAATGGAAGAACGCACGCACATTTAAGCGACTGAAAAAGGCCATCGCGGCCACCACGCAACTCATAAAAAGGGTGACTAAACGCGCACATGGGCAGAGAGAGGCGGACACCCTTCGCATAGTGCACGCCTATAACCTTAGCCGAATTCTTTATGCTACGACACACCTAAAACTAACAACCAATGAGGTCTAGCAAAGAGACTGCTTAATTCGGCAAGCAACAAAAGCAGCACTTAAATTACCAAAAACACTAAAACGAGAAACTGCTCAAACTCATGAGTTCATTACACCTTAAATGAGCTTCGCGAGGCCCCCTTACAAGCATTGTATATTAGAATAGACGCTACAGCTACCGGACAACACATAGTAAGCTAGGCATCATTATCTCTGCAAACAATACATCACTAAGAACACTCCCGGCCAACATTCACCCTTCAATATATGCCAAAACATTATCTAGGAACATGCACCCCCACCATGACCAAGGCATCAGGAAGGCGCGTGCGGAAGCGCTGCACGAATGGTACGGGGATGAGCCCGATGCTGTTTGGGTGGATGCCGCCTGCGATGATCACGGAACCACTGCGTTGTCCACAACCCGCACATAACACCCCTAACTTTCGAGTTTCCTTCAGGCACCACCTCTGAGGAAGTCGAGGAGACCGCTATAGCCGTTGCTCTTGCGTACACAGCTGCCCGTTACATTATCAGTGGCTCAGTGGCTAGGGCGCTCGCCCACTGAGCCGGTATACCCGGGTTCGAATCCGACCGCGGTGGCTGCATTTCAATGCCGACGAAACGCAAAAGGCGACCGTGTGCTATGCGAGGCCAGTGCATCGGCATAGGAGGTACACGCTCGGAACCCCAGGACATGCCGCACAAAGGCACGCCTCCGGGTTCGATCATCTCCCTTCTTTTCAACATCGCGATGGTTGGCGTGGCCGGAAGGCTTCAAACAGTACGGAAGATCGGATTTACACTGTACACCGACGACATATTTATCTGGACTACCAAAGGCTCTCTGGCGACCAAAGGAACTGCAGCAAGCTGCCACCTGCGTCGAGGACGCGGCCGCCCAGTGCGGACTACGCTGTGCGCCGGAAAAGTCAGAGATCTTCCGCATAGGACGAAACTACAAGTCTCCAGGAGACATTCAAGTCTTCCTACGTGGCGTCCTTGTCCGGGAGACCCGACAAATACGCAACCTTGGCGCATGGCTCCAGAGTAATCTAAAAGCCACCCACGCTATCAAGCTGTTATCCACCACAACACAGCAAGTCGCAAAATGATCAGAAGAGTGGCAAGCAACCGGACAGGCATGCGCGAGGACACGCTACGCCTCGTCCAAGCACTTGTGGTGAGGCCTACCCTACCCGCAATTAACTCGACAAGAACTCGCCAAAGTCAATGCCTTGTTACATACTGCGTACAAACATGCGCTAGGCCTTCCTATCTAGACTTTAAACGCCAAACTAGAGCCCTCGGCCTCTCCAACTCATTCGAGGAGATTCAGGAGGCTGTTCTCTCGCGACGTGCATGCCTCCTTCGCACGGACACCGCTAGGCAAACTCTGGAGTGGGTGGGCTACCCGGCAGACGTCCAAATAATACAGAGCACGACCAACCTCCCAACAACATATCGCTCGCGGGTTCACGTCTCCCCGATTCCCCAAAACATGTCGAGCGGAGCCGGGTCGGGCAGACGCTCAGCCAGAATAGACTACTTGAAGCGCACGGCGGCACGCAGCCCCCACACGGTGCACGCCGACGCAGCAACACAGCAAGATCACGCGGGCGACAGCAGTTGCGGTGAACTCCTCCCACAACGAGGTTGTCAGTGCCTCCTTGAAACACACGACGATCACGGAAGCAGAGGTGGCAGCAATCCTGCTGGCGATCCAGTACGGCGACGCCCGCAACCAGGGTGTACACGTCATGACAGACTCGCAAGCAGCTTGTCTGCTCCTACTTGCAGGCAGAATACCTAAAAATAAGCTGTTAGGCATAGTAACACACTCGATGAGCGCCAATTCCTCCCTAAAACATCAGATAACGTGGGTGCCTGGTCAAGCGGGATTAGAGAGCAACGAGGCCGCGGACGCACTAGCTCGAGGATATACAGTGACATCTGTGGTTTACAGGGTGGTGATGCAGATTATAAAGGACAGATTGCAGGCTTGGGTGGAGAACGAGGGGGTGCTAGGGGAGCTACAAAATGGGTTCCGGAAACAAAGAAGGTTGGAGGACAATTTGTTTTCATTGACGCAGTGTATAGAGATTGCTGAAAAGAAACACAGGCCCCTATGGATAGCATATCTGGATATTAGGGGAGCCTACGACAACGTTATCCAAGAGTATCTGTGGGACATACTGGACACATCGGAAGTGGAAGATGGAGTAATTAATCTTTTAAAAGATATATATATATATATATATATATATATATATATATATATATATATATATATATATATATATATATATATATATATATATATATATATATATATATATATATATATATATATATATATATATATATATATATATAGCAGACAACGTTAAGGAAAGGAGGGACTCGTTTTTGACAAACATATGAAGGGAGCCAACAGTCACCGAAACGCAGGTGCATAGGGTAATGTTTTTTTTAAATTTTTGTTAATGTGTAGTGCTGATCAGTGGGATAATAATGCTTAGATTAATCTATCGCTTAAAGAAAATTACTTATAAAGCAGCAGAAAAAACAACCATGCCGCCGATGGGATCCGAACCCACGACCTCCGAATATCGCGTCCGGTGATCAGCACTACACAATAACAAAAATTAAAAAAAAAAACATTCCCGTATGCACCTTCGCTTCGGTGACTGTTGGCTCCTTTCATTTGTTTGTCAAAAACGAGTCCCTCATTACCTTAACGTTGTCTGCTAATTGCTTAACGAGGGTCTCGGTTCTGGCAGTCTTGATGCCATAGGCATCATAAGAGGGCTCGCGCAGTTTCCACCCTCGCCGTTTGATGACGTTCCACGTCACACTCGCGGTAATACAAGACGTGCTACGTCCGCCGCTATGGACGAGGGTGGCGCTGGTGAACACTCTCAAGGTTCGCTTACACCCAATAAACATAAATACCCACGAGAGCAGCAGATTGGACAGCCGTCGCCGTAGCTCAGTTGGTAAGAGCACCGGACGCGATATTCGAAGGTCGTGGGTTCGGGTCCCACCGGCGGCATGGTTGTTTTTCTGCTGCTTTATAAGTAATTTTCCTTAAGCGATAGACTAATCTAAGTATTATAATCCCACTGATCAGCCCTACACATTAACAAAAATATAAAAACACATTCCACTATGCACCTTCGTTTCGGTGACTGTTGGCGCCCTTCATATATATATATATATATATATATATATATATATATATATATATATATATATATATATATATATATATATATATATATATATATATATATATATATTGCAACGGATAGAAGAAGAGATGAATGAAGACTCTCGGAGGCGCGCGTGCTCTGGGATTCTGTGCTCTGTGCGGGCCGCCCTGTGCTCTTGACCTGTGTGCTGTGCCCGGGCGTTCTCGTGTCGTTCCCGCCTGGACCACGTAACATCTTTGGTGGAGGTGCGGGGTAGTGGGGCTCTTTGACCGGCCGGTGGAGCCATGGTGGTAGTCCCGGCCTGACGAGTACTACGAAGCTGCGTGGTGTGCGCAGCGTAAAATCCGCACCTCCACCTCCACAATATATATATATATATATATATATATATATATATATATATATATATATATATATATATATATATATATATATATATATATATATATATATATATATATATATAAAGATTACAGAGTGCTCATAAAATGGAAAAAATGTATCAGAGCCCATAGAGAAACAGCCGGGGCTTAGGCAAGGATGTCCTCAGTCTCCTTTGTTGTTATGTTGTACCTGCAAGGGTTGGAGACCAAGCTAGAGAGGAGCGTTCTAGGCTTCAACCTTTCTATTTTCAAGCAAAGGGAATGGATTAAACAGTAATTACCGAGACTAATATAGGCGGACGATATAATGCTAATGGCTGACAACAAGGAAGACTTGCAGAAGTGTATAGACATATGTGGTACAGAGGGAAATAGATTAGGTTTCAAGTTTAGTAAAGAAAAATCTGCAGTCATGATATTTAATGATGAGGGTGGCGAGCATAGAATACAGTTCACGCTAAAAGTAGTGGATGAGTACAAGTATCTTGGGGTGTGAATAAATAACTGTGCTGAGTATCTGACAGAGCATGAAAAATATGTAACGAAGAAAGCTAGTCGGATTGCAGCTGTCATGAAAAATAGGGAACTGTAGAATTGCAATAGGTATGAAGTGTTAAGAGGGATCTGGAAAGGGGTGATGGTTCCTAGCTTGACTTTCGGTAATGCGGTCTTGTGCATGAGACCAGTTGTTCAAGCAAGGTTAGAAATCAAACAACGCGGCGTAGGGAGGCTAGCTTTTGGAGCACATGGCAGTACACCAAATAAGGGGTACAGGGTCATATGGGAGGGAGGTCGTTCGAGAGCAGAGAAGCTAGCAGTAAGATAGCATTCGAGGAGCGATTGAGAAAAATGAGGGAAAAGCTGTGGGCTAGGAATGTTTTCAGATAAATGTGCATAAGGAATGTTGACAGAAAATGGAGAAAGCGAACTAGAAAATTGACAACCAAATATCTGCACAGCAGTAGGTGGAAAATCAGCAATGATCGGTTTAGAAAAAGGTTAAAGAAACAAAGAGAGCTCTGTGGAAAACAGAGATGCTGACAAAATCGGCACTGGAAACATGCAGGATCTTTAAGCAGGAAATTGCCAAAGAAAATATATATGATAACTGTAGGGTATGCTCTTTGTTGTTTGAGGCAGGACGGGAGTTTTGCGGACTAAGACATATAGACGCTTTAAAGCGCGGAACCGTGGGCGCCGCCATATTTGGTCACGTGACCGATCTTCCATCGCTGGCCTTCTGACTCCACTGCCTGCCTGTGAAGAATCCGCATCTGCAAGTGCGTTCTATACTGCGATAGTATTTATTTTTGCTCGCAAAATGGATACAGGATGACTGGATGACACCAAGCTTTGGCCAAAGCTTCAGCGGCCATGTAAGTGTGCCATTATTTTTGTATTTTTTATTTATTTATTTCCTCAAAGGTCTCGGTTGAGACATTACTTGAGGGAGTGGACGGTATCTGGCAAACAATGGTAAAAAATTTTAAGATGAAAGGTTGGCGACGCTCCGCTTGAATTCTAGTGGGTTGATGATAATGGCAACTTCGATGGGCAGGTCATTCCAGTCTCGTGCAGTACGCTGAAAAAATGATTGCTGAAATGTCACAGTATGGACTTGTAGGGGTTACACTGCGTTACTGTGGCTGAACCGGGCGATGCGGTGGGCTCTTTTTATGTAGGGGTTATCAAGAGGCAAAGAATGGAAAAATTTATGAAAAAGGTTAAGACGTGCTATCTTACGGCGCGAGGCTAGGGGGGGGGGGCAAGTTGATTCGAGCTTTTAGTGCTGAGATGCTTGAGTGGTAGGAATAATTTGATAGAATGAATCGTGTTGCGCGGTTCTGAACCAATTCGAGGGCGTTAGTAAGATTAACATGGTGCGGATCAAAAATAACGTTAGCATACTCAAGCTTGGGACGCACAAAGGTTTGAAAAGCAAGCTGTTTAATAGGGGGAGGAGCGAGTGAAAGGTTACGGCGTAAATAACCTAGAGCACAATTAGCAGAATTTATTATGTGATTAATATGACAGGTCCAAGTTAGGTCACGCGAGATATGCACACCAAGATATTTGAATGATTCGGATGTTCCAATCTGCAGGGTATTAATATTATAAATAGGCGCTACGTAATTACGACGACGGTGAATGGACATTAACACGGTTTTAGAAATATTTAATGACATGAGCCATGTTTTACACCAGTCCTGTATGCGAATAAGGTCAGTTTGTAATGCGAGATGGGCGGTGGAGTTAGTAATGCTTCGGTAAACGACACAGTCATCGGCAAAGAGTCGGATATGAGAAGAAATGTTACACGGTAGGTCATTAATATATATCAAGAAAAGGAGGGGCCCGAGTACCGTTCCTTGAGGTACCCTTGAGAGCACAGGTGTTAAGGATGAAGAGTGTGAATTGGCATATACGAACTGCTGACGGTTAGATAAAAACCCTCGAATCCAGTTCAGAACACATGGATGAATATTAAGGCGCGATAACTTTAGTAAGAGACGACCATGGGGAACCTTATCGAACGCTTTTTCGAAGTCTAAAAACACTGCATCAGTCGGGATATTACGATCAAGGTTTAAATGTAAGTCGTGCAGGAAGAGTGCCAGTTGGGTGTCACAGGAATGATTCTTGCGAAAACCATGCTGGCTTGAGTGAAAAAAATGAACGGACGATAGGAAGGTAGCAATATGCGAGTATAAAACATGCTCCATTATTTTACAAGAAACGCTTGTTATGGAAATCGGGCGGTAGTTACTCGGCGATGATCGGCTTCCTTTCTTGAAGACTGGGATGACCTTGCCCACCTGCCAGTCACGTGGAATCGAACCGGTGTTCAAGGATTCCTGGAATATAAGCGATAAGAACAGGCTACACGTATGTTTAGTATTTTTTAGCACTTTGGCGTTGATACCGTCCACTCCAGTAGATGACGAGTTCTTCAGTGACTCAATTACCTTGACTATGCCGACGGGATGAAATGTGATATTTTGCATGAGCGGGTGCGTAAAATATGGTGGATCTGGAAGATTGTCAAGGGGTTCATTAGTAAAGACCGAACTGAATACTGTGTTAAGAACATCTGCAACCTCAGTGTCGGGAATAGGAGATCCAGAGCTACTGTAATTGAAATCTCATTACATTGAATAGGGCTAATGGTTTTCCAAAATCGTTTTGGGTTAGTCTGTAGCATAGATGGTAAAGTAGTAGAAAAAAACTTCCGTTTAGTCTGAGCGGTTAACTTGTCGTATTCTTTTGCGACAGCATGATACTTCTGCCATGTGGAAGAAAAGTTAGACAGCTTGGCCGACCGGAACAGGCGTTTTTTCTTATTATTGAGTCGTTTGAGTGATACATTAAACCATAGTGATGTTATTCTTTCTGATATAGTAATGGTTGGAATGTAAAGACTTATAAGCCGATGCATCTCTGTTTTGAAAAGTAACCAGTTTGACTCGAGAGAATGTAGTGGAAAGTTAGCAGCGAAGGTGTCGAAGTAATCTGATAATTCACGGTTCATGCTGGCATAGTCTCCTTTATCATAAAGCGTAAGTTTTCTTTATTTTTTTGTTTCTTTAGTACGTTGCAATAAAAAGAAGTATGTATCGTCAAATGATCGCTGAGAACGCGCAACAAGGTGATAGGAGTATAATTATCAGGATGCGTTGTTAATACGAGATCTAGAACGTTGGACGAGTGGTCAGTAACGCGTGTGGGATCAGTGACGAGTTGAGTTAAGCCAAAAGTCATACACGTGTTTAAGAAATCGCTAGCCGGGCTGCTTTTCGATAATGTAGCGGCGGGATTAGACCAATCTATTGTGGGAAAATTAAAATCACCGAAGAGAAGGATAGGGCTAAGTGGATATGTTTTAGTTAACACATTTAAGGCATCATGAAATAAGGGGGTGAAAGAACTGTCAGCATTAGGAGGGCGGTAACAAATACCAATGAGGATGGGCGGATGTGTAGTAGTGCATCGAAGCCAAATCATTTCCAGTTGTGAAGGGAGGTTAACAAATGAACAATGCAGATCCCGTTTAGTGGCGAGCAATACACCCCCACCGCGCGAATTATCGGGTCTATCCTTCCGGAATATCTCAAAATCTGGGAGAAATGGAAGAATCTCAGAATCGTGAACTGATGCGTTAAGTCATGTTTCAGTTAGTAGTAAGATATCGCATGAAGATGAACCTATTAAACTGCACAATGAATCGCGCTTGGGAACAACACTTCGAATGTTACCAAGCAGAAATGATAAAGGGTGACGATTCGGCGAACGGAGTTCACAATTTGGTTTCAATGGTGGCTACAAGCTGTCCTCAACCACATGGTTAGAAACATGGTCGAAATGGTACGTTTTTTCACTTGTGACAAGCTTTTCATTTCGCAACTTGTATTTCAGTTTTCGAGCCTTTCCAAATTCTTTGCTCTTGTTTTTGTGTGGGTCTTCATGCCACATCAGGTTGCTTGGTGACGGCGGTATGCTCGCTGTCTGCATTTTCTCACTTTTGTAAAGCCAAAAACTCTGCTGGGATTTCTGTCCTGGTGGGCTTGTGACTGTTTTCGTGCGTGAGTTTGAAGCGAAAACTTCCGATTTGATTGCAGCACAAGTTAGTTGCGGCATACAAAGTTGTACTTTCTGTGCAGCTGGCTCGTAACTGCTTCATTCTACAAAAAATCCCCAACACCTGCGTACCAGTCGCTGACAAATAATGAAAACTAATTATTTGTGTCTGATCGGCAGCGTCAATCATGCTGCGACCCACCGCATATTTTTACGATGGTTGAACGGCTGGTATTAGCTCCTGATTTTCGACTTTACATGAAATCGAACTTTTATTACTCGCTTGTGGAAAGGATTTTCGAATTTAAGTTTTTGTAGCCTCCTGCAATGAGCGTGACATTCAACGTGCACTCGTTTGCAAACAAGTTAGCGCTTGTGATAAGCTGTTTTGCATTTAACCTACAGCTGTTGCATGACATCGCGCGATGTACTGCGGTTGCCTTGCGTACGATAAGCGAAGTTTTACAGCGTAGACACTATGCCATAACTGGCAGCCGCTAGTACAATGCGATGTAAAACTTTCACCACAAGTGACAATATTCCTTACTGCATGCTTCTGCGCCAGTCATGTTAGATCAAAAAAGGTTGGACCTGCGGAGACATTTAATAAGCAGTTCCTTTTATTTTGGTTCTGCAGCTATCATTTCTGAGAGCATAGGTGTATTATGCAGAACCTTACTAGATTTCTTGGCATCCAACTTTCAGCATGGGACAATGTTTTATTACCACAAAACTAACTACAGAAATAGTACACATGATGACATACTGTACTGATATCATTCTTTATTTCAGTTGTCTAAAACTACATTGTTGAAATGCCCGACACAGATGGCAAACCATCCCTCAACTACCGAGGATTTGCTGAAGGCAGCAACCTGCTTGACAGTGGCCATGTTGGCGTGGCACTGTATCAGCAGAAAAATGATGTGAAGTGCCTCAAGGCAAACATCAGGCCGTCGCAAAACAGTGAGCAGGACGTACAAAACTGAAATAAATTTTGGAAAACCTTTCTCAGCAAGTTGCAAATGCAAAGTGGGGCTGAGTGAGCAGTGCAGTCATATTTATGGACTGCTCATAAAGGTTGTTGAGGCAACATCCAAGGGGCTCACCGGACGGTCAACTGACAAAGCATGTGCATGGAATGCGGCAACTGCGAAAAATGTCACTCCAGCAACAATGGAGGCAGTTTATTGCCATAAGAAAACACGAACGAAGACGCAGCAGTTTTTATCGAAAAAGGAGATGCTTTTGAAAAATGCTCTCTCGACGTCACCAAGCTTCAGAACACTTTGCTACACACTGTTCTGAAGCCACGCAGGAAACTACCCACAGGTGTTGATGAAGACGGCCGTGCATGTAAGAAAAATATTTCCTGATGTTGCGCATGGCTGACTGACTCAACGAAGTGAATCGAGCAGGCATACAGGCTATCATGAAGTGCAAGTAAGATTGCCTTCTAGGTTTTGTTGTTGCATAAGTGTACATTTTGTTCGTTTAATGTAGTCAGTTTCTATAAAGACGTTATGCATAAAGATTTGCTCTTGCAATGTTCAAAACAGCACATGCAAGTGACACCCGCTTGCGGTTTAACCATCCCAATATACTGGCGGTAATGCTTAACCAGTAATTAGCATTATAGCAGAGCGTGCATCTCGACATTGGGACGTGGTATAGCATCAAAAAGACCTCTTTAATACTCATTTATGCAATTTCAGCTATTCACCTTGCGCTGTTGAATATGATAGTGCATGAACTACAGGAGTTCTTATCAAGTTGTGACAGTTTTTTGTGCGATGATCTCAAAGGTTACTCTTAGCATCTCTGCATAGTTCCAAAGTTTTAGGTGCACCGAGAAACATTATTGCTCATGCTGTAGCAGATTTCATTTTTTGCAACGGCTTTTGCTTTTAAATTGCACCTACACATGGCCCTACACTGCATACGGACTGCGTGATTTTCAGGTTTTAGCCACCATAAGCCTGTTTCGAGTATGCACAGGAAGTCGTTAAATTAAGCAGACCCTTCCGTACTCCACAGTTCTCCAGCAAGAGCATGGGCAGCACACCTGCAAGCGACTGTGCCAGCCATGCCAAGATTTCTTCATGGCCAATGCGCTGCTGTTTCCTGAGGAAGCTGCAACACTGAAAAAGCACTCTCAGGGAAGTGCAGCATGGCACATAGAATGTTTCCTCAGGATAACTGCCAGTGAGGCCCGTATCATTCCCATCAAAGCTGGCCCTGAGAAGTGGGTATCGAAGCACATACACCCAAGCTTCTATTGACAATGCCAGCACACGGAAAGGAGCCAAATATCTCATTGACTGCAGCCTTTGGTGTTGTGCCTCAGTTGCTCTGCATGCCATACTGAAGTTAACACCTTGGATTCAAAAAGGCTATGGCAAGTACAAAAACTATTGCTAAATGCTGTTTTGCATGTGATGCTGAGAATAGATCGGTTGCGACACTATGCTTTGATTTTGTACAGCAGCACTTTTGCGCATTTGCAGTACGAACTCTCTGTTACTGTATTATGAAGAGTGGCAATTTGCAGGCCGGATTTGCCTGCAAAGAATAAAGGTATCACTGTGTGGTTGTAATTTGCGATGTAAATTTCTATTCATTGCTTCCAACAGCAAAGCACAACTCGACTGCTTGCTCATTGCAAATCGCATGCAAGTTACAAGCCTGAAAGCATGAAATTGGAGGTTCATTTCATTTCATTTATTTCATTTATTTGTCCCTTAAAGGCCCGAAGGCATTACATAAGGGGGGGCGTACATACAGGTTGGAGGGTAGTAGCAGAGAACACAAAAGAAAGAAAGGGGGAAAAATACACGGGGTACCAAAAAAGTGCACAATAATATACAGACTAAAAGCAAGAAATAAACATACAAAAAGAGAAGAAGGAACAGTTGGCACTTCGGTGTCGCAGTATGAATATGTTTATGAGAAGTGATTAGCCAGTTTCTCGCGGAAAAGGCGGCGATCGGAGCATGTTATTACGTTGTCGGGAAGGCCATTCCAGAGCACTATGGCGTCGGGAAAAAATGAACTGCTCATTGCGGAGGTGCGGGTTTTAATGCGTGCGATTGGGTTACTGTGGTTTAGGCGGGATGACGTACGTGGGGGTGGCTGCAGCAACAAATGTCTTGGTGAGCGATAAAAGAAAGAGTGAAAGAGGCATAGACGGGAAATAACACGGCGAGTTGCTAGTGTTTGAAGGCCGAGGGATCGTTTTAGTAATGTTACGCTGGTATTTCTTGAGTACTGCGATGTAATAAAACGGGCGGCGCGATTTTGAATGGCTTCAAGGTCTGAGATGAGATACGATTGTGATGGATGCCAGACAGATGACGCGTACTCCAATTTAGGACGTACGAATGTTATGTATGCCAACTTTTTTACTTCAGGTGATGCAGATTTTAGATTGCGCCGGAGAAAACCAAGTGTGCGTGATGCTTTGGAACAGATGGTCTGAATGTGTGTTGTCCATGACAGCGATGATGTTATGTGTACTCCTAGGTATTTATAAGATGATGTTCTCGTGACGGCGACCGATTTTATGTTGTAAGTGCTATCAATAACTGTGTTTTTGCGGGAGAATGATATGGATTGGCATTTATTTAGATTAAGAGGCATGTGCCATTTGTCACACCACGCTGAGATAGTGGTTAGATCCTGTTGAAGAGCGGCAATGGCGCTAGCGCCGTGGATGGGGCTGTAAATTACGCAGTCATCTGCGAATAAATGTAGCGTTGATTTTATGTTGATCGGTAGGTCATTGATGTAGATGAGGAACAAAAGAGGTGATAAGCCTGCACCTTGAGGTACGCCGGATGTTACGTCGGAAAAAGCTGAGCGACAGTTATTAACACAGGTGAACTGCTTACGTCCTTTAAGGAACTGCTCTAGCCAGGAGAGCAAAGTTTGTGGAATGCCGAGCGATGACAACTTAAAAAGAAGAAGATTATGGGAAACACGATCAAATGCTTTTGAAAAGTCGAGAAAGATAGCGTCGATCTGGACAAGGTTATCTAAGTATTGTAGAATGTCGTGGGTGAATTCGGCGAGCTGGGTCTGACATGACAGCTGCTTCCGGAAGCCGTGTTGATTCGGATAGAAAAAGTTCATTGATTCTAGGTGGGTCATAAGATTGGAAAAAATAATGTGCTCAAGTAGTTTAGACGGTATACTAGTGAGGGAAATGGGACGATAGTTGTTAGGGCACGTGCGGTCATCCGCTTTAAATATGGGTGTAATTTGAGCTTTTTTCCAATCGTCAGGGACAACCCCGGTATCTAAGGATTGCGTAAAAATTAGATGCAGTACCTGGCTAGACAATGAAATGGTATTTTTTAGTAGCTTACTGTTAATTTGATCGCAGCCGGCAGATGTAGATATTTTCAGTGAGGCAATAAGCTTTGATACACCATCAGGGTTAATTTCGATTTTAGGCATTTCTGAGAGTGAGATTTCTGGAATGTGTTCACCGCAGCGGTGGCCAAGTGGTTGAGCATCCGCCTCGTATGCGGGAGGTGCGGGGTTCGATCCCCAGTGCCGCCGGGTACCCACCGGGGATACAATGGGTACAAGCTTTCCCCTGGTCTGGTGCTCGGCTTATTTAGGGTGAAATGCTTGGGAAATGGGTCTCTGACCCCACCTTGAGAAAAAGAAAAAATACCTTGTGACATGGCGCTCTTTGGCCATAGCTGCCCTTGCGCCATAAAAAAAAAGAAAAAAAGAAAAAAATGTGTTCATTAGCAGTAACGTTAGCAGCGGAAAAAACTGACGTAAAGTAATTGTTGAGCGCGGTCGCACAGTCATCGCTTTTGATTGGTTCTCCATCAGCATCTAGGAGTTGTACATGGCGATCTTGTGGTTTATTAGATAGCATGCGCCAGAATTTGTTGGGGTTAGAGTGAAGGATTGATAGTAAATCTTGAGAGTAAAACTTATCTTTAGCACTTGTCAGTTCTGTGGTATACTGTTGGGCACACAAGCGATATTTTTTCCATGCTAGGTGACTATTTTGAAGTTTTGCTGTTCGATACAGGCGCTTCTTTTTGCCAAGGAGAGACTTGAGACGTTTGTTAAACCATTGATTCTTGGTATCTGATTTAATAAGTAGTGTTGGAACGTGCTTACTTTCCAAATGTAATAGGGTGTCTTTGTACAAATTCCAGTTTGAGTTAGGTGTGCGATTTAGATAAGTGCAACGAATGTTGTCGAAAAATTTTTCAAGATCATTGTTCATAGCATCAAAATCAGCCCTTTTGTAGTCTTTTATCAGTTTGCTGGTTGGTGATTTCTTCTTTAAAGGTAGCGTCATAGAGATGTGAACAAGGTTGTGGTCGCTTAATCCAGGAAGGACAGTAATGGATTTTACGTCGTCCGGGTGACTTGTGAGCAAAAGATCTAGGATGTTGTCTCCTCTCGTTGGACTTGTTATCACTTGCTGAAGGTTAAAGTCAAGGGTTAGTTCTAGAAAAAGTTTCTGTTCGTTTGCAGGTGTCGAACTTAGTGTCGAGAGCAATGACCAGTTAATTTGTGGGTAATTGAAATCACCAAACAGAAATATGGGTGCTTTGGGATACTCATTCCTCATAATCGTTAATTTATGGCGTAGGGAATCGGGGAATGATACGTGACTGTCTGGGGGTCTATAGCAGACACCGAACACTAGCTTTCCGGAGGCGTTGTGAAGGCATACCCAGATCATTTCTAGGATATTATCATGCCGGATAATCGAGGACTGCAGAGTGTTACGAACGGCTATTAGAACTCCTCCCCCTTTTCGGTTAGTGCGATCTTTGCGGTATGTGGTGAAATGGAAGTCTGAAGGGAACAATTCGTGGTCTTCTATCTCTGGGTGCAGCCAAGTTTCTGTGAGTATGACCATATCGGCGTCTGTGACTTCAATGAAACTGTGAACCTGATGGCGTTTAGGTAGAATACTCCGTATATTAGTAAAAGCGATGTTGATGAGTGCGGGTGAATGACGATTGCTTGGCGGAATCGGTTCATGCAGTTCAGTAGAGTGTCACTTGGCTTGCTCTGAGGCCTGCTGTGTATTGTCCTGTGCTCCATTTATCTTTGCGACGGGCTTGGTGTTCGTATCTGTTTCTGTTATGGTATCAGAGGCATGATCGTAGGTGTAATATTTCTCGCCAACGATAAGTTTATCGTATCGAAGCTTAAAGCTACACCCTCGGGGCTTAATGAATTGAACCAATTTGGAGCCAGCGAGGCGAGTGGCGAATTCGAAGTCTTCTCGGATAACGTAAGGTGTTTCTTTCAATTTACGACCACATGCAAGCACGCTTTCTTTTGCCTTGTAGTGATTCATTTTAACTATTATTGGTCGCTTTTTTCCCGTTGAGAATTGACCAATGCGGTGGGCGCGTTCTATTGCGCTTGGTTCTAGATTCAAATCTAGTTTTTCTTTGCACAGCGCAATAACTTTTTCCTCCGATTCAGTCCACGATTCTTTGTCGCTATCATCTAAGCCGAAAAAGAGCAGGTTGTTTCGGCGCATTCTGTTCTTCGCGTCTATGTTGGCGGCCTTCAGTTCAGCGGGGTCCTGCCTAATCTGGCTAGTCTCTACCTGTTTTGATGGTGATACTGTTTTACGCTCGTCTAATTCGAGCACTGTTACTCGGTTTGAAAGTGCAGTTAGTTGTGTTTCATGGCTGATTTGGGTTGTTTTCAATTGATCAAGGTCGGCACGCATGGCTGCATGGTGTTCTTCTAGCCGCTTGAGAGCATCTAAAACATCGGAAAGGTTGGTTGGTCCGGCGCCAGGATTAAGTTCAACATCTCCCGAAAGCAGCAGCATTAGCTCAGATAGCAAATCAAAGGCAAGTATGTCACATAACACACGCAGCGCAGTGCGCCATTTCAAGTCGTAGGGGCACGACACCGCGAAAAGACAACGATCGCAACTACGAGTCTCCTTAGCGTAGTCTAGGTAACTAACCTGGAAGGCCAATACCGGGGTGAACATCGTGCAAGAGTCGGTGTCGTGCCCCGCCGAGCTGACGTTGTGCCGCAGATTAAATACTGTTGCCTCTGGCCATGTGATTGATGACGTAGTCGATGGCGGTGGTTTCCAGGCGAAGGCGTCGAGCGGCGCCGAATATGGGCGGTCAGGTCCGGTTGATACAGCAGATGACTGTTCAGGCATCCACGGAGCCGAAGAATCCGGGAAGTGCAGTGTAGGTGATGGGCAGGGGTCCAGGCCACGGCGCGTACCAGCAGAGAGCCAGTACGAGAGCACCTGGAAGGCCAATACCGGGGTGAACATCGTGCAAGAGTCGGTGTCGTGCCCCGACGAGCTGACGTTGTGCCGCAGATTAAATACTGTTGCCTCTGGCCATGTGATTGATGACGTAGTCGATGGCGGTGGTTTCCAGGCGAAGGCGTCGAGCGGCGCCAGATATGGGCGGTCAGGTCCGGTTGATACAGCAGATGACTGTTCAGGCATCCACGGAGCCGAAGAATCCGGGAAGTGCAGTGTAGGTGATGGGCAGGGGTCCAGGCCACGGCGCGTACCAGCAGAGAGCCAGTACGAGAGCACCTGGAAGGCCAATACCGGGGTGAACATCGTGCAAGAGTCGGTGTCGTGCCCCACCGAGCTGACGTTGTGCCGCAGATTAAATACTGTTGCCTCTGGCCATGTGATTGATGACGTAGTCGATGGCGGTGCTTTCCAGGCGAAGGCGTCGAGTGGCGCCAAATATGGGCGGTCAGGTCCGGTTGATACAGCAGATGACTGTTCAGGCATCCACGGAGCCGAAGAATCCGGGAAGTGCAGTGTAGGTGATGGGCAGGGGTCCAGGCCACGGCGCGTACCAGCAGAGAGCCAGTACGAGAGCACCTGGAAGGCCAATACCGGGGTGAACATCGTGCAAGAGTCGGTGTCGTACATTGTGAATGCTTGGTTTGTGTATTGCAATATACTAGTCGGCATTGAAGTTACTTTAAGATGAGGCAGACTAATTCATTAGGACATGAATGTGATTTTTACATGAAGGTATGGAAGCGAGTCAGAAGCAAAAGCCCCGTGCCTGGTACAAGCAAGCATACACACGGACGTTGTGGAATGCGGCCTTATCGTCCGGCTTGTCCCTTCATGGCTTGGTGCCAGCCGCTATGTCATTATTTCAGACTTAGACACAGTGCTGGAAATAAAGTGCCCGACACCACAAACTGTACTATAGCATGGCAGCCTTTATGCCGTGTTTAAGAATGGCAAATATGATGTGATTGAGAAGGACAACAAACTCACACTGAGCAAGGCCGGGAAGAACAGATATTATCTGCAAGTACAGTGGCATCTGTTCGGCTGTGGGAAAAGTCAGTGCGATTTTGTGATTTGGGCACCGAACGAGGCATATGTTATCGAGGTGCCCTATGGCAAGCAGTTCATAAGCAAGCAAGTGGCACATGTTGAGGATTTCTATTTTTCACACCTGCGGCCAGCAGTTGTTGACAGCAAGCAATGAAAACATTTTTATTGCAATAAATTTACATGATTCAACTAATTGTCTTGTCGTTAAGAACATTTGACCCAGTTTATTTGTGCATGCAACATCAGAATTATCAAATACATCTCTGAACATACAACAAAACAACTGCAGGCATAGAACAAAAACTAACAGGCTCGTACCCTCACCTGATAGGGAACATTTCTCATCATTCCAAAGTGAGCACAAGGAGTACAGGCAGTAAATCTTTAAAGAATGACAAAGTAAGACATTTCCAATATGATATCAACAAAGGTTTCCATCAGGCAAGCCAATGCAGAAACTCCCCAAAATAACTTTCCCTTGTATTTTAAAAATCCACAATCTACACAAATGTCACGCCTACATTTTACAACACAGCCGCAAAGCAAGTACCCCTAAGTAACGTGAAAACCAAACCTCAAAGGCTGAACTCCTCCACTCCTAAAATGCACTGACCGATTCCAACTGTACCATTCTGCACATACAGATATGCATGTCGGGGCTTGATGGCTTGCCAATAATGCTTGTTTGTTCAACTAACACATTTAACGCACACACTGGCAGTGGTATGATAGTACAAAAGCTATTTGTGTTCATTCTAATGTATTTTACCTGAAGACCGTGAAAGAAAAACGATTCATTTTTAACAGCCATGAAGATTTTCAGAAATTGGATAAAGCAATGTTGCCAACACCCCCTTATACAACCTCTACTGAGTGTGAGAAAGCATTTGCTTTAGTTTAAGCACCATGAGGCATTGCGCAATCATGGTCCAGAAGAAACACATGTAAAAACATTGCAAAATTTTCAGAAGGAATGAATGGACTACATAGTCCTTCACAGGGAAAGCAAAATATCAACTGGGAAGGTGTCAAGCTGGACGACAATATTTTTGCCACCAGCAAGACAATGAAATAAGCTCAGAACATCAACCTTGGTGGCTCGAACGTGCTCTGCAAGTGATTCCAACTTCAGTTCCTCAAGGAGGAAGAGTGCTTAAGAGTTTGCTATTACTGGACGAAAGCTAGCAGACCTGAAATTGCTGACAAACACTTTGGTAATCAGACAGCATGAAAGAAGGCTCGAACGTGAGTTGTTTGTAGCAGCTGAAATAGCTCAGAGCCATCCGTGAAATAGCTAGGAAAATACCTGAATAGCATGTCTTTTACAGATATTTTTAGGCCATCAACCGCTGCCTGTCAGTACACCAGCATGCTTGAGTTATTTACGTAACAGTTGTCCCTTGGAAGTATTCACCTATGGGGCAGAAACTCTGAAGCTAATGAAAATGAAAATTGGGAGCAATGCGAGCTTTGGATAGAGACAAGAAACAAGTGGGCTGGGTCAGGGAATAAACGCAAGTTAATGATATCCTAGTTGAAACTGAGAAATTGCCAGCAGCAGAGCTTGTAATATGAAGAGCTCATAACCAATGGCATCAAGGGTGGCAGAGTCAGATGGGCAGTTAAAATTGGTAAGTTTGCAGGGTTAAGGTGGCTACAGCTGGCCTAGCAGATTTAACTGAATGCAAGTTTGAGGAGCCTTTCTCTTGCAGTGAACATAGTTACGTTAATCAGTGAACAGAGAACATGGGAGGTGCATAAAAGGAAGAGATGACAAGAAGATCTGGCTACTCCACAAAAATATCCATGCCTCATTCAGGTGTGTCGTCTACCATTTCCAGCTGCTTGCCTGGATGTGATGGTGACTGAGCCCCAGGTTCTGAGACATCACCATGATCTCTAATCAATTTCGGTTGCAGGTTGCAGAGCTCAGCGATGGAAACAATTACATCATTTGCTAGAGGTTTCTTTGCGAATATACTAGCAAGGAATTGCTTGAAAATCCTGAAGCATTTGAGACGCCTTATTGATCGCTCAACATGAATCCGAAGTCTTGCCAGGCGGCGCAAACTTACTACATCTGAACGACAGATCTGCGGCCAGCCTTTGGAAAAGCTTGGTTGTGAAACTTTTAACACATGGTGGGAGCAGGTCACCTATGTTAAAGCCACGGTCAGCGAGGACTTCGCCTTGCGTCAGGTGGTCTAAAAAACCACTGTCCAAAGTTATGAAGCGATCGCTTGCATGGTCACCATACGGTTTCGACATAAACATAAAAAACCCACTTCGTGCAATGACGTGAACAATTTTGGCCGTATTTTGCGATTTTTAGGAACTGCAAGTTGTATTTCTTCGGTGCAGTTGCCCAGGTCTGTCAATGAAAATTTCGAAACCATCCACAATGCAAGTTACAGTGTAATTCTCAAAAACATTTGGTCCTCCTGATTGCTGTTCTTGGCAGCCAGAACACTAAGAACTATCTGGCAAACTTGGCAAGTTCTGTTACAATGAAGAAGAAAATCCTGCTAATGACTGCCGTGGATTCACCAAAACGTAAGCTCAGGTCATTAAGCAATAGGCCAAGACGCAGCCGCATCAGTGTAAGTAGGATTTGGTCCTCAAAGGGCATAGTGAAAGGGCTCTTCACAATAGTGGTAAGAGTCCGAATCAGTTCGTCAAATACTACTTTTGACAGACCTGTAAAGAAGCGGAAGTGACTTGGTGCAAGAGTTGAATATGCACTGAATATAGTCTGGCAAGCACAGTCTGCCGTGACGGGGGCCTGCTTGCGAGTGGTAGCATACAAATGGTCATGAACAGCCGCTGGCTCCACTTGAGTTTCTTTTTATGATGTTTCGGCAATCTTTCATCTGCAGCCACAGGCCAAGCAGCCATCAACGAGATTCTGAGCTCCTTCTCTCCTGTACAACGAAGAATGTGGAGGAAAGTGAGCTAACAAGCACACAGGATAAAACTACCATGCCATGCAACGGTTATACTACTGGGAAATAAATTGAGTGTTCTGGCTGCATAACTGCGGTATGCATCGTACTGCTGTAGCAACTTGCAGAAGTACTGAAAGCTTTAAAGGGACATTGAGGGAAAAGTTAAATTGGCCTCTATCGATAAGGTATTGTGTTCTAATCACAAAAAGATTATGCTGAGCGAACGCTGAGCTTTTATGAATGGGAAAAAAACTAAATGCAGGGGTCGCCATCATTGGCTGACAATATTCAGAGTTTTCCTCAGTAACCCGTTAAATGGTGCTAATGCAGTAAAATGTCAAGTTTACAGCAGACGACGAACCTGTGCAGTGGAATGGCTGAGCAATGCACGTACATGCACTGACTGAAATCAAGGCTGCTCTCATGTGCATTTCTTTTTGTTCAGAATTGCACAGCAACAAACCTGAAGCAACGTGGTAAAGAATAGTTCCAAGCATACACAGCTGCATGTGGCAACCAGCATCAATTGGGAAAAAGACTGAAAAGATATTAATTGCTTCATTGAAATGAAGACTGTGCACACCTGTAGAGATAGGCATAACTCCTGCGCACATGGCAGCAAGAGATGCACAATCTGGGTCCAAGCAATAAGCTGTAACTGGGCTGACCCTATATGAGCGGTTGCAAGAAATTTTAATGTTAATTGAACATGACGATGCTAAAGCTGGCAAAACAAGTAAGCAAGCTTACAGTGACCATTTCATGATATCAGCAACTTTATTTGTAAAGAGATTCTGCTGCTGAAATGCTTAACCCCTTCACACGCCATTCTTTTTTTCTACTCAAAAGAAACACTCCGACCAAAAAGGTACCTTCAAGCTAAGACGAAGACAGTTTGTTAGTTTTCAAGGGCAGTATACTAGTAGAGGTGTCATTATGGAAATAGCAACAATAAAATTATGCGACTTATGAACGATTGTGGAACTAATTTCTATTTTGAAGCTGCACATTACGCTTGAAATTCCAAAAAAAAATTGATGTCACTAATGGTGGCAAGCTATTGCACAAAAATAGTAGAAGGCTTGTTATCCCGCTGAAGAGATTGCTGAATATTGTTTACTTCATTCACTGTATGACATAAAAAGCACCTCATTTGCGACGTGAAGGATGCAAAATTCACCTGGAACGAAGAAAGCACTGCTAAGTGCAGCACACTGTCAGCTGAAGCAGCAATATACATAGTGTACCACAGGTTTAAACTCTGCATATAATTAGTGAAAGCAAACGTGCATGTTTTGCACACAAGACAGACTAGCATAAAATAATGTAAATGAGAACCCACGAAGGCTAATTCACACCACTTTACTGCACCTATGTGATAGATCCTCTGTTCCAATGTTGATAGGCAGGCGATCATCAGCTGCAGCACCCTCTTCATCTTGCTCGTTTGATGAATGGTGTGACAAAGGTTCAGCTGTTGAAAAGGCCTCAGGCTCCAAAGGTGTGACATCGTGCCGCGCCAGCTTCCTTCTTCGCTTGTTGTGAACAGTCTAAAGTATTTCAGAGTATGAAAATACAAAAGAATAGATAAACTGCAGTTCATAACAAGCCTCCAAAAGCCATACCGGTGTTCCAAGGTCAAGGTTGGGTATGGGTTGTCTTCAGTGAGAGTTCTATCAATGAAATGAACTGAGCATACCTGCAAGAAATGTGTATAAAGGCCACATTAAGTTCTGACAACCACTGCAAGCGGACTGCGTCAAACACCACAAATGCAAGGAAATATGTAATATGGTCATTTTAACTGAACATATAATATGGTAATTTCATGCAACTGTCCAGACATTGCACTTCTCATTTGTGCTCGTCAAAAATATCTCACAATAATATTTTCTCAATGCAGATTTTAAAGTTTTATTTTCCATAAACCGGGGCACACAACCAAGAAACTTTTTCGCAACTGGCGTTTGCACTCATTCAAGGATAGCCCAACAGCATTCCTCGGCTGTGCGATTCCAATATTCATTAACAAAAAAAAGTCCAGCACAATGCCTGGAAAGCTTCTGGCCGTATTATAAAATCGCCTATCTGACGAGCGCAAACACTCGTATCTCCCAGTTGTGGCGAAAACGAAATGCAGCCAGCACCGCACGTTTGCGTAAATATTTCGAAACGAGATGGTAGAAATAAGGTACTTACAGTGCAAAGGATCTATGCTTCAAGCGCGAATGCACAGCCGACTCGAAAGGCACCGACTAAACGCGGACATGCGCATCAGCCCGTTTAGCTCGGTCCTAGATTAGGTTATTTTTTGTTTATGTTTTTGGGGGTTTAACGTCCCAAAGCAACTGAGGCTATGAGAGAAGCCGTATTGGAGGGCTCCGAAAATTTCGACCACCTGCGGTTCTTTAACGTGCACTGACATCACACAGCACAAGGGCCTCTAGAATTTTTCCTCCATCGAAATTCGACCGCCGCGGCCAGGATCGAACCCGCGTCTTTTTGGGCCAGCAGATGAGCGCCATAACCACTCAGCCACCGCGGCGGCAGGCTATTTTTACCATTAAAACAGCAGGCTCTAAGTCGTACTGCCCTACTCTCAGATTGACACTGAATGCAAGGTGATTGAAACGATACTGGCAAACAAAAACCTCCCGTCACAACCGTGTACAGAAATTAATTTGAAAAGCGGCTCGAGCGCACGATCACTGACGACTGACGGCGTTACAGGTACCGTCAACAAACGACCCGAGCAACCGGTGTTTTCACTTTTATCCTGTGTACTCACCCTAGCCGATGAGCCGGGGTTGAAGTCTTTCCTCTGTAGATTCGCAATCCAATGCTGTCGTGCCATATTGTTCTTCTCTCCTTGCGGAAATCTATGCATCGCAAAACGCCTAGTACACGGACAATCTTCGTGAAGTTGAGGCCTGTGCGTTTCGGAAACAGATATATTCCATGCCTTCAAATCTGTGTCGAAGTTCTTACAACCGAACCGGAACACGTTTTGCCTCTGCTTTTCCACATTTTGGCCGCAAAGCATAGAGGATACAGCAGCGAAGTCAGCAGCCCGTAGGCTCCAGCTGCAGTCGCTTGCTATCCAGAGGCCACTTATGTCGCGACGGCGGTGGCGCCGCGAGTGTCGACTAGGCGAACTGCTCTCTGTAAACAGTCTATAGAGTCGGGTACCCCGAGATAGACACGTTGTGCGTTGCGTGCGGGGAAGAGGAGGAAACAGCTGAACACTTGATACTTTTCTGTCAAGGGCTCCACCCTGCAGTGGAAAGCAGCGGGACTGATTTATCCAAGGCATTGGGGTATAGGGATAGGGAAGAAAAAGTAGCTTTTAAGCGGGTAGAAGTAACCAAGCTAAGGTTATCTGATTGGAGGCTAAATTCAAGACAAGAGGAAAATTTCATAAGTCGTGGTTTGGTGGCTTGAGCTACCGGCCGATATAAAGGGTTCAGTCTTATCCATCCATCCATCCATCCATCCATCCATCCATCCATCCATCCATCCATCCATCCATCCATCCATCCATCCATCCATCCATCCATCCATCCATCCATCCATCCATCCATCCATCCTTCCGTCCGTCCGTCCGTCCGTCCCTCTTTCCCCATGAGGGAGACTTCCCTCCTCGCAGAGCCTATAGACCTCCTGAATGTTTGCAAACAAACGAGGTGGCCCTGCAGTCGCTAGCGGGTTCACGGTAGGCAAAAGGCTAGTGAGTGACGTCGCGGAGAGGTGTTCAAGGCAGATTTTCAAGTCTTGTAGGTGCGTTTCCAGTTTCTGTGAATGACAGCAGTGGTTGATGCTTCCAACTTAGTAATTTCTCGAAGTACACGAGCTCGCGTTGTCCGCGTGCGGCATATTCAGAGAAATAGTTTGCCACTGTGTATCGTATATATCGTAGGTAGTAAACATGGAGAAAGCGTTTCTGCCGTTGATGTTTACGCTAGACATTGAATAAAATAAGTTTTGACGCTTTGCACTAGCCGGAGTGATTTAACTTCGGGACAGTAGTGAGGGGATGGGCTGGCGTTGTTTCGGCGGAGCAGACGTGCGCTCACCGTCTGTTGACATACGTGTCGCGCTGTGCGAAAAGTGGGGACATCGTCGTGTCCCCGATCTCCTTTGTGTAGCTTAAGCGCTGCTTTTAGCCGCATGATCACGCACTGGCCAGGCCGACTTCTCCCCTTGTTAAACTGGTCGATTTGGTTAAAATTTCTGATTTCTGAAATTATCTTCTTTCCTAGCCCTGGACTCTAGTTTCATGACGAAAAATTATAGCAAAACATTCAGTACAAATTTTTAAATTACGCTTTATAGACATGTGGTCGTCGAAAATTGTGAGAGTGCCGCATTTCTTTGACAGTCGCCGCGGTGGCTGAGTGGTTAGGGCGCTCGGCTGCTGGCCCGAAAGATGTGGGTTCGATCCCGGCTGCGGCGGTCGAATTTCGATGGAGGAGAAATTCTAGAGGCCCGTGTACTGTGCATGTCAGTGTACGTTAAAGAACCCCAGGTGGTCGAAATTTCCGGAGCCCTTCACTACGGCGTCCCTCATAGCCTGAGTTGCTTTGGGACGTTAAACCCCCATAAACCATAAACCATTTCTTTGACCAAAGCGAAAGCGAAGAGGACATTAACGAGGGAATAAACTTTTAGGTTCGTTTTCTGACCTCTGATATTTTCTGCGACTGACATGACTTCCACCATCGTAATTCTGTAACGCATGAAAATAAAGTGATTCCATTTGTCGCAAAAAATTCCTCAGACGTTGAGGAGCGTAATGAATCTCAACTTTTTTCCTACACGTGCAGTACTATGTTAGTTATTTTGTAAAAAATGTTTTCGTGTAACTATGCGTGCATAAGCACTGATCATCTAAAAACGAACTAATCGCGTCATCATACAGAACAGGGTCTTGTGTACATGCTGGCATAAAAAAAAATTGCGCACTTTCTACTTAAATATTTAAGACCTTGGGGTGACTTTACAAGGGTGGTAATTGTAATTACGTAGAACTGCACCAGGTATAGCTAAAAATAAAGGAATTACGAAAACTAGCGTAGCAATTTCATATTTGCACCAAGGTTAGTTACATGTCGCATGCACAAATAAAGAAAACTCTTTTCATTGCCGCGTCCCCTCTCAATCCCGCCACGTGTCTGTTAGTAGCACGCCTGCGGCTGCTTCTTTCCAAACAAGTTTCGCCATCATGTACTACCTCATGAAACATGACACATGCATGACGCAATCAAAAAGCATGTGGCGTTTAGCACACTTCAGGTACGCTATTCTAAGCACGCCAACGCGACCGCGCAAGATTGACGCAACTTACCAGACTTCTTTCTACTCGAATCAAATATTTCTATTGGCCATATTAAGAAAAAGTTTCAAGTAAATAATAAATGCCATAAAACGCGCCATTAAAGCATGCTGTGCTATTAACAAAAGAACGCATTCTTTGGGGGCGAGTGAACCTGCCGACGCCCCGTGCACACCGGCTCAAGGTGATAAATACGCGTGCCGCCACATATGTGCTTTTTTCCTTGCGCAATCATCAGCCTACTATCCTGATGTTCAGGTGAATGAACGCAGTAACTTGCATGCTATTAAGTGCATTGAGTGGCAGTGCCGATCGACTCCCAGATTTCGCGCTTTACTACTGTGGCCCATTGCCTGTTAGCCAGTTTCCTAATGCTGCATTTATGTGCGAGAAACCTATCGAGGCTAATTTAAATTTTCTTTTTTGCTACTACACGGATCCAACAATGACGCACTTGGTCAATACATGCTGCTTCTGCCATGCACAGGCATGATGCAGCCGCCGGTAGCTGCGGCGGCTGCGGTAGGCACGGGCAGGCCGAACCTATTTTGCCTACCATGCGAAAGTCGCTGCTGACATGAGCGCCACCGCGTATTCGTGACGTCGCGGGGTGAAGGAGGTCTATACCCAGCCGGTACTGTCCTTACGCACGATGATACAGATGGTCGGCCGCTTCAAAAGAGAGGGCGGAACAGGTTTTCCACAACATAACCGCTGCATACAGACAACATGAACAGGGAACTCCTATTGAACATGTTAAATGATGAAGGTAGCGGTCATGAGGCACTTGATTTTCTACGGGAAATACACCGAGATAATAAAGTTGAAATTACATGGGAAGGGATAAAGAAATGGCAGTGGCTTAGCTCGGCTATGCCAGGGATACGTAGCGAGAGGTACGTTTGCCTGGCTCAGCTTGTTGTAGTCACTGTATACCCAATGTCGCAATGAGCGACATTGGGTATACACATCTTTTATTCATTTTGCTTGACAGAGATGAACACTGCCCGATGATCTGTGAAGTAGCATGCAGCGTTCTGAATTTTGTCTATAGGTATTTCTATTTGGTAGAGCCTCTTTAGTATACAAGGTCTATAGTACCCCATTGTATAGCCTGGACGTGAAGGCCCAAAGCTAATTTAAAGTCAAACTTTTCTTTCATACAGTAAGAAAGTCCTGTTTCCTGTTGAAATCACCCAAAGTCCCACACACAACTGTGAAACCGTGCCGCAGGCTGGTATACACGTGGCAACCACATCAATCGTGTGCTTGACAGATGTTTCCGGTGCCATGTAGACTCCTTGGACGATAATGCCGCTCTCCAGAAGCCGAACACAGCAGGATTCTGCATTATTCACCACGATCGAAGAGAGCTGTCTGACAGCGGTGATGCCTTGTTTCACGCACACACACACTCCAGCGTTCTTATTTGGTTCAAACCAACTGCCAGGCGACAACCTCAGGGTCGGAAGAGTTATACCCCTGCCACGCGGCAAATTTAATGTCATTCCCATGGAATGATATTAGCACATAATGCCATTAATCGGCTGCCATTTAATGTCATTAGGTTAGAATGACATTCGCCATCGAATGAGTTTGGAGAACTCGTTCGCATTCAATCTCGAACCGAATGTGTACTGTGGACTACAGATATGCGAAAGTAACAAGCGACGCAAAAAAATAGCATGCGCTCTGTCACAGTTAAAAATTGTATTTATTTAGTTATGCTAAAGGAAATATTAATTTTGGCGCAAACCTCTTGACACTAGAAGCTGTCGTGGATATCTGTTACTCTCGGTCCCAGCAGCAGCCAACTGCAGCGGCCGACCGTGAAGCAGGGCATTTCCCGCGACCGTCGATCGTTTTGGGTGGCGCGTTTCTTGCTGGTTGGCGTTCCATGTTCATTTAGCTCGCAAGTACTTAAAGATGTAACTGAGCACTTCACCTTTTGGAAGTCACTTCCACGCTCAGCGCGCCTCCGCGCGCCGCCGCATCAGCCATTTTGTTTAAGTTTATCGGATTTCGGGTTGACTTAAACGGCATTAAACGGCAGGTAGAAAACGTGGAACGTGGATGCAGTCGTCGGGTGTTTGCCCCATCTCTTCACTGTGTTCCGTACTTTGACTGTTTTTTTTTTCGTGAACATGTACCAACTGACCCAGATTTCCACTCTACTAGATTAATTCAATGAAAAAGAAGCACAGTGTAGGACAATATCGGTACTGGAAAAGGCAGATCAGGAAGGAGCCTTTATATGTTAACTCAAGAGGCAGTGCTTCAATAAAGGATCAAGAGGCAGTGCCCTACTCTTTGAAGCTAGGTCAGGATATTTTAGAACGTGCAGCTACAAAATGAAATTTAATGAAGAAGATGACACGTCTACTGTGTGTGGTAAATATGTAGAAACATTTGAACACCTCATACTCCAATGTGATGTTATCCAACCGGATGTCGATGCAGGTACAGTCGCTACTCTCCCCGAGGCTTAGAGATAACAATTATCATGTAAATAAATCTGCGGTGGAAGTTACCAAAAAGCGATTGGAAGATTGGTCTTTCAAAAGCAGAGAGGTGACGTAAGTTCAGAAGTGTAGGACTGAAAACGTATTTAAAGAAAATTGCGAATTTTAAGACCAATTTACGACACAGTTAACCAAAAATAAAGAAAAAAGCCTAGATCGGTGGCAGTTGCCACCACGATGTTTCAAAGGGGGCGCTCCTATCTTCTATCCATCCATCCAGGAGTGCCCCCTGGGCAGCGCAGGTTCCCTATGATAGGGCCTGAGAATACAACTTGAACGTAAAAATAAATCGGACGGTTTCTTGACATACCACTGTAAGAGCTGTGGTTGTAAACTGCTCCTGAACTGGACCAAGTTTCTTGCATACACTAAAGACAAACTGGAGCGGAAGAGTTTCCAAGCTTTTCTTATTTCTAAAGCGGGGAGGCATGTGTGTCAGCACACCTCCCGTTCCACTCCTTGATAAAAAGCTGCGATTTGCGGACAGACGCGTGCAGGCTGTTTTTATTTTAGAAGGTGTTTCCTTCCGTCTTTTCTGCAATTTTCATATCTCTTGATCACCCTTTGATTGGATCACCTTTTTTATTTTCGACACTGCTTTCCTAGGAATGGTTTTAACTGTCT
This sequence comes from Amblyomma americanum, assembly GCF_052857255.1. NCBI lineage: Eukaryota > Metazoa > Arthropoda > Arachnida > Ixodida > Ixodidae > Amblyomma > Amblyomma americanum. The sequence goes on from NC_135497.1 coordinate 510,118,351, forward strand.
GTACTGGCTCCTTGTTTCCACCTTTTCCTTTGTTCTCTTGACGAAGTCTGGCTAAGAGATACAATTAGTTGGTGATAAACACAGGTTAATTGTTGTTTATTCCAGGTTATAACCCGGTGTGGCGTGTGTTGTTAACAAGCAATGACTGTACGGAGAAATAAGGTTTATTGCTCGATCGTGTGATGCATGTTTTGCACGGACGATGGTTGTAAATATAAAATGTGTCCCTTTGAAGCTAAAGAAATCGGTTGGTAATCAGCGCCCGTCTTGTAAGTATTCCTTCTCATCGTTCACGCCATCTTTTCGCTGTTTCTGACAGATCAAGGAAAAAGCAGTTTTTTTATTACAACGAACTAGCTAGGCACGACATATTGCAAGAAGCATCCATAGATGGCGCAGCTACTACAGGAACGTAGCCTTCCTGTATATGCTCCCGGCGGGAGCACTTGTAGGAACACTACAGGAATGAAGACCGCAGAAAGCGCAGCACGTGAGACTGCCATGCGCACCTTCGTGCACGGCCGAGCTATTCGACGAAGTCACATCTTCACGGACGCTTCGTCCGGTAGCCTTTATTTCAATGAACTAATTGATTACCAGTAATCGATTACAGAAAAACAGTAACACAATTAGCCCAAACTTTACCGTTCGAGAAAGAAATCAAGTTTCATTTCATTTATTTCATCCTTAAAGGCCCGAAGGCATTACATAAGGAGGGGCTTACAAATTGGTTTGTGTAAATGCACTCATGATGAAAACATAGGCACAATGAACTTGACACTGAAACTGTAAACACTTAAAAAACACTAAAAAAGGATGATCAAGCGGTTACAAAATGGTAAGCAAAAAAAGAAAAAAGGAAAAAGCACACAAATACAGGGAAAAAATGCAGGAAAAAGTACAGGGCAATTACAAGTTCACGTGTTCTGAAAATGACTAATGAGTTTCGCGCGAAATGTTTTGCGATCGTTGCATGAAACTATGTCGTTTGACAGGGCATTCCAATGGGTTATTGCGTCAGGAAAAAAAAGAACTGCTCATTGCTAAAGTACGGCTCTTGATGCTGGCTATAGGGTGGCTGTGGCTGAGGCGACTGGAAGTTCGGATTGGTAGTTTCAGCAGGGGGTGCGACGTCGGATGGTAAAAAAAGCTGTGTAGTAGGCAAAGGCGTGAAATAATGCGGCGTGACTCAAGTGTGGGGAGGGAGATAGAACGTTTGAGTGCTGTGATGCTAATTTCTTTAGTGTATTCAGAGGTGATAAAACGGGTCGCGCGGTTTTGGATAGCCTCAAGTTCGGCGGTGAGGTAGGCTTGAGAGGGATGCCAGATGGATGATGCATATTCAAGTTTGGGACGAACAAATGTTAAGTAAGCAAGTTTTTTTACTTCGGGAAATGCTGACTTGAGGTTACGTCGTAGATAACCTAAGACGCGGGAGGCATCTGAACATATTCTTTGGACATGGTTAAAAAAATAGCAGTGATTAAAAATTGCTCAAATATATAATTAATGATAAATAACCGATTACAAGTAATCAATTATGTACAACTCTGGTGTCAGTGCACTCATGGACGGTAATGCTTTCGCATTCCCGCACGTAAGCAGTCTCAAATGTCTCTGCCAAATCTTTTCCGTCTGTTTAGAGCACAAGGACGGTGCCGACCCCTAAAATAATAACAAGGCTTCTCAAATTTAATCTGAAATAAAACTTCGATTTCGGGAAGCAGTATTTTACAGTCTCGCGTGTCAAAGATACGAAAACACTGATTCCTGCGAAGATATTTTGATGTGGTAAATTAGCGAAAAATCTACACAACTGCTTGATACTGATGGATCTTTCGGAAAAGACCAAAAAATTTTTATAAGTAGGGAACTTTTCAGCCTCGGGTTGAAGCACGTGCCTCGACTGGTTTCGTGAGCAGAGCTGGCAGCAGCAACCTAGGAAATCGCGTTTTCAGTGATACCAGTACGAGGAACTTGATCCGTGGTTATACCCCTTCAGCGACATATCAAATGGCATCCCCAAGCTCACCTGTTCACAAGCGTCGCGACCAGGGTGTTCCCCAGGAAGGCCGGGACCAAAAAAAAAATTGCAGTAGCTTAGCTCGGTAATGCCAGGATATACGTAGCGAGAGGTACGTTTCCCTGCCGGAGCTTCTTTTCACATCCTCTTCTGTTGGTTCCCGTTGACTGACGTCTTCCATGGGCTCCATCTCGGCGGCTATGCGCCGTCTAATACGCTCGGCATTCTGGCATCTCCGTTTGGCAAGCCGCTCCTCTCTCTGTTCGGGCGTCTCCGCTGCTCTCTTCGCCTTCTTACGCTCATTCTCTCTTTGTTGAGTAGCCAAGTACCAGGCGACAACCGCAGGATCGGAAGAGTTAATCTTCTCTTATCTATACTACCGTTTAGCAGCGGCCGGACTCTCCTTCTCTGCATTCATGTCTAACGTTGTGATACAGACGGGCATTACATCTCCGCCTTTTATACGCAATGCTGCGCATGCAGAGCGGGCGCGGCGGCGGCGAAGCGCACGACGCACCTGCTGCTCCTTTGCGGTTGCCATGGTAACGGCGTATGCGCGCAACTGGCCTCTCCCGGCCACCGCGAAATGCTCGACTGGTGGCCCAGTGTAGTTCTCGCTACAAAAGGAACGCTGACGGGTAGGAAATAAAATTAAACTGAGAGATTAGTTTACAGAGGCAAAAGATGCATCCTTACTGCCGACAGCAGAGCTTCATGAGCCAGGAAGTCACTAAGAAGCGATAACGATATGGAGATGTCCTTTCTTGACCCTGATAACCTGGCGCAAACATAAAAAAAATGTAGAGGTAAGCCTACCGGCTAAGCCTAATTAAGCGAAAGCTAGTTGGCGAACGTATTCTTCCGACGCTCTCTTTCTTCTGACAGTATGTGTGACCGCCCGCTCGACTAAGGGCGCCTGCGTCTCGGCACGTTCGGGTGGCACGTTCAGCTTGGATATCACGAAGCTTTCGACTTTCCCGCCGGAATGGAGAATATACACTTCCGCTTGCATAGCGAATCTACGAGCATCACATGGTTTACGCAAAAAGCGTACAGGCGCTAAAAGACAGAGACAACACACACACACATTACTGGACTCCTAAAAGACGGAGACAACACACACACAAGACAGGACTGGCGCCAGTCCTGTCTTGTGTGTGTGTTGTCTCCGTCTTTTAGCGCCTGTACGCTTTTTGCGTAAATCATATTATGCTACAACCAACTAGCTCTGCTTCTTTTGAAGAAAGTGCGCAGTAGCTGCCTGTTACCTCGGTGGATCTTTAACCGCAGCCACAGCTCACGTGGCAAAGGGATGGATAAAAGGAGAGACTCAGAACGGTGCCGGAGGGGGGGGGGGGGGGGGGGACTAGGAAGAAAGGTGGGAGTGAAAGAAGAAAGAGATAAGAGATTTTGCGGTGCCGCCGCGGCTTGACGGATCTCCGGCGGAGCCATCGACTACAGCACCTTTTTCTCCCTGCCTTCTTGAACTTCCTCCTATATCGATGGCTGACTGTGAGACACGTTCTGCGCACTGCAAGTGTAAGTTCTTCTCCTTGTATCAGGCTTGAAAATGTCGTTAATACAAGAGACCATTTAAACTGATGCGTGGTTGGCAAAGCTAACTTTGAAGATAACGTGAACGGACAGTAAGAATAAACGGGGAACAGCATTTTTTGAAACAGTTTTCGGGACGCAGTCCGTGTTCTCCCATCTCGTTTCACTCTCCCGATGTATGCGCATGGCAGCGTTGCGCTGCCGGCAAAATATAAAAACAGCCTGCGTAACTTAACACCCAACGGCTGCCGTTGTACGCCCTAAATGGCTTATAATCAAAGCTGCCATATTTTTCGCTGTAAAAACGAAGACAGACTAAGTGAAGGCGGCTCTGTCGCCTCTTTCGCACTGTCTCCGCTGAACATATTGTCCCGTAGTGGTGACGGCAGTCGAAGCAGCGATGAAGACGTGCAAAAGGTCTTCTAAAAGAAAACTGTTGATTGGGCTGACTTTCACCCAAAATAGACTGAATCACTCGGCGGCGGCGAAGCGACAAGCGTGCTCGGCGGTCGTCGAACAGAATGCCCGCCGCTGTCGGCCGTGCTAAATTTAAAGCTGATAGCGAACTTTCGAGATAAAGCGTGCAAAGTTACTAGAACAATCTGGAACAACGTATAATCAGCGCTGCCAGGCTGCGATCAATCGAGATAAATATAGTCGAGTCTTGCGTCGCAAACAAAGCGATAAAGTTGTGTGGCGGCAGATTTGAAGCATGAACAAACACTGCAAATGTTCGCGGCATTACTCCCTCTCAAAGAAGCATCGAACCGATGCATTAAAACAAATAATGCGACTAGTAAGAGATAAAACGGATCTTGCGAAAATAGAGTATGGAAATTTAGTGCGCATAATACGGCTTCAGACGGACTACTTGGACGACTTCTGGTCGTACGCGGCGTCACTGGGATGCAGTGATTGCGCCAAGGATGACTTCATAATCCAGTTCACCTAGCCGACGAAGAACCTTGTACGGGCCGAAATAGCGGCGCAAAAGCTTTTCACTCAATCCACGGCGGCGAATGGGAAACCAAACGCAGACTTGGTTTCCTGGCTTGTATTCCGCGTTGCGTCTTCGTAGGTTGTAGCGTGTGTCGTCGGACCACTGCTGATCTTTGATACGTAATCGGGCAAGCCTTTGATCTGCTTCTGTGCGTTGAAGATAGGCGGAAACGTCGACGTTCTCTTCTTCTGTAACGTTGAGCAGCATGGCGTCTAGCGTGGTCGCGGCCTCCCTGCCATGGACGAGCCTAAAAGGCGTCATCTGAATGGTCTCCTGCACTGCGGTGTTGTAAGCGAAGACGACGTAAGGCAGGGTGACATCCCAGGTTTTGTGTTCAGCATCGACATTCATGGCGAGCATATCGGCGATGGTGTTGTTCAGGCGCTCGGTCAGTCCATTGGTCTGCGGATGGTATGCAGTTGTCCTCCGGTGGCTGGTTTGGATGTAACGCAGGATGGCTTACGTTAGTTCCGCCATGAATGCTAATCCTCTGTCTGTGATGAGCACATCGGGGGCGCCGTGTCGAAGAAGAATACATTCCACGAAAAATTTGGCGACTTCTGCTGCTGTTCCGTTCGGTAGGGCTTTCGCCTTGGCGTAGCGGGTCAGGTAGTCGGTCGCTATGATGATCCACTTATTTTCAGACGTTGACGTTGGGAAAGGGCCAAGCAAGTCCATGGCGATCTGCTGAGAAGGCCTTGAGGGAGGCTCAATGGGGTTCAGAAATCCTGCTGGTTGTGTGGGAGGGGATCTTTCGTCGCTGACAATCTCGGCAGGTTTTCACATAATGTGCGACATCGGCAGACAGTCGGGGCCAGTAATAATTGTCGTGAATGCGTCGAGGGGGGCGAGTAAACCCGAGATGTCCAGCTGTCGGCTCGTCGTGTGAAGTGTGTAGAACTTCTTCGCGGAGACAAGCTGGTACAACACGGAGGAAGGCTGTTTTGGTCGCTGCAAAGTTCTTCTTCAAAAGGACCTTATTCTGCACACAGAAGTAAGGCAGTCCTCGCTTGAATGAAGCGCGGGGTGTAGAAACCTTGCCTTCCAGGTACTCGATGAGGCGTTTTAGGTCGGGGTCCGAGCGTTGCTGCTGAGCAAAACAGCTAGGGCTGATGGGTCCCAGGCAGGCGTCCTCTTCATTGGTCCGGCGGCGGTGTATCTACTGGGGCTCATGACAGGCAATCGGCGTCAGAGTGCTTGCGTCCGGATTTGTAAACGATGGTGACGCCAAACTCCTGGAGACGCAGACTCCATCGAGCGAGTCGGCCAGAGGGGTCCTTCAAATTGGCAAGCCAGCACAGCGCGTGGTAATTGCTGACCATCTTGAACGGTCGTTCGTACAGGTAGGGGCAGAATTTTGACGAAGCCCAGATGATGGCAAGGCACTCCTTCTCAGTTGTCGAATAGTTAGCCTCGGCCTTGGAAAGGGAACGGCTAGCGTATGCGATGACTTTCTCCAGCCCGTCGCTTTTTTGAACGAGAACGGCACCTAGGCCCACACTGCTTGCGTCGGTATGAACTTCAGTATTGGCGTTTTCATCAAAATGCGCGAGGATAGGTGGGGACTGTAAACGACGCTGAAGTTCCTTGAAGGCTTCTGCTTTCGGCGCTTTCTATTTAAACAGCATGTCTGCTTTCGTCAGTTGGGTCAGGGGCTCGGCGATGCGGAAAAGGTTTTCACAAATCCTCGGTAATATGCGCAAAGTCCGAGAAACCTGCGCACTGCTTTCTTATCGGCCGGCGGTGGAAACTGTTCAATAGCAGCTGTTTTCTGCGAGTCTGGGCGTACTCCCTCCTTGCTAACGATGTGGCCTAAAAACAGCAGCTCTTCGTAGCCAAAGTGGCACTTCTCTGCTTTCAAGGTTAGGCTAGACGACTTGATGGCGTCTAGTACTGTTCGAAGTCTTTTGAGGTGCTCTTCAAAGTTCGAGGCGAAGACAACGACGTCGTCTAAATATACCAGACAAATTTGCCACTTCAGGCCTGCCAGCACTGTATCCATTACTCGCTGAAATGTCGCTGGTGCGGAACAGAGACCAAATGGCATCACCTTGAACTCAAACAGCCCATCCGGAGTTATGAATGCTGTCTTCTCGCGATCTCTTTCGTCGACCTCAATTTGCCAGTAGTCACTCTTGAGGTCCATCGACGAGAAATATTTGGCGTTGCTGAGGCGGTTCAGTGCGTCGTCGATGCGGGGGAGGGGTTAGGCGTCCTTCTCTGTTATGTTGTTCAAGTGTCGGTAATCAACGCAGAATCGAAGTGCGCCGTCTTTCTCACTAGAACAACCGGTGTCGCCCATGGGCTGTTTGAAGGCTGGATGACGTCGTCGCGAAGAATGTCTTCGACTTGGTCCCGGATGGCTTGTCGTTCTAGCGGTGACACACCGTAGGAGCTTTGACGGAGAGGTCGGACGTGTTGGTCCGTTATAATGCGATGCTTGTCAATTGGCGCTTGTCGGACCTTCGGCGATGTCGAAAAACACTCGCTGTAGCTTCGAAGCAGATTCAGGATCTGGTATTGTCTGTTCCGAGGCAGGGCTGGGTTGATGTCGAAAGTGGGCGAGTTCTCTTGGTCAGGCGAATCTTCTGCGGAGGGGTCGGAGAGGGCGAAGGAGTCTCGTACGTCGGATATTTCGACGAAGAAAGCGATCGTTGTTCCTCTGTTAATGTGCCGGAATTCTTCGCTGAGGTTAGTCAGCAGTACTTCGACATGGTCATTGCAGAAATGTGCGATGCCTCTTTCGATGCTGATTCCATGGTCTAGAAGCAACTGCATGTTCCCCTCGATGCTGGCTTCAGCGTTAACAACTTCCGTGGCGGCTACGGTCAAGATAACGCTTGAACGGGGTGGGACGCTCACTTCTTCCTCCAGGACGCTCAGGGCAACGTGATTTTTCCGAGTTTTCATCGAAGCGATGGCTTCGTCCGTCGAAAGAGTGATCAGCTTGGATCGTAGGTTGATGATCGCCTGATGCTCATTAAGGAAATCCATACCCAAGATCACTTCGCGGGAGCATTGCGGTAGCACAACAAAGGTCGCAGGATAGGTATGTCCTTTGATAGTCACTCGCGCTGTGCATCGTCCTGATGGCGTAATGAGGTGGCCCCCTGCGGTGCGAATTTGTGGGCCGTCCCAAGCCGTTGTGACTTCTCTCAGATGCGCAGCGGATGTTCCATTCATCACCGAGTAATCGGCTCCTGTGTCGACTGGAGCGGTAACTTTCCGGCCGTCGATAGTCACTTCTAAGTCGGAGGTCCTGGCTCTTGCATTACATGTCGCTCTCGGCGTCGTCGGGTCACAGCTTCGTCGCGTATGCGAGTCGCGAGTGGGGCGTGTGGTAGAAGCTTTTCTGGGTGGCGGCGTCGTTTGAAGGAAGTTTGCGTCATGGTCGGGTTGTCATTGTGTGCGGCGTCGATGCAGCGAGTGTCGGTCTTCATGCGGCGTCGCGGGTGCAGCGTCTTCATGGAGCGTGGTCGGTGGAGGATCTTTTATTAATTATTAATTGGTTTTGGGGGGAAAGGAAATGGCGCAGTATCTGTCTCATATATCGTTGGACACCTGAACCGCGCCGTAAGGGAAGGGTAAAGGAGGGAGTGAAAGAAGAAAGGAAGAGAGAGGTGCCGTAGTGGAGGGCTCCGGAATAATTTCGACCACCTGGGTATCTTTAACGTGCACTGACATCGCACAGCACACGGGCGCCTGAGCGTTTTTCCTCCATAAAAACGCAGCCGCCGCGGTCGGGTTCGAACCCGGGAACTCCGGATCAGTAGTCGAGCGCCCTAACCACTGAGCCACCGCGGCGGGGCTGGAGGATCTTCAGCGTTTCGCTCGTGAGCAACCTCACCTCCAGAGGTTGCTGTCTTTAGTTTCCCCTACGGGGGCTGGGAGACCTTCCTCGTACCGCGGCTGCGTAGTTGCGGCGTGGCGACGCAAAGCGCGAGGTTGACGGCGATGGTGAGCGCGAAAAGCGATTCGGCGTGTGCTCCTCTCGATGCAGGTACTCGTCGATTTCCTGCGGACGTTCGCCGAACCGTTATCGTGGGGCGTTAACGGCAAATTCTCGAAGACCGATACGTCGGTACGGGCAGTGACGAAGAATATGGCCGGCCTCACTGCAATGGAAGCACAATGGCCGGATGTCGGAAGTCGTCCAGGCGTCGCATTTCCTGGGGCTTGAGCGTCGATAGTTGGCTGGGCGGGGGGGCAGGGGGTGGCGTTCGGGAACAAGTTGTTCATGTCGGACAGGGGGTGGCGTTCGGGAACAAGTTGTTCATGTCGGACAGGATGCAGGGGTTTCGGGGCTGAGGAGCCCTTACTGCAGCAGCGTAGATCATGGCCTAGGGTTCTGTCGCCATCGGGGTGCCAAGTGCCTGTTGCCCTTCTTCCCGTACCACGTCCATCAGAGTCGCTGCTTGTGGCTCTGGGGAGGATGGCAGTAATCGGCATAGCTCCTCTCGGACGATTTCGCGGATAACTTCCCGCAAGCTGTCGCTGGTGGGGGCCATCGTGTCCGAACGGATTGCACAGGCAGAGGAAGGGCGATTCTACTGCCGAGCTCGGACGTCGAGGGTCTTCTCAATTGTGCAGGCTTCTTGCATGAATTCCTCGACTGTTTTTGGCGGCTGGCGGACGAGGCTGCCAAAGAGTTGTTCTTTTACGCCGCGCATCAAAAACTGAACTTTCGTTTCCTCGGTCATCTCGGGGTCGTCGCGGCGAAATAGGCGCTTCATCTCCTCGACGTAACCACCGCAGCGGTGGCCGAGTGGTTGAGCATCCGCCTCGCATGCGGGAGGTGCGGGGTTCGATCCCCAGTGCCGCCGGGTACCCACCGGTTATAAAATGGGTACAAGCTTTCCCCTGGCCTGTTCTCGGCTAGTAAGGGCTGAAATCCTTGGAAAATGGGTATTTGACCCCACCTTGAGTAATCGAAAAATACCTTGTGCCATGGCGCTCTTTGGCCATAGACGCCCTTGCGCCATAAAAATCCATCATCACCATCATCTTCGACGTAACCGCGAACGGGCTCATTCGGAAGCTGGATCCTGGACTCGAGGAGTCATTCGGCTTTTTCTTTCCTCATGACACTGGTGAATACCTTCAATAGCTCTCTCTTGAATAGCTCCCATGTCGTAAGGGACGACTCGTAGTTTTCGTACCACGTGCGTGCGGAGCCATCCAATGAGAAAAACACGTGCCCAATTTTTGCCGCATCGTCCCACTTGTTGAATGACGCCACACGCTCAAATTGGTCCCACCATTCTTCAGGGTCTTCACATACGGATTTGTTGAAAGTTGGCGGCACCCGCGGCTGCTGCAGTATGATCGGTGTCGACATCTTCGGCGAGGTTGCGGTGCTCGTAGCAGCGTCTGTTCGCTGTCTGGTGCGATTCGGTAGGGTCCCGAACTCAGGCGTCGGCTGGCTCGCTGAGCTTCTGGCTTGTCCTCGGGTGCGAAGCGCTGAGGGCTGGCTTCACAGCTTGAAGGGGGCGTCCGGAACATGGAAGGCTACCCAGCACCTCCACCAGATGTCACGTAGTGGTGACGGCAGACGAAGAAAGCGATGAAGATGGACAAAAGGTCGTCTAAAAGAAAACTGTTTATTGGGCTGACTTTCACCCACAATGGACTGAATCACTCGGCTGCGGCGAAGCGACAAGTGCGCTCGGCGGTCGTCGAACAGAATGCCCGCCGCTGTCGGCCGTGCTCAATTTATAGCGAACTTTCGGGATAAAGCGTGCAAAGTTACTAGAACTTTCCAGAACAACGTAGAATCGGCGCTTCCAGGCTGCGATCAATCGAGATGAATTTAGTCGCGTCTTGTGTCGCAAACAAAGCGATAAAGTTGTGTGGCGGCAGATTTGAAGAATGAACAAACACTGCAAATGTTCGCGGCAATGTTCACTGAGCGCCACCTTCGTGGATATCGACATTGTGCCCTGCATGGGCACACTGTGCTCCGTGTACTTGTTCATTCGCCACCCACAACTGGTTGTTGGTGTCCTCAGGAAACACAGTAAAAGAAAGATACCTTTAGGAACAAACTGCCATAACAAGAAAATGTGCAAAACAAGAGACGGTCATGTGCCCTCAGGGGTGAAGCACGCAAGAAGTATGAACCCTGCTCTCAGGGTGTCGTTTTAGATTGCGCTTTCCAGTGGACAAGTAAACATCCGCCAAAAGAGGGCGGGTTGGTGGATGTAAACGCGCGACCAAAATAACACGTCAAAAGACCGATTTGACAAGCAGTCGGGCTACACCCCCGCCGCCGCGATGCATCCCGGGAGTTGTGGTACTCCGGCCGGAGAGCACGCTGGTGCAGTGGGTTGTCTAGCGCGGCTATAGCAGTGCTGTTTGCGTCGTCGCACGGATCTTCGCTGCATGTATTCAAGTTTTAAAGGACTAATGGCTTCCTGTGATCACTACACATACTGTGACAGGTGCATCGAGTAGGCAACGCCGGAGTTCGCGTAGCCAAGAAAATATTGGTTAACTTACGGAGAGTGTAGAAGTCGGTAAGAGAGGCAGCTGGCGTTTAGCTTCTTATCCCTGCAGATCAGTGTAAATTGGCATCGCGTGAACTTTCATAGTCTAAGCGTGGCGCTACGTGCAGAAGCGCCTTTTAGTTGCCGCCATATTCTTCTGAAGCCCTCGCGCTGCCGCATTACGCTGTCTTACCAGTATTCTGTCTAGTGTAGGGCGGGGGGGATGGTGTGAGCGAAGTTTTAGTGCCATTTTCAGTCTTGCACGAGATGTGAGTGCACTCGCTGTGGGTATTATGTGCCCATTATTAATGCTGCTGTACTCGAGAAATGCCTTTCTTTTTATGGAATCAGAACAGCGGCAGGGCGACAAGGGCGTCATAGACTATTTAGACAAAGGTGTGTTAATGTGAGGCCTTCCAGATATTTGCTTTCTCAACCACCTTCGACCATACGTAAATATACAGGCCTTTTTGCAGCGGGCAATTCTGTAGCAATACCGCCGGCAATACTTCCCGTTATACGAAAAAAAATATTTCCTGGCTTGAGATGTCGCCACTGCGGCGTAATCAGCCTGGTCGGGCCAGCACTGAGGTAGTACCTGGTTGCGCGGCGGCTGCTCCGACAACTAATATAACATTCTAAAAGTAAAACAGCGCTGCTCGGATTCAGTGCTGCTCTGAGCAGCTTTGAAATGAACCTAAAAGCAAGATTACTAATAACTACTCAGCCGGAAGGCAGCGCGCTCAAAATCTCCAGTCTTATCTGGCTTTGATTTACCGCATGACATACGCGCTTTTCGCAGAAAGAAAACCGCATAACTTGGTCGTAAACTAGAAAAGCTGACTTCTCAATATTTAAAATATTTTTGATCCTGTGCTCTACACGCATTAAAAGCTCGCCTAAAGCAACCAGATTGGCGGGAAGTTTTAAGTCGCCTAAAGAAACGAACGATCAACCTTTCGCGCCTCTTTACCAAATGGAGCTGAAATGCATGCGGTAACGCTCTGCATAAACTTCTTGTTGCAGAAGAACACTGGTCGATCATTTCGATACTGTGCGAATGATAGAGTAAAACAAAAGTAAAGCATAAACGTTGTCAACTCTCGTTTAGAGTTTCGAAACGTACAACTGACTGTAATCATGCATAATTATACCCGTCGTTCCGCTTCAATGGGGGCTCGTTCTATGCGGTATGAGAAAGAATTTAGTAATACATGACGTTAAAACTCTGCTTATTCAGTGTGATACGGTTGTTTCTATAATAAAGAGCACAGAGCAAAGCGCCTGCCGTGTTTCTTTTTTTTTTCAATAAAGGAGCACAAACGAAAAGGTAAAAAAAAACGTTCGGTGAGGTGGCCGGCTGGATTAACAGTTGAGAAATTACCGAGAAATCAAGTGGCCAGAAACACTAACAGCATCTGAGCACGGGAGAGTATTTGTATCGTCATGCGCAGAGTTATTTTTCCGGTAAATGATGTGAAAGTGGGACAAGGTGGCTTTGATCGCCACCAGCACCATATAAAGCGCAAAGGTCCGAGTGAAAAGTGCGGCGACCCCGCTGCGGTCGCCACCTCCCCGCGACGCAGTAGCTGCTCCCCTCTCAGTGCTGCACCTGCCTTTGGTTTTGTTAGCAGAGTGTTCTACATAGCGCAAAGGTGAGCCACTGCAAGCGAATGTAGTGTCATTCAAAGCGCGAGAGAAAGCAGGCTGCTGCGCAGGCGGCGCGACAAAGGACTGCAGCTAAGATGGCGGCTTGGTCGCTTCCGGTAAGCGCGCGCATCCGCAGTGTGCTCTGTGAAATCTGTGTTCCTTTAATTCAACTCGGCCCACTTATCTGGCCATTGCCGAGAGTGCAAACCAAGCTTCCCGTTGTTTGATAAACTGACATCTTGTTCAAACACATGAATCAGCGAATAAAATATTTGTGAGGCGTACCGGATAACAACAAAAAAGTGCCAGCAATCCCTCCCTCTTCCTAACATGACAAAGAATGCATCTGCCTTGTTAGACGCAGCAAAATATACTTGTGGTTGTGCGATAATTTTGTTTTTATGTTTACGCGTGGATTGGAATGCATTGTGTGTGTTGTTTTCGAATAAAATCCACTTGCGTTTGCGCTCGTCCTGTACATCTCCTCCTTCCGGCTGTATTACGCCGTCGGCAACAGCTGATGTCATTTATTTAAAAGAAACCGTACTGGTTAGCTGGCGAATCAACAAGAAGTCACTGCTTAAGTTTCCATTAACGCAGTCTGGCGGTTAATGCCAAAGGTGAGTTCGTCGCCACAAAATGATTTCATATCAGCTTATGAAACGAAGAAAATGTTCTCCTAAGGTCTGCATCATGGAGAAATGCGGTGCTATTTTTTCGTACAGAAAACCGAACCGTCCACTCTCTAACCCGCAATATTCTTGCCGCGCCGACGCCGGCAGTCGTCCTAACCTGTACCGCGTACAGTCACTTCCCGGGGTCAGATTTCGACACGTTCCGCGAGTGCGTGGCCGAAGGCGTTGACTCCGATGCCGGCTCGTAGAGGCTCACAAATGTCTCGATCACGTCCGTCATTGACGTCATATAATCCCTCAGCAAAGTCATTTCCTTCAAGGAGGTGCGCATCGTCTCACGTTCAGCTGACATCATTTCCATCAGGCGCCTTTCCAGAGCGGTAACGTGGGCGACGCACTGCAGCCGTGACTCAAAGCACGAGGCTTCTAAGCGCTTCCGCAAACTGAGCATTTGGTTCACACATTCGTGCCTGTAGGCGGCCACTTCTTGCCTTATTTGAACGCCAGCGTCTTCCTCGCAGTCGAACGTGTCTAGCAGCGAAGCAGACACCGGAACAGCCCCACGGAGCGAAGCCTTTTCTCGCACGAAGCTGGCAATTTCCGATCCGTCACTCTGAATGCGTTCATCTGATTGGTTGGCGTGCAAAGAACCGCTCGGTTTGATGCCGGTTGCCTTGTTATTTTGAGGTGCGCTGAGCTCAACCTCGGATGTTTTGCTTTCCAGGTACTGACGCATGCTCGAGATTTGTTCCGCGCATTCTCTCCGGCACGCCACCATTTCATGCTCGATTCTGGCGATTTCGGCCTGTTGCATGCCGATCAGGCGCTCAAGTTCTTCAATGCGCCGATCTCGGTCTTTCAGGGCGTTCGCGAATTTTTCTACATCGCCATCTTCTTGAGTAGCAGCGTCGGTGGTTGGAAGTTCGCGTTCCGCCAAGCCTGGCTCCGGCAGGTCCTCACAGTGCTGATGGCACAAGGCGGAATCAAGATCCATGACGACAAAGTCTTCATTCCGAGAATCGTGAGCAAGAGTTGGGGCATTGCTCTGTGACATGCCGGCCGCGTTGCCATTTTCTATAGCGGCCCGGTCAGCGTCGGGCTCAAAGGAAGCATCGGCGTTCCGTTCAGACCTTTCAGCCAGCTGCGGCATCGTGGCTGCCTCCCTAGGGGCCTCCTCCATGGATTGTCACCTGCACGGAAAACAGTGTTAGCGTGTGGAGCCCGCAGAGCACGTTCACTATGGGAAACTTATTGGATCTAGAATATAATTACTGTCGCGCAATGATTCCCGGCTCCACCGAAGACGCCGTTAAGCTTGACGAACACTCCGCCAAGCTGCGCCACATCAAACTATTGCCGCATTTTACTCCAGTTTGGCCCAGGTTTCAAAATCTTACGAGTAAACACTCTGGGCGTCCGAAAGCCTACACGCTCTAAAGTACAGCTCTGAAGTCATGCAGCCCTAGGCGTCTTCAACCCGGGATGCGCAGAGCTGTGTGAATAAGGGAGTAATTACTCACTGGCATCTACCGAAGCGCAGCCATACGGCTACAAATGATCAATAACTCGAAGTGTAGCCGCATGGCTGCACATAGGTGGATGCCAATGAGTAATTACTCCCTTATTGCACATCTACTCCACCTTGGGAGGATTCCCCTAAACATTTGACCAGGTGTGTGAAGATTCGAAAATTTCGAATAGCGAATCGAACAACCTCCTATTGGATTACTCCAACGAATCAAATACAATATGTTGAAAATTTTTTTTAAACGAATCGAATATATTCTTAACTCTTGGAATGATTTTTCATAATTGGCACTAAGCTCGAATAAGGCCGGCCGTATTCTTTGATTGCTGCTCCAAAAAGAGGGCCCACACCGACGCCGCGTGCTATCCTGCCGGGATCAGAATGCGCGGGGCGCAGCGTTCAGCGCCGCGACGCCGTACATTGATGTGGGGGGTGTTTATAATGCTCATACGCGGCCTCTAAGACTGAACGACGCGGCAGGGGTCAGCAAACTGTGCATTGACGTCTGTGCTCGGAGGCCGAGGCTCATACGTAGCCGTTGTCCGTCTCGTGCCCGAAGGTGTGACTCACTCTTATTTTTCGTCACGAATAGCAAAAAGTAACTTTCCTAAACGTATAACCTGACGGTCATAGAGCTAAAAGAATGAATTTGTGATGCGACTCATCAGCCAAGATTACCGTTGCTTCTTTTAACAGCTATAACTACAATTTCGTGAGTTATAGCACCGTGGTGCAGTGCGCTGCTGGAGCTTCCCTGCTTTGCATGATTGCCCGTATTTGAGGAATTGTCGCACAAGTAGCGAATATTAGTACAAACCTTCGATTCGGTTTGTGTTGCACTAGTCGTAGTCAGTTCGGTAGCGGAATACACTATTCTTGTTCGATTAAAGAAAATGTATGTACTACACCCGTAGCTTTTGAGCATGCGGCTTCACTCTCCTGCCTCTCCTAGCCTCCTGACAGCCGCGGCCACAAATTCCGCCCTACCCAACAGCTGGCACGCAACACAGGGGACGAGGTCGAAAAACCGCGCTCACCTGTGCGTACGGTCGACCAGCGCTTGATGACTGCCGCGCGTCCGTATAGGTTTCGCGCCGTACGTCCCACTCCAGTTTTACATGTGAGCGCTTTGCGCTCGTATGGAAAAGAAACCAAGCCGTTCAGGGTGCATGAGCGAGCATGGGGGCAAAAATAATCTCGAAAAAGCCGTTCATATCTGAGCACACAACCCAGATAAACCTCTATCGGGAAACAGGCGCTCAAGCGATATCTTGGGCAGTCTTTTTGGAGGCAGCGTCCCTTATCTGGGGAGCAATGCACAGCGGAGCGCAACCTTTGCTTGCTTTTGTGTTCGCGTCCTGATAACGAGCGCATAGCACTGTGGTTGCGTCAAGCGTGCGGCCTGATTGATTCGCGCAAACAGCCGCAGAAGCGTGATGTGTACATTTAAGCACGCTTGTTGACGGAGTAAACCGTAAATGGCGGTTTTTAACGCTCTAAAGCGACATAGGCTACGGCGAACGCTGTATTAGAGGGTCCTGGATTAATAGATCTCCTCGGGTTCTTTTAACGTGCGCTGGCATCGCACAACACTCGGGCGCCTCTTTGCCTTCCGCCTCCATCGAAACGCGGCCGGTTTTGAATTTGCGATCTTGGAATCAGCATCCGAGCGCTCCAACCACGAAGCCACCACGGCGGATGTCGTTCAGAGTGCCAGAAGGTGACAGTAAGGGCGCGAAACTAGTCGGTCTTGCATCGCCGCAGCAGTGTGTTGACACCCTGGCAGCAGCTCGCTTATGACGCACACGTGCGTACATTGGTGAATGCTTCACACTGCGCAGACCGACCAATGTAATCGAGAACAGCCCCTGCACGATGTGACGTCGGGGCCATTTCAAGTAAGTCGTACCGCAATTGATCAGAAGAGAACTAAAAATAAGAAAAAACTTGGTCACATGGGCGGCTTAAAAAAAAATGTCGCTGCTCAATTCTTATAAGGCGGCCTCATTAATTTGAAGCTCTTTGAAATCCGCGCTTGTTCTCTACTTTCAGAAACCAGTCGAGCACAGTCAACGTGCATTGTAAACCACTTTGTACTCATAAGGGCCGAATGTCATCTATTCACCCTTACAGCACCCAAGATTCTCGTGAAAAGGATGTGTGTCATAAGGTAACACCTTTTTTTGCACCCCGCTTTAAGGTCCAGGATGTTAAATGGGTAGTTTTTCTTAGTTGCACCGCTGGATATCGTTGGGTTGCAAGGTTGTAAAACGAGAATTACATTAGTCGAATAACCTCCGCGTACGATCAGTCATCACTTCCCGTAGCGTTTGTGGAGAACCTGTTTCCCCCCCTCCGTTTCGATGCGGCCCATCTTCATCGTCGGCCGTCGAGACGGACCAACACCCTCTAAATACTTTCTTCAGGCCTCTCCAGGCCCTCCTTTCCACACGCGCTACGTCACGCCAAGTGTCCGGTCAGGCTGCTCACCAAGCGCGGCTCCGCTCCGCTCGGTTGTCTCCCTCGATGTGCTCGCGCTTGCCCGGGCAAGCACAGACACGAACGCAGTCTTGCAGTGAGCGTCTAGCTGCTGCTTGAGTCTTTCAGCCTGGCGTTGGGTGCATTTCCGTTCGCTCCTCGCACGGCTGTGTCTGTTTCGTGTGGCCGTTTCTTGTGTGGCGTGCGTACCTGTGCTAGCGCACGAATGGGAAACTGATTGCCTGCCGTGTAGCGAGTGCAACTTCGTGAAACATGGGCCGGTGCTGTGTTCCCGGGTGCCGCGGGAACTACCAGAATGGTCCCAAAGTACGTGTTTATTGCTTCCCAAGAGACGAAGTACGAAGAAAAGCCTGGTTGCGAGCCATTCCACGGAAGGATTTCACACCTACAGAGCATTCGAGGGTAAGACTCTGAAATATTGCTTAATAGGCGCTGCTAATTATCTTAGTTGTGAGCTGTCGCTCCCGGAAAGGCATGCTGTCTTTGTAGGCAATGATATCACTTCTTACACTTATGTATGAATTGTCCAGGAAGCATTTAGTTCTGTGGATGTGCATAAGGCTTGTGTAAAAGCTGTGTAAATATGTAAAAGCTGTTCACTATTCAGACTCTTTTTACTTAGTGTTTTAGGCAATGGAGAGTCATGGCGAATGGCCTTGCTTCATTTTCTCGTGCAGGTGTGTGAACTGCACTTCCACGCAGGCGACTTCATTACGACGTTGTCACACCAAGATGAACTGACAGGGAAAATAATAGAGGTGAAGCGTGACAGGCTACAGTTGAAGATTGATGCTGCGCCTTCTGTTTTTCCAAACTGCCCAAAATACTTGTCCTCAACGCCTGGACGGAGTGAATCGCCAGAGACGAAAAAAGCAAGAAGGGAAAACGCTGCTTTGCAGGAGGCTATGAGGAAGTCACTTCAGTCTAATGAGCTTGAACAGAAAAGAAACAAAGTTTCATCTTACGAGGAGTTCAAATCTAAGTTGCCTGGAATCTGCAACACGAAATTCTGGACCGTTTCTGTCGATGAGCAGTGCGTTAGGTTCCTTCTCATCGAGAATGATCCTTCACCTAATGTGAAATGCGCCTTGGTAGTTCTCCCTGATCTGTCACTTTCTGTTTTCTTGAATGGAGTGAAGCTTCTGTCGCTTCCTTCAGGCAGGATTCTGCCAGCTCAAGTATGCGACACCTCCAGCCTGTCCTTGCTGCTAGAAGAACTCGAGATAGGCTTGCATAATATACCTGAGGTGACGAAAGAGTCGAAACATACTAAAGTATTGCAGTTTGTCGGTTCACTGCTTGCAGACCTCATTGAGGACAGTGATACGACGAAAGAACAGTCTTCTTTGCTGAAATTTCTGGTTGAGCAGATAGAGCTTCTCCTCGCGAAACAGCATGTGTATAGCGCAGAGCTGCTGGTATTCGCCAGTATTTTGAATTCAATTTCTCCTCACGCATATCACTTCACAAGAGCTGCATCAAGAATCATTCTGCCCCATCCTTCCACACTGCGCCGTGTTTGCTCAAATTACAAAGCTGACCCTCTTGTGGAGCAAAATCAACCACACTGTCTCTCCTACATCCGAGAACGAGTCAAATCAATGAAAGACCACGAGAAGACAGTGACCCTGATGATCGATGAGATCCACATAAAACCATACTTCGACTACAAAGGGGGCACAATAGTAGGATCGTCGGTTCATTCAACGGAACCAGCAACAACAGCCCATGTGTTCATGGTACAATCACTCCTTTCTGCAAACAAGGACGTCATTCACATATTACCTGTGAGCAAACTGAGCGCAGAAATTTTGCACGAGCATGCTAAGAACATAATCATTAATGTTGAGAAAATGGGGCTCAAAATTATCGCTGTGATAACGGACAACAATGCTCTGAACCGCAAGATGATGTCGTTATTTGCTACAAGTCCTCAGGTGAGCATTGTCTATCCCCATCCAGCCGATAACGCTCGCCCTCTTTTCTACGTGGTCGATCCTGTGCATCTCTTGAAGTGCATTAGGAACAATTGGATTAACCAGAAAAACCCTGGAACATGCCTCTATTTCCCTGAAATGGACTTGAGTGGAGCAATGCCCGAAGGGCCTCCTCGTATGAAAGCTGCTTCTTTCGCAGCTGTGCGGCAGCTTTATTCTTCAGAGAAGACGTCGCTTGTGAAGGCTGCTTACAGACTGAACGCAAAAGCCGTGAATCCAACCTCAATGGAGCGGCAAAATGTAAAGCTCGCTCTCGACGTCATTAATCAGTTTGTTTCAAATGCCCTCAGGACACATGGTTCCGCGTTCAAGATTCCTCAAGCTGAGTCGACTGCTCTTTTCATTGACGTTATCCTCACATGGTGGCAAATAGTCAATGTTAAGACCCCTTGCAAAGGCCAGAGGCTAAGGGACAGCATGCAAGACCCTGTAAGGTCTGTTGATGACACACAGTTAGCTTTCCTGAGCGGCGTTGTGGACTGGTTGGACGCTTGGGCAAGAATAAACATCACCAGTGGCTCGCTGACGAAAGAGACTCACAGTGCTTTGCGACTGACATGCTATTCTCTGGTAGAACTCTCGCGCTACTGCTTAGAAGAACTTCACTTCAAGTACGTACTGCTGGGCAAATTTCAGACGGATGCGCTAGAAGACCGGTTCGGCCGTTACCGCCAGCTGGCAGGATCACAGTACCACATTTCCGTGCGTCAGCTCTACGAATGTGAGAAGAAGCTTCGTCTTCAAAAACTTTTGACATTTCCACGCGAGGAAACAGAGTTTGAAGACGTAAGTGAGGATCTTGTCCCATGCAACTTTTCTGTGGCTGTCAGCGACGACGATATTACATACGCCCACTCTGACATGGATGCTATTGTCTACATTGCAGGATACGCTGCTCATGCTGCTTTAAAGAAGCTTTCATGTTCTGCTTGCTTCAGCACATTGGTGATTGAAAATCGAGAGATCGAAGCGGAAAATACTGCCATGATAGCTAACCTGTCGAGAGGAGGGCTGAAGTTTCCCCAGCCATGCACAGTTCACATGGTACTGATGACTAAACTAGTTGCAGAGAAGTTGTCTTTTGGAGCAACCGCGGAAGATTTTCTCTCCTGTAGAAATCAACGTGGTGTCGTGATTTCACAGACGATTTCCCTCCTGGACGAACACGACATTGAGACATGTGAAAATGGCCACACTGCACAAACTCTCCTGCGCTTGGTAGTACGCGTTGCAACCAACGTTGTTCTAAACAACTTTTGCAAACTAAGAAATGATGCCATACAAGACAATGCGCAGCAGAAGGCCGCAGCCCGGAAAGCAGCAACGCTTAAGAAGAAGTAAGTTTTATTCCCAAGCAATAAAAATGCTTTGCGCACACTTCATTGCTGGTGTCTCGTCGTTTTTTATTGTAAGGGTCAGATTAGCTGTACAAATACTCAACAGCGCAACATTATTGTGAGTGTCATTATTGCTGTGTGTGAAAGCTTTAAGCAAAACACAATACAGAATAAAACTAACACAATGCGCAGTAGACGGTGTTTTTTTTTTTCAATGTTCACGAACTTCTACTTTAACAACTAGATATACGCATGTGCGGTCTGTGCGGATGGATTTTACCGCACGGCAGACATCATGTACGTGATAGAACCTAATAATTAGATGATTAATTGAAATTAACTAATCAATTTTTTATTATAATGACCAATAATGCGAAATTGGCGGCCGTATGCTAAATTGTTTATTATAAAAAACTGTATTAGCAGCTCGAACTTTCTTGACAATAAGGTGTTCTGCAATAAAAAAAATATATAAAGCAGATAAAATGATAGCCTAAGGCGCGCACAAACTAGCGAATTTCTTTTCTGCAGCAACGACAAAAATGAAAATGAAGGAATCACTTATAAGGCAGCTACGTACGGCAGTACCCGAATAGTGCAGACGGGCGCGGCGCGCTGAAATCGCGGAGCGCGGGGCCTGCACGGTCCCTTGGCGTGACGTCACGCGGCCGGTGGAGAGGCCTTAGCATTGAGAGGGTGTTGGACGGACAGCCCCCGGCTGGGCGAGGAGGGAAGTCTCCCTCATGGGGGAAAGGGAACGGCGATGGGAGCGCCACCTCGTAGGTTACGCGGAATTCTGCGGAACCGGAGAGAGGCTCTTCGGGATCCGGCCAGCGTGGTGAGCGGTTGGAGCCGCACGCTCTCGTCACCTTCCGCGGCAGGCGCACGGGGATCCGTTGTGCCTTGCCGCTGGACTTCTGGTTCCAGGCATCGAAGCGAGCGCAGCAAACGCGCGCTCTGACCGCCTTCCCCAGCAAATGCTAGGGAATGGCTTTGCCCCAAGAATGCAGCGCGCACGGGAAAACCCGGCCGCCATTATCGGCGCATACAAACGTTCGCGGCCGATACCTCCGAAGTCGCGCCCCTGCCCCAGCTGGTAAGTCGGAAGTCCTTCTTACATAGCCTTCTATTTCCGAGGAATGCCTCGTTGATGTTTTGTAGCTAGCTGGCCCACTCTGTGTATTAATTGCAAGTGTAATAAATAGCATATGAGTGTTAACGCTGTGTCGTCCCTTCCCTTTGTCCCTCGAGCACGAACCCCTCCGCGGTAGGGAACGCTGCATCCGCGGAGTGGGAGTGCGGGCGGGGCGAAAGGCTTTGTTTCCCCCGTATTTCCACACGTTTGATACAGTGATGACGACAAGCACCACTGTCAGTGACCTCACCCGCTTCCCTTAACTGCCTCTGAACAAACACAAGCATAGAAGTGTATACTCTGCGCCGTGCTCGGTCTGGTTTATCGCCGTAGGTTTTAATTCGGTTGCCTAAGTTGGCTTTTGCCCGAGAGCGGAGACGAGGGCATAGAGGTCATGCTCGCGATTCGACACTCTGTAGGTTGCATTATAGTTGCCTTCAACAATGTGTTCCTCAATTTGCCGCCTTGTGTGGGACGACGTTTGTCCTTCGGTTGGTCACTGAGTGTCTACAACAGGCACTTCAAACGGTGGACGACCAGTGGTGGGTCGAATGTCAACGCAACAATTCGTGTGCCACCCGCACTAGAGCTACCAGCGTACAGGATGGAATGACCATAGACTCTGTGTTTCAGCTGACCGTGGTGCAGGGCCGTGGCCTAAGCACCAGTGACCAAAACACATTTAGGTATGCGTTCCATCACGTGAAATAAGTCATTGACAAGGTCAGCACGATGTCCGCCTACATGCTGGACTGCGTCAACAAACGTTTGCGGGCGATAAACAACCTGGCGCTGTTTGGCGGCATGGACGCGATCCTACATACAGGGACCTGCTTTGGCTACCTCGATTCTGCCAGGACTCAGCGCTGCGAGCAGCAGAACTGAAAGCAAGGCGTAGAAAATTCGAAGCGGAGGCGAGGTGGACGATAATTGGTCCTGTCGCACGTTTGTTTCATCACATTGTGGTGATCGCCTGTCAATCTTTGCACCATGTCCCCGTCTCACGAACTAGAAAAGAACACAATGTTACGCGACACAGATATTCGCACTGCTGTAACAGCCTCTACCTAAGATGTCCCGAAGTAGCGATTATTTATTTTCCGAAGTTCCTGCTATACATCGCGCTGGTGGTACGGCTCCCAATGCAACGCGGAGGGGAAAGCGGGTCCCCTCGAAAGAAAATGAGAAATGAAAGTAAAAATGAGTGCGCCTTGTGGCACTGCTCAGAGAGATAAGCATTCAGCATGACTGTTGCCTACGCAAAGGAATGTATGCTCTTCCTTTCTTGATTTTGCGATTTTGTTTCGCTTCCACAGTGGCAGTGTGCCTGGTTCGTCAGTGGGCCCTTTTCAAGCAGCGCGCCCCTCTGGTAGCCACCAGCCACAACTACAGATTTTTTCCCGCGGAAAAGAAATGTCAAGGGGAGCTGCTGAGCGTGACCGCCCCATAAACACGCCTGTCGCACAGTGCCTTGTCACCGCTGCACTCCAACCCCTGACACGCATGGGCAGGAAATTAGTGGACAAAGGCACCTTCCTTCCGGACGCGTTTCCTGCAATGGTAGAGGTAAACGACTCCACAGCTTTCACTACCTCCGCTGTGTCCGTGTCTCGTCTTGCGCCAAACTAACACCCTCACTGGCAGGAGTGTTTCGCTAAAGCCTCCAAGATTACCCGCTCGAGAGCGGGATGATAATCTCGGAGACCATGCTTTGGCCAAACCGCGCCTGCGCATGCTCACAAGGGATGAGCTAGAAGAGCCGCAGTTTCGAAATCTTTGTTGCCGGCCTTGCCGGCTCCCGCTCACAGTGAAATTATACGTCAAAACGAATGTTTATAAACTAAGATTCAAAATATAATTTGTTATCAGGCAAGAAATCATGTAAAAAAGTTTTTCTGACCATTGCAGCGTCTAGGCATGGCTTTTCTCCTTTTCAACAAAATAGACTCATCCGTATTCATATCCGGTTTTGCGAAGTTCGCGCGTACTGAAAGCTGCACGTGTGGCCGGTGAGACAGATTATGTGTTCCCTTGTGCTGCGAGCGCGGATACTGCCCTGTCTCAACAAACAATGCCGGCAAATGACATCGACGACGTGCCTGTTCTCAACGCAGGGCCCGAAGGAAGTTGAATGTGAGCGAGCCCAAACTGCGGATCTTGAGAGCCGCCGCCAGTGCTTGCATTCTGCCATGTGCTGAAATGCACTTTGGGAGCGACACGTTTCGGGTGAGTTGTGATGTAGAAATTCATTATGGCCTCTATTTAACAGTGCAAGGAAAAAAAATGCGCAGCTTTTGCATTTGTTACTCGTTCGTCGCTGAAGGGCTTAAAATGCATGTGTACCAATCTTATTCCGTAATGGCGGCGCCTCGCCGCCGCTACCGGCGCTGCTGTTCTCCTTTCTCATAAATATCGTCCCCGCCATGTCCCCGTGCTGGTGACTCGTTCACCGGCACCGCTTGCTGTCGGCGCCCTGCTCCGCCCCTCCCCACCCTCTGCGTGCGACGACACGGGTCTTGCCATGCTGGTAGCCGTCGGCCGTTTGCGCCACTCGGTCTGCTTGGCTAGGGTGGCTAGACTGGGGAGGTGTGAAGACCGCGGCGCTTTCCCTCGGGCGCGCGTGACCCCTCTGCGCACCGATGCCGCCAGGGGAAATGTGGCGCTGCTACTAGCGGCGCGGTAGGGTGGCTAGGCGCGGTAAGCTTCGCCTGGTCAGCCTGGCTCAACCTCTCAGCTGCGTCGGTCTTGCGCACATCGTAGCAGTTGTCAGTGCAGCGTTTTCTCATGCGAGATGCCTCCACCAGCAAGAAAGAAGACCGAGCGTTGGTGCTTTGTGCCTGGGTGTGACACGGGATACAGGAAAACGTCAGAGAAAGTCTCTTTGTTCCGTGCCCCTGCCTGCCAAGAAATGTTGGCCAAGTGGTCTCGAGCGATCCCACGGGCCGACAAGGCGTTGGAGGAGAATTCTGCAGTTTGCGAAAGACACTTCGACTCACGGTACGTAGCCAACATTTTTAGCTGGGCTTGTGGGTGAGACTTATTGGAATGTGGAAAGCGTCAAGAATAAACAGAAGTGTGACACGTGTTATCGGCGTGCTGTGTGACGGTACATAACGCATTGCACGACATTCTCGCAGCATGCCCATCCTGCTCTTTCACGCTAGCTCAAACTGATCACCATGGTCTGTTCTTTCTGTTGCCTCTAGGTTTATCGTTCGTGACTTCAAGCACATTATTAATGGAGCTGAGGTCTTGATACCGCGCTCCATTCCTGCCCTCTCAGAAGACGCAGTACCTACTGTATTTCCTAACCTACCGAAATACATTAGCAGAATGCTGCCGAAAGAAAGAAAAAGAAGAAATGCCTCACAAGCTCCTATACCTTCAAAAAGAAGCGGCGCTTGCCTTGACACGACGGAGGAATGCCCCCCGGCAGACGTGGAGGGTGCAGATACACAGCGGGGTGGAATGTCCGAGCCGTTTGCCGAGGAACTATTCATTTTCGATCTGAAACGACCTTCGGAACTGTGGTCACTGCAGAAGCTTAAGCAGAACAACATTGCCTGCTACCAGACTGCAGAATTTGCAAAGGGCGAAACACCGCCTGTTGTGTTTACCAAAATGGTAGTGTTCTGCGTTGGAGAAGGACATGTCAAGTGCAGCATCTTCTTGGCTGGGCAATTTCATAAGGAATGCGATGTGCGGTGTAAAGAACAAGCAGAAGGTGAATTGTCGTACGCAAACAGCCTCACCGTGTGCAGTGGAATTGGCCATACCAAGGAGTTTGAGAAGCTAAATATGAACAACATTGGAAGATTATCCGGACATTGCCTGTTCTCATCAGCATGTAACGGATCAGTACCACAACGTATGTTGTTCTGGACTTGAAGGACTGCATACAGCTTATAGAAATTTGTGTACAGTAATGTCTTAACATTGACGACCAGACTGATACATTTTAAATGTCTTTTTTTTCATTTCAGGTACATCTGCACAGTTACCTAACCGCTGCTTGTCATGCAAAAAGAGCAGAAGCAGTATGAAAGCTCGCTTGCTACGCTGCAAAAAGAAGGCTCGACTCCAGCTTTCAAATGTTGCTGCAAAACGGCTAAAGTATGCCATGCGTACCCTGCAACGGAGGAATAATAAGTTGAACTCTCTGCAAGATGCCCTCAAAAAGATGCAAGAAAAAAACATGGCAATCAAAGCAACCTTTTTTGAGGAAAAGGTTACCCTGAATACTCTTATTCTTTATTTGAAAAGCATTTACTTTTGTAACTCTGTATATTTTTTCCAGCTTAAAGAGCTTCCCAAAAAACAGCAACCCGCTGTGCGTGCATGTTTTGAAGTATCAAGAAGGAAGTCCACCCATGGGTACCGTTACAACAAGGAATGGCTGCTGGAATGTATCCTCCTAAGGATGAAAAGTCCACGACTGTATGAGCACCTGAGGTCTCATAAAATCTTGGTGCTGCCTAGCCGAGTCTGTCTGCAAAGATACATGAAGGTATTTAAATGTGCCTTTTTTACATGAACAAAAAGTAACTGCTTTTTCTATTTACAGGGCTTCAAAGCATCGTATGGCTTTAGCACCAAGCTTCTTGGGTGTGTAAAAAAAAACAGAAGAGCTTGATGGAATTAGGCGCCATGGGGGCTTGCTCATAGATGAGATGAAACTTTCTGCTCACTTGGACATGACAACCTCAACTCATATAGAAGGCTTTGTTGACCTAGGTCAATTCAGTGACCACAGGGACAAATATACGAAAGCTGACCATGGGCTTGTCATTATGTTTCAGCCTTTAGTAGGCAGCTGGACCCAAATAATAGGTAAGAATGTTTGTACAAAATATGTTTATTGATTTCAAACTATAATTTTTTGCTTATATGATGTGCTTCATTTCTCTATAGGTGTATTTGCTTCAAGTGGAAACGTCAAGTCTCAGATGCTTTCAAAAATTGTGTTAGAGGCAACGGTGCTTTGTGAACAAGCTGGTCTTCTAGTTCACTATGTCTGCACAGACGGCGCAACATGGAATCGCTCTATGTGGCACAACCTTGGTGTGTACGGCAATGGGAAGAATGTAAAGTGCAAAGTAACGCACCCCTGTGATGAAGACAGGTTCCTACACTTTATTTCAGATTTCCCGCACCTTGCAAAATGTGTGCGAAACACATTGCTTAAGCAAGGACTCAACACACATCTTGGCCGAGTAAGCTTGCTACATGCTGGTCTATTTTTTATATATATGCCTTGTTTGATTTGCTTTTTTATCGCAAGTAAAATGCGATTTTATACTTCATTACTTATATTACAGGCCCACTGGGAGCATGTTTCCACCATGTGGAAGCTAGACAATAACAGTATGACACTGAAGGTTGCACCAAAGCTTACTCGCAGTCACATTTATCCAAATGGCTTTGACAAGATGCGAGTAGACTTGGCTTTCCATATTTTTAGTAGAGAAGCCGAACATGCCATTTCCTTTTACAAGGAGGATATAGAAAGGATTTATCCAAATGCAGAGCCAACAAGAGCTTTTGTTGATCTGATGGCGAGGCTTATTGAAGCTATGACATCGAGGTTCCCTGCAGAAGCCATGAGGTAATTTTGGTGTGGGGTTTTTCTCTCACAATGCTGCATGATTTTGTTTTTGGTATTTCAGACCGGGCAATAGGAAAGAGGCCACCCTTGATGAAGCGCTTCGGTTTCTTGATGAATGGGAGGCTCACGCCAAAGGGCTCGGCTTTCTTAGTAAGAGTACTTCTGAGGGGCTGAGGGTGTCTATACATTCTACAAAGCACCTTCTAAAGTACCTTTCAGAAAAGGTCGGCTTTAAGTATATAATGACATCAAGACTGAGCCAAGACCGCTTGGAACAATGCTTCGGCGTTGTCAGGCAAACGAGTGGGGCAAATGATCATCCTACCCCAGCTCAGTTCATTCTGATCATAAGGTATGTAATTTTTACTTGGGTTTTACAGACTGTCAGCATGCTTATATATGTAACAACTGTTCCATGTGCACATCCAGGTGTCTAAGCTTCTACAGTCTGGCAAGGAGCCCTAAGGACGGCAATGTGTCGCCGGATGTCCTCGAGTCATTGCTGTCTGTCGAGGAGGTGCTGGCTGAAAAGGAAAGCCTGGCAGAAGACAGCGTAAAGGCTTTGCCAATTGATGCCATGGAAGTGGCCGCAGACCACCACAGCTATGCTGAGCGGCACAGCGATGCGCGGCTGATCTATTACATTTCAGGCTATGTTGCTAGAAAGCGAGTTCTGACAACCCATTGTGAAGCCTGCAGAGCAGCATGTCTCTGTGATAAAGACAACATTGCAAAAGAACTTCCAGCCGAGGCAACCAATGAGTGGAACCTTGGGGGCCTTTTATATCCCTCAGTGTCGTTTTATAATCTTATCAAGGTCCTTGAAGACAAACTTACATATGCGTTCTGCCGAACGCGCTTGCATGCCGAAGCTGCGGCAGAGATTTTACAGTCAATTAGTGGTGTGCCAAAAATTGGTTGCTCTCACCATTCTGTTGCGCTGACAGCATCAGTAGTACGTTTTTATTGCCTCACAAGGATGCACTTTTTGCCCAAGGGCATAAATCAGGAGGGTAGTGAAGGGAAGCGTAAAACACTGAAACCTTGTGTATTGTAGATTCTTTCTGCAAAAGTTTCCCCCCTCATTTGTAAATAAATGTTTTCATGACCAGATATGTGTTGCTTCATTGTCTACAATCGTCGGAAATTGCTTACGTGAGCGTCAAGCTGGCATACATGCTACAGGTTCACAATCGGGGACAACTGGTTTGCGCGTTGGGGCGCCTTCAGCCAACGCGACTGCAGTTTCGAGGTCCTACGGCACGCATTACAACCTGCTCTTCTCGCCGTAGTGGCTGCGTTTCGATGGCGGCGCAACGCAGAGAGTCAGTACATGTTAAAGAAACCCAAGTGGTTGAAATTATTCTGAAACCTTCCACTACGGCGTTCCTCGCATCCTGGGCAGCGTCTCGAAATGTGCACGCACAAAACGCGCTTCAGTACAGCTATGCAATGCAAACTGGGCTTGTGAAGCAGCATATTCCACGGGAATAATGATGCGAGTTGACGAAACATTATTTTATGGTAAAGATTCATTCTTTGATACTCACAAAAAACGCGCGGTAAGCGAAACAAGCCTATTTTCGCCTCGGTGCTAGAAATTTAGCCTACGCGATGCGCTCATTTCGGCTGCTCACCTTACCGCGCCTCTGCCGTCAGCGCCGCCACACGGCATCGGTGCGCGGCGGGGCCAAGCTTCTCCGGCCGGTTTTCACACCTTCCCAAGTCTAGCCACCCTAGCTTGGCGTTGCACGTGCTACGCGGACGTCCACATAGTACGAAGTAGTCTGCCATTCACATGGAAGTAGTCTATGCCAGAGAGCTGTGTGGCATTTGCAGTCATCTGCAACTTCTTTACGACTGTTACACGAAAATTTCCACGTTTTTTTTTTTAATTTAATTCTCTGCCAACGTACTTGTATGTCTCTGAAAACCTTCCGTTGCAGTGTAATTTTCATGAGATTCAGATTTTTTGTGCACGTGCCTGGACAATAACTTTGATGAATATGTCAGATTACAAGATCGCCCAATTCCTGTCTTGGCGTATCCACCGTGTGTTTTGAGGCCGCATCCGCCGATTATTCCAAGTGATGTTTGTCCGGTGCTCAGTAATTTTAGTTTGTTTTTATTAGCAGCATCCCATGGCTTTTACAGGCATGATAGTTGCTTACTGAAAGAGTTACCATTGAGAACTGTATGCAGCAGGCTACGTTAGAACTGATTACTGCTGAATGCAAGCACCATAACACAACTGCCTTAGTGAGGGATCAGAATTTTGTGCAGTTACAGAAGGCGCACAAGGCAGTCCACAAAAACAAAATAAAATAAGATATTCCAGGTTACGACCGATCACACATCACGTGCTTTCCAGAAATGCAATTTAATTTCACTGTGACTGACGTGTTCCAGGCTGCTACACATAGTTTTTTATTTTAAATGGAGAACACCAGGGCTGATTTTACATGTTTTTATTTTTTGGTTATTGCCTTTATGTGCCTGGTGCACATTTGAAAATTCTGATTTCTTACCCACATTAAAGATAGTTAGCTTGGCCCATCTTTTAGTATGCAGTGTTAGTGTTGCTAGAAAAACAAATATAAGCTGACAATTTTCCTCTCCTCTCTTTTTTTGACGCAGAGGTAGTATTGTTCAACTTCCGAGAATCCATTTGAAAGCAAAAAGCACCTTTCATAGGCCTTGTGGACCGCGCGAATCTGCATCAGTGCCGTTTGCTAATGTTTCAGTAATAAAAGAATATTGCATTTCACTGCTTTTATTAACTTATAATTTTTTATTTTCAGTGCAGATGATGGCAATGGTTTCCCCCTACCCGAACGTGGATGGCCTGAATGAGGGCATGATGAGGAACAACCCCAATTAATTCAACACAGGAGGAGTCGTGAACATTATCTTCCACAATTAGAAAACATTTCAGGTAGGTGTGCATTCAGAACTACACCTTGTCAGGTGGTGGTTACTGCATTGTGATGAAAAATACAGCATAAAAAGAAGCTGGGCCATGGAATTCTGAAAAAAAGTTTTAAGTGTATGAATGGCACCACAAACTTAAACAGCGCTGCAGAATGTTACTGCGCTAAACTAATTTTCCCATTCCTTTTTGGTATCTCATACACTTGATTTTTTCCATTCTGCAATAGACTCCCCGCCCCTCGCACTATGTTGGACGGAGCCCTCCCCTATGAACCCGCCGCGGTGCCTCAGTGGTTAGATTGCTCGACTACTGATCCGGAGTTCCCGGGTTCCAACCCGACCGCGGCGGCTATGTTTTTATGAAGGCTAAACGCTAAGGCGCCCGTGTGCTGTGCGATGTCAGTGCACGTTAAACATCCCCAGGTGGTCGAAATTATTCCGGAGCCCTCCACTACGGCACCTCTTTCTTCCTTTCTTCTTTCACTCCCTTCTTTATCCCTTCCCTTACGGCGCGATTCAGGTGTCCAACGATATATGAGACAGATACCTGTGCCATTTCCTTTCCCCCAAAACCAATTATTATTATTATTTTTATTATTAATCGACTCCTCGTTCGTTCACCTACCACACTAATGCAATCAGAGCAGATAAGTAGTATTGGCTGCCATGACTATGTGGCGATGCCAGTTGCTCTAGTACCAATCCCTTTCTTCGAAGTAGAGCTGTGCCTTTCAGAGCAGTTCGAACGAAATTCTGAAAGTACCTGCATTCCAAAGCATATGTTTGAAAGGCCAATATGCATGCAGTACATTTGCATTGTTTCAACCCTGCTGGGGACACGTCGTTTGACCCCTCGTTGAGCCGCGAAAAAAAGGATGTCTCTGGGAACCTACCTGCGGAATCTTTCCCGCACTCTTATGAAAGGGGGGGGGGGGGGGGAGCTGGCCTTCCCTTTGTCTGGTTCGCCGCGAGACGCGATTGATGATATACAAGACGACAGAGGAAAGAGAGACAATGCCTTCCAGTGATTAGCTGTGACTGACAGGAGCCGACCCACGGCCCGCCGCATGAATGACCGCGGCACCCGCACGAATCACCTGTTTTCGATAGAGACGTACCGCTCCACTGTGCGAGGTAGCAGCGGACCCCCAAATCTTCCTCGCCCATTCCCACGTGTGCCTCCGGGTGCTATGTGCTGTGTCATTCTTCCGATCAGTTCCACGTGTTGAATTTGCCGCCGACTGGTGGAGGGGGGAGCCTTGGGATATTTAACAGGCGACCTGAGTGTGAACGATTGCTCCGGGCCCTGACGACAAGGCTCATCCAGTCGCATAATCCGCCGTGGTGGCAGAGTGGTTACGGCGCTCCGCTGCTGGCCCAAAAGACGCGGGCTCGATCCCGGCCGCAGCGGTCGAGTTTAGATGGAGGCGAAATTCTAGAGGCCCGTGTACTGTGCGATGTCAATGCATGTTAAAGAACCCCAGGTGGTCGAAATTTCCGGAGCCCTTCACTACGGCGTCTCTCATAGCCTGAGTCGCTTTGGGACGTTAAAGCCCCACAAACCAAACTAATCATCCAGTCGCTTGACGCTATGAACTTTAATTATTTGACTGTTTTCTCTTTTCTAAATTATGTAAATAAGTTTCTTCAAAGTGCCAGTAAGCTGACTTCTTTTTCGTTTTCCCGAACTTTAAGTTCCCTATTTCTTCAGCCCAAAGGCTCGGACACGCTACCCGAAGGCTCCCGGGTTCGAGTGAGCCCCTGCACCGCGACAACTGCTGACCAGCGGTGAGATCAGAACCTACAAGCGGCAACAACGGCCAGCCAGCGAGAGAGCAGCTGTTTCAGGACATGATCACATGTGTGGGTGAGTGCTTGGCTTTCCTCTGATGTGGACCAGATTCTACAAGAGGGTTAAAATTTATGACTGGTAGAGACCTGTGCTTAAATCCTTGAGGTTTGGTATTTTTGCTTAGCTGTTTTGGAAATAGCCTAGACTCAGAACTATCGTGGACCTACAGAAGCTGCAGAAGCAGGATCTGTAGATGTTGTATGAGGAATTGGGAATCGATACAAAGGATTTGGCACAAAAACCCGCGATTATTGATGCAATAACTGATATGGGGGCAGATTATGAGGAGTTCAGTGAGGCGTGGGAATTCATAGAACAAAAAAAAGGAAGCGCAGCTCAGACAGCAGAAAAGGCGTGAGCGTGAAAGTGAGAATGAAGAAAAAAATACAGGAGCGGATGATAGAGCTCCGTAAGTTAAAAGTGGAGGTTAGCAAGAGGTCGGGCAATTGTCCCCAGCAAGTGCTACCTCTGCTCAACAAGGAGGCAGAGTTCAAGATGTCTAGGAACATGCAGCCATATGTGGTATCAGGGGATATCGGTCTCTATCTAGCAAATTTTGGACGAACCTGCGAGAAACTGTCCTTCAGTCGATACACTTCGTGTCAAAGTCTACTGACTGTTCTGCCCTGTGAGGCATCGGAGGTTGTCGGGCGGCTCAGCAAGGAGGACGTGGACAACTGCGAAAAGTCAAGGCTTGTGTTCTGTGAAAGTAGACGTAGCGCCGAAGCGTGCACGCAGCGATTTCGAGGAGCTAAGAAGTCGAGGGGAAAGAGCAATACCAATTTTTTTTTTTTTGCACAAGCTGCAAATGAATTTGGCCGAATGGTTAAAGAGCACCTAGTCCTATAAGCAACCGGGACGCTGTAGTGGAGAGGATTTTGTTGCAGTAGTTTTACAACTGCCTCCGTGAAGAGGAAAGAAATTGGCTACAGGACCGGGACAATGTAACGTCTGCGACAAAAGCTGCCGAACTCATTGAGGAGTACGCTTCGTGCCGGCAGTTTAACAACACTAGAGTTGATAGGCCATGTATTTTCGGGAGAAGTGCGAATTACCGTAACGAGAGGCACTTTGGGAACTCTACAGTTGAGAAAGAAGAAAGGTTGCTTCCAATAAACCTCAAAGAAAGGAAGACAATGAGAAGGGTGCAAAAGTGGCCCAAGCGTCAGAAGAAAAAGTCGCGTTTGAGGCTAGGAGGCCGCTCACTTGCTACTGATGCATTGAGCTGGGTCACATAGCAGTGAACTGTCAAAAAGAAAAGGTTGCTTTCTCGTATGTCAGTAACTGCGATGAAAACATGAAGCTGTTGCCACCTTACATGCATGTCATGCTAGTGAACGGGAAGCAATGCAAGGTGCTGCGCGACGAAGCCGCAACGATGGATGTTGTCCATCCGTCGTATGTGTCACCATCCGATTACACAGGTCAATGTGCATGGTTCCGGCACCTAGGGGAAGAACAAAGTGTGTGCTTGCCTATAGCGACAGTGGTAATTGAGGGCCTTTTCGGTACGCTCACAACCGAAGCCACTATTTCAAGAAAACTACCTAAATGCTATCCGTATTTCTTGTCCAACAAATCGGATATGTTATTACGAGAGAACGGGATCCATTTTGGAGACCGAGTTGTGCAGGTCTTAACACGTTCAAAGGCACGAGAACTTGCTACACAGCTTACTCCTGAGAATGCCACTGCGGATGATACAGCCGTTAAACTTGGGGCAGAATGGGATGAAAAAGGTTCAGAAAATCGCGCTAACGAGGCACCTGAGACTGGTCAGCCTGGCAGTAAGCATGTCGAACCGCGGAACGAGGAAATGCCAGACAGTGGTTTTTTGCCGCCAGTGTCAAGCAGTTTCACGACGCTTCTGAGTGCGAACCAAGAAGAGCGAGGTATGGAAGTAGCAAATGACCCGACGATACAGGAGATCAGAAAGCTCCTCGGAACGAGCAAGGGAAAAAAAGAGAATATTGCTTTCCAGATGAGAAGCGGTGTGCTTTATCGCTTATACAAGGATAAGCGAGTAGTGGAGCGAGACCAATTAGTCGTTCCCCAGAAGTACCGACAAGACTTACTGCGACTTTGGCATGGAAATTTGTGATCATGCCACCTGAGAATCAGGAAAACAAAACAGAGGCTTTTACAGGATTACTATTGGCTTGGATGTTTTAAGGACATGGAGCGATTTGTAAGGTCGTGCGACACATGTCAGCGGATCGGAAAGGCGCAAGATAAGTGGAAAGCGCCGATGGTTTTAGTACCAATCATTACTGAGCCATTTCACCGCTTCGTGATAGATATAGTTGGGCCACTTCCCTTGATAGAGTCAAGGTGTCGTTATATCCTCACCATGCCTGCCACGAAGTTTCCAGAGGCTGTTGCGCTGCGCGAGGTGACGTCACAGAGTGTTATGAATTCACTGTTATCAGTCTTTGCCCGAGTTGGATTCCCTTCCGAGATCCAAAGTGATGAGTGTAGTGTATTCACTAGTGTCGCCACCACCTCATTTCTAGAGCGGTGCGGCAATAAGTTAGTGCACAGCTCAATACATCATCCGCAGAGCAACAGCGTAGAAAGGTGGCATATTGTTCCAAAGCGCGTGCTTAGGGGATTGTGCTATGAAAACAAGCGCGACTGGGAAGCATGCCTACCTGCGGCACTTTTCGCTTTGCGGTCAGTGCCGCATGAATTTACTGGATTTAGCCAAGCCGAGTTGGTGAACGGTAGGTCACTGCGCTCACCTCTGCTAATGGTGTGCGAAGCCTGGGGAAGGGCGCGGGGAGGACTCGATAGTAGTCTAGTTCGTGTTGAGTCTACTAGACCGTGTACATAACATTAAAGAACTCGTGGAGGCCAGCATGAAGTCAGCCCAGGCTCATTCTAAGGTCTACAATGATCGGACAGCCCACCAACGGACGTATTGTATCAGTAACAAGGTAATGTTGCTGAGAGCTTCAAGGCAGAATAGGCTCGAAGTACAGTGGGAAGGGCCTGCTGGTGTAACTGCCAAGCTCTCCAAACACCAACTACGGGGTGAAATCCCTGGGAAAGCGTAAATAAGCGCGCATTTACCAGTGCAACCTAATGAAGCCTTACGTGCAGAGAGAGGCCGCGATAAATCTAACGCTGAACCTTCCTGAGGAGATGGAAGACAACCTTATCTGTCTAAGCGGAGAGGAAAAAAGCGGAAAGAACTCCTCATGAGGACTGAGCGGAGAGGATAACTAAAAGAGTCCCAGTTTTCTGATCTCGGAGAACTGATAGCAGAGTTTGATGACTGCTTGGTGGACAGACCAGGCAGAACTGATGTGATTTAGCATGATATTGAGCTAACTTCCGGGGATCCAATGCGGTGAAGGTGTTGTCGACTCTCTCCAAGGCAGAGATATATCCTTGATAGGGAGGTAAAACGCATGCTGAAATTAGGAGTAGTCAAGCACTCCGAAGCGAATATGCTTCGCCTATGATCTTGGTGGAAGCTCCGGGTAAAGACCCAAGGCCTGTAGGAGATTACCGGAAGTTAAATGGTGTCACCAAGGATCAAGTGTGTCCTATCCCGAAAATCGAGGAGAGAGTGGAACAGGTCAGTCGAGCAGCCTATGTAACTAGCAAGGGTGGCCAGACGGGCTAGTGTGTAGTTCATGTTTGGAAAACAAGAGCGCACTTTAACACACGGACAAAGGCAGATATAACGACACAGCGCTGACTTCGACTAGTTCTTTATTGCAGAGTGACACAATATATATAGAAAAGTTGGCGGGAATTAACAAATGGAAAGCAGCTGCTTGGTTTGCACGCGACCGAATGATAACTGAAGTGAAAGACACAAGATAACAATGCGCACCTGGGAGTGAATAAAATGTAAGGGCTGGTAAAGGATGGCTCCGAAAGGCAGTAACAGAGTTACAAATGACAATGTTCGATTACATGAAAAAATGGAGTAAAAGCCAAAAGGGCGTTACAAACACAGTGAAGAGAAAATGCAATAAAAGGTCCGAAAACGGCTGTTAAAAGCAGAATGACAATTAAAATCCATTAAAAGAGACAAAAAGGCCATTAAAACCGAAGGAAAAACCGATGCCAAAAGCGCCAATGAGAGCTAAAGGTTCTGTTCAGAACCCATCCAATAAAACTTCGAGGTTAGGATACGACGGCCTAAATACTCCAACGAAACCTGGCTCAAATATTCCGGTTTTGTTAGAGGTATCGATGGTGTTCTGACACAATATTCTCCTATCTTTAGAATGTGGGCAGCTTCTATAATTTTGCGTGTGAGTTGACGTGCATTCTTCTCGATTACAGTGCATTCATGGAAAAAGGGCTCAGAAGAACAGGAGGGGCATATTAGGCAGTGGACTCCCAAGTTTCTCTTTACAGCGTTTTAAACATTATTGGAATACTCCATAAGACGCTCACTGAGGCAACACCCGGTTTTACCCACGTAAACCTTGCCACAGCTCAAAGCAGTTTTATAAACCACACCAACTTCGCAAGGAACGAAAGGTGCTTGGTGTTTGACTGGGCAGGTTGGCCCTCGCAACGCTGGGGCATTCACTCTGCGACAAGGCGTGGATAGCTTTTCGGAAGAATGCAACACGGACACCTAGTTTTTGCCCGATATTTTTGAGCCTATGAGAAAAGTTGTGCTGGTAAGGCACCCGAGCAACTTTGTGTTGGTGGTATGGGCCAGCACTCCCTTCTCCTCCTTTCAGTTTTTTAAGAGGGAGCCAGCTGTTGAGATCAGCAGATGCTCGGGGTAGCCAGCTTTTACCAGCCGATGAGTTTGCTCTTTGAAGCTTTGGCCCATAGAGTGTGGACAGGATTTCATCAGGCCATTTGTGAAGCATAGGCTCACGATGGTTCCTACCACCAACAAAGGTGGTTTTCTGCCCTCGATAGCGTGGTGACAAGTCAAGTCAAGAAAGCGAAGATCCACTCTCAGGTAACTCATAGGTTAGAACAAGGGGCACGAGGCACTGTTCAAAGGAAGGAAGCACATCTGAAACCCATTAGGAAAAGTACTTTTGTTACTGGCCAAAATGATTAGCTAGTCGTCAACGAATCTGAAGACCTTAGCAGCAGCTGGCGAAGAAAGATGTACTTCTAGCAGTCGGTTATGATGGGCGAGGAAAATATTGCTTAGGTTCGGAGCAATGCAGGAGCCGATACACACTCCGCTTTTTTTAATAAAAGTACTGTTACCCCATGAAACAAAAGTAGTGTTAAAGTAAACTGTCAAAAGTTCTAGGAAGCTGACCACAGAGGTATCAATAGAATTCGGAAAGGAGACGGATCCAAACGAGTCAATACAGCTTTCAACGCACAAAAGAAGCTTGTCATGTAGAACAGAGTAATACAGGTCCAAAATATCGGCTGAAAAAGGCATGAGAGCACCACTTTCAGCTGCTAGAAATTCAACAACTTTTCTGAAATCTTTCAAAAAGAAAGGATCATCTATTGTCAAAAGTTTGAGTTTGGTTTGAAGGAATAGCCCAAAGGATTTCTGCAAAGTGCTGTTCTCAGTGACGATTACCCGCAGTAGGCAGTCAACTTTATGCGTATTTGCTGCGAAAAATACATCCAGGCTTTTCTTATCTGCTGCATCTATGCTTGCAACAAGTTTGTCAAGAGATAGTCGCTTGCAAACTTGCTTAGCCTTAGATTTTAACCTGTGAAGGGAAATCTTTTCACGCCGAGCGAAAACAGATGCTAACGCTTCAGCTGTTTTTTACCAAAACAAGTCTTTGGGTAGGACAAGAATGCCATCCTTTTTGTTTGCAACTAAAACCGACAAATCATATCTTCTTAGAAACGAAGTGACATAATTAATGGGTCCACTTTTGTCCTTCAGCCTGTAGTGCAAAAAAACCTGAGTGCCTTCAGACAAGCAGCTAGAAAATTCAGAGTCCAGAGCACGATTTTCCACTTGCCTCACCATGCCTAGAAGTTCTGTGGGCGACTTCTTGGGTTAAACGGCATATTTCGGACCCAGGCTGAGAACGCGGGTCATTTTGTCTGGCAGCACCACGTTTCCGAGCGTGTGCATCTTGTTGTTGAAGCTGGGGCGCAATTTCGGTGTGTTGGCTCGTAGATAGCACAACTCGTACTGCCGTAGGGCTTCTGCAGTTCTGTCAGCAAGTGCTGAAAGTTCACGCCACTTCATCTTCGTTCTTAGGGAGCTGTCAAGGCGGTGAAGCTGCAGGTACAGAGCTTCGAGGTAGAAACGAGCTTGTCGTTGCCACTCAGACCGAAGGATCTTCATGATTCTTGTTCCATGGTGAAGGGATGGTTGAAACCTCCCAGGAGGACTTTGACCCAATCAGGAAGTAACTTGACACGAATACAGTAATCTAAAGTACAAGCACGGCAAACAGCAGCAGCCAAGAGGACAACGAAGCATTTAGGGTCAGCAGAGAAACACATAAAAGGGCCCGAGGAAATAGAAATGTAACTCGCATCTCTTGACAAACATGTTGACTGACAAAGTTGGCTGCCCATTGCGGGTAATCGTCACTGAGAAAAGCACTTGGCAGAAATACGTTGTGCTATTTCTTCAAATCGAACTCAAACTCTTGACAATAGATGATCGTTTCCTTTTGAAAGATTCCAGAAAGGTTCTTCAATTTCTAACAGCTGAAAGTGGTGCTCTCATACCTTTTCCGGTCG
This sequence comes from Amblyomma americanum, assembly GCF_052857255.1. Taxonomy (NCBI): domain Eukaryota; kingdom Metazoa; phylum Arthropoda; class Arachnida; order Ixodida; family Ixodidae; genus Amblyomma; species Amblyomma americanum. The sequence goes on from NC_135497.1 coordinate 510,157,248, forward strand.
ATATTAAGGACCTTTATTACTCTCTTCCACATGACAAGCTTCTTTTGGGCGTTGAAAGTTGCATTGACTCGTTCGAATTCATCTCCTTTCAGAATTCTAGTGGTATCTCTGTGGCCGGCTTCCTAGAACTTTTGACAGTTTACCCTAACTCTACTTTTGTTTCATGGGGTAACAGTACTTTTATTCAAAAAATCGGAATGTGCATGGGCTCCTGCCCCGCCGCGGTGGCTCAGTGGTAAGGGCGCTGAACTACTGATCCGGAGTTCCCGGGTTCGAACCCGACCGCGGCGGCTGCGTTTTTATGGAGGAAAAACGCTAAGGCGCCCGTGTGCTGTGCGATGTCAGTGCACGTTAAAGATCCCCAGGTGGTCGAAATTATTCCGGAGCCCTCCACTACGGCACCTATTCTTCCTTTCTTCTTTCACTCCCTCCTTTATCCCTTCCCTTACGGCGCGGTTCAGGTGTCCAAAGATATATGAGACAGATACTGCGCCATTTCCTTTCCCCAAAAAACCAATTATTATTATTATTATTATTATTATTATTATTATTATTATTATTATTATTATTATTATTATTATCGGCTCCTTCATTGCTCTAATCCTAAGCGAGACTTTCCTCGCTCATCATGACCGACTGCTAGAAGTGCAGCTTTCTTTGTCAGGTGCTGTTAAGGTCTTTAGATTCGTCGAGGACTACCTAATTCTTTTGGCCAGTAACAAAAGTACTTTTCGTAATGACGTTTCACATGTGCTTTCTTCCTTTTAACTGTGCCTCGCACCCTTTGTTCTGACCCATGAGTTACCTGAGAGTGGATCTTTACGCTTTCTTGACTTAAGGCTATCGAGGACAGAAAACTACCTTTGTTGGCGGTGCAAACCGAGAGGGGGCAAGTCCCTGTTGCCTTACAGTTCAGCTCACTCGAAGATTAGCGAAGCATCGTGAGCCTATGCTTCACAAATGCCCTTATGAAATCTTGTCCACACTCTATGGCCAAAGCTTCAAAGAGCAAACTCATCGGCTGGTAAAAGCTGGCTACCCCGAGCATCTGCTGATCTCAGCAGCTGGCTGCCTCTTAAAAAAACTGAAAGGAAGAGAAGGGAGTGCTGGCCCAGACCACCAACACAAGGTTGCTGTGGTGCCTTACCTTCACAACCTTTCTAACAGGCTGAAAATGATCGGACAAACAGCAGGTGTCCGTTTTGCGTTCTCGGCACCCGACAAGCTGTTGTCGCAGAGTGAATGCCCCAGCGTTGCGAGGGCCAACCTGCCTAGTCAAACTCCAAGCACCTTTCGTTCCTTGCGAAGTTGGTGTGGTTTATAAAATTGCTTTGAGCTGTGGCAAGGATTATGTGGGTCAAACCGGGCGTTGCCTCAATGGGCGTCTTATGGAGCATCCCAATAATGTTTACAACACTGTAAAGATAAACCTGGGAGTCCACTGACTAAAATACCCCTCCCGTTCCTGTAAGACTTTTTCCATGAATGCACTGTCATCACGAATAATACGTGAAATTATAGCAGCTGGCCACATTCGAAAGCTAGGAGAAGATTGTGTGAGCCACCTTTGATAGCTCTAACAAAACGGGAATTAGAATATTTGAGCCAGGTTTCGTTGGAGTAATTAGGTATTCGTATCCTAATCTCGTTGTTTTATTGAATGGGCTCTGAATCCAACCTTTGTCAGAAGCTAGCGCCACACTGCGGCGGGCGAAGACGCTCAAGGGGAAGAAAAAAAAGAAGGAGACGTGGCGAAGAGCGCGTGGAAGGGAGAACGGTTGGAACGCGGTCGGCGACGGACGTGGGGAAGATCTGCTGGCTCCCCGAATTTCCAGACTTGGGCCTTAGCCGCAGACGTCCGGGCTACCAGACCTGGACAGCCGTCGTCGAGGGCCAGGCCCACCAGACCTAGGCACCGCGGTTCCCTTCATGGGCGGCAGCTTCAGAACACGGGCCGCTTGGTTTTCTCCGCTGCTTCCCGGACTACCAGACCTGGGGGCCGCCTTTCTATCCACCACGGCATCCCCGGATTACCAGACCTGGGGGCCGCCTTTCTATCCACCACGGCATCCCCGGATTACCAGACCTTGGGGCTGCCTTTCTCTCCACCACGGCGTGCCCGGACTACCTGACCCTGTCGTCCACCAGAGCGTCTACCTGAGGGCTTGATTGCGCCAACGCCACGCCACACCTCCTCGCCCGACGCACAACCTTCACAGAGCACACTCAGGACGATGAACGTTCCGCCGAACGTTGAGTGAACGCTTCCTCTCTGTCCTTATACCTTTCCTTTGTCTGTCGCGAGTGTTCTCTTTGTCATCTTTCCTGTTTATGTTTTTACCTCCTTTTCTCTTAGTTTCTCACATTAGAGTTTCCTTTTTTCCCACATGCCGCCTGTGTTTATTTCTTCGACCTTTTACGCTGAGATAATGTGAACCTGCAGTCCTCTTTCCCATCACAACCTTTAGCTATTATTGGCCCTTTTGGCATCGGCTTTTCCTTGTTTTAATGGCCTTTATGGCTCTTTTAATAGATTTTAATTGTCAATCTGCTTTTAGCAGCCTTTTTTGGACCTTTCAATGCTTTTTCTTTTCGCTCTGCTTCTAACGCCTTTTTGGCTTTAACTCCATTTCATGTTGCTATCGCACATTGTCTTTTGTCACTCTGTCACTGCCTTTCGGCGCCATCCTTTACCAGCGCTTACCTTTTATTGACTCCCAGGTGCGCATTGTTATATCGTGTCTTTTCACCTCAGTTATCTTTCTGTCGCGTGCAAACCAAGCAGCTGCTTCCTATGTATTCATTCCCGCCTACTTTTTCTATATATATATTGTGTAACTCTGCAATAAAGACCTAGTTGAAGTCAGCGCTGTGTCGTTATATCTGCCTCTGTCCGTGTCTTAAGGTGCGCTGTTTTTTTCGAAATATGTGACTACACTAGACCTTACTCGAGGATACTGGCAAGTACCGCTCGGAGAGCACGCCTTTAGATAACGCAGCTTTCGTTCCAATGGGAAGCTATTAACCAACAATGATAAGCTTCGGGCTCAAAAATGCTCCATTTTGTTTTTCCCGTCTAATGGACAGCGTTCTAAATGGCTGTGAAGCATTTGTGGTGCCCTACTTCCCCCCTCCTCTACAAAGACAGACTTTCAGGCATTCTTAGGGCTTACGAGATATTACGATCACTATATCCTTGATTATTACGCTTTGGCAATTCCCCTGACCGATGCTCTCCGCAGGACAGAGCCTACAAATGTAGTCTGAGACAAAAAGAAGGAAGTGTCCTTCTTAAACCTGAATGCAGTACTGATTAGACGCCCAGTTTGGCGAGCTCCTGATTACGACCGATAATTCACGGTCCAGTGGGATTCGAGTGATCGAGGACTAGGTAATTGAAACAGAGGACGGCGTTGCTCTTTTGGCTGCTGACGTGCTTGATCACTCCCCGCAGAGTCACCTTGTACGAACCGTGATCGCTACAGACATAAAAAAGGCATTCTTGCCTCCCTTCAAACTCTTGGTCTCCCTCACCGGTTCCTCCCCTTCATTCACTCCTTTTTATCAAATAGAACCTTCAGTGTGCGTGTCCGCAGAAAGCCCTTTGGTAACTTCACTTCCATTAGAAGAGTGCTCCAAGGCTCCTTTCTCGCCCCCACATTATTAAATGTGCTTTTTATTCCTCTTGTTCGAGCCCTAGAGACCATCTCTTCTATCCGTGTGCTTGCGTATGCTGATGATATAATCCTGTGGTGCTGTCATCCAGATGCGTCTATCCATCAGTCGGTCCTTCAGCACGCGCTGGATGTATTGACATATTACCTCCCACCTCTGGGTCTAACAATCTGTCCTACTAAATCATGCTTCATTCACATTGGAAATAAAGCCGGTGTACGGAAAGCTCCCCCTTTAAATTTTACGATACATAATTCTCTGATTCCTGAGGTAGAAACTGTTATATTCTTGGTCTTCTCCTCCATTCATCTGAGACTGGCACCCCGTGGCTGACAACCACCCGTAAATCGGCTCACGCTACTCTAGGTCTGATTCGTCGCATAGCTATGCGCTCTGGTGGCGCACGTGCTCATACGGCCCGCCAGCTTGTGCGCTCTGTCCTTCATCCAGGGATAGTATATCAGGCTAAATTTCAACGTCTCACCCGCAGACAGTGGGACTCCCTTGAAGCTACCAATCGTGAGGCTATTCGCGATAACATATCTGCCTTGTTTATCAACCATACCTGTACAGGTATGGTTAAGTTGGGCGAACTCCTGTAGCACGTGCTACAGGAGTTCGCCCAACTTAACACACTCAGGGAACTCATCGACCATCGGGTGGCAAACAGAGCTCGAAAACAGTCTCTCCAACTTCATCGTTTAAAGCCACTTCCTCCGTGGCCATATTGCCAGCTAACAATCCCCCCACTGTTTCCCGGTCGGTATCAGCCGCGTACCTGCCTGAAGGGTGCATATTGTACACGGGTGGATCACATACTGCTGAGAGGGGAGTTACTGTAGTGTATAGTCCATCTCATCCGCATCTCAACTCTCGCGCGACGTACACCACGGATACGAGCACTCCCCTGGCATTGGAACTTCAAGCCATTTATAATGCCATTGCTTCCCTTCCGCTCATTCCAACATTCAATACAGTTCACATTTACACCGAATCCCGCTGCCGCCCTTAAACAGCTTAAGGCTGTTCGACGCACATTCCAGATTTCTCAATCAATTCACGTGCTCTGCGCAAAGTATCCATGTCCTGTGCGCATACACTGGATTCGCGGCCATGCTCAGGATCTACATAACATTCAAGCGGATGCTATGACTAATCTTCACACATCAGACGACCCGCCACCTTCCCCTCTTCTCCCAGATTCGTTCCTGTCCCATGTTTCTTATTCCAAAGTTCTGCGCCAGCTAACAGGCGCTCTAATTCCTCCGAGTTCGCACCCTCTCCTCCGTAGTCTTACTCGGCAGGAGGAGGTATTCGTGCGCCGGATTCAGGCAGGGGCGGCTCTGACACCTTCTGCCCGTCATCGGTGGCGTGCAAAAGATCTGCCTGCAACTGACAGGTGCCCTCACCGTAGCGCTGCACCGGGCATTTGTGATGTGCGGCACTTGTTGTGGACGTGCCCAGCAACGGCTGCTATTAGAAAACGGCTCCTCATGGAGGTAGGCCTGCGGTGAAACCGCGAACGAGACTACGGGAAGTGGGCTATGAACAATCGTTTCATAAGCAACCTCTGCGACTACCTCAGCGCAACGGGTCTTCACTCCTTTTAACTTTCAATCTCCCACATTCTTTCCCCCTTTTTAACCTTATGTCTCATGGCACACTTTTCGAATAAAAAAAGGAGCCGTTCTCTGCCAGAGGGATGACGGCGGCAATGAACATCCCGTTCTCTACCTGAGCCGAAAACTGAGCTATCGAGAGATGGCGTACTGCGTGTCGGAAAAAGAGTGCGTTTGCATTGTTTGGGCTATCCAGAGACTACAATGCTATCTCTGAGGCTCCAAATTCAACCTAGAAACGCGCCATTGTCCCCTTTCCTGGCAGCAAACCACGACATCGAATAACAATCGCCTTCTGAGGTGGAGCTTGGTTCTGCAGCAGTATCATTTCGACATAAAATACAAGAAGGGCAAATTGAATGGAAACGCGGACGCACTTAGCCGTTCTTTATAAGAGGTCCAAGGTGCTCTTCAGGCTTCAAAACTTGCTCCTTAAGTTTTTATTTCGTGCGTTTTTGCGTGTGATTGTGTGTAGAAGCATGTTTGGGTTTCTCAGCATACGTGGCTCCTGAGATTTTTTAGTGTGGGTTTTTCTCCAGCAGCTATAGTAACCAGATTGTAGCGATCCCTTTTCGAACTGGCTTTCTTGGAGAGGAGCTGAGTGCTGGCTTGAGCATGTGGTTGAAATTTCAGCGAAGACTCAAAGAATCTGTTCAACGTCAAAGAAGACAATGTTACGAGCGACGGAGAAATGTTGGCTCTTCTGCAAGCAATTAAGTCGTCCCTTCGGGCAGCAGTGGTGACTGCTACCCGCCGATCCTCGTCTTTCGGGGGAGGAAGCTGTTACAACCCTGCTGCAGACACGTAGCTTGGCCCCTCGTTGACCCCGCGAAAAAAAGAATGTCTCTGGGAACCTATATACCTGCGGAATCTTTCCCACTCTCTGAAAGAGGGGGAAGATGGCCTTCCCTTTGTCTGGTTCGCCGCGAGACGGGACCGACGATGGGCAAGACGACAGAGGGAAGAGGAGACGATGCCTTCCAGTTATTAGCCGTGATTGACAGCCGCCGACCCATGGGAAGAGGACCCGCCGCAGAAGTGACTACGGCACCCGTACGAATCACATGCTTTCTATAGAGATTTGCCGCTCTACTGTGCGAGGTAGCAGTGGACACCCGAATCCTCCTCGCCCATTCCCACGAGTGCCCCCGCGTGCTATGTGCGGTGTCATTCTTCCAATCGGTACCACGTGTTGAATTTGCCGCCGACTGGTGGAGGGGCGGAGCCTTGAGATATTTAACAGGCGATCTGAGTGAGAACGATTGCTCTGGGCCCTGATAACAATGCTCGAGTCGCTCAACGCTATGAATTGATAATATTTGAGTGTTTGCTCTTTTATAAATTATGTAAATAGGTTTCTTCAAAGTGCCAGTAAGCTCGCTTGATTTTCGTTTTTCGAAAATTCAAGTTGCATATTTCCTCAGCCCGAAGGCTCGGACACGCTACCTGAAGAGCCCGGGTTCGATTGAGCCCCTGGACCACGACAGCTTGTATATATGCAAAACTATTCCTTCCCCCGTTGTAATCTAAGAACACATCTACTGATGCATATATATTTCGTGTAGAAAGCACTGTCAATTAATTTCAACGTATTGTAGGCTATGGCCTCATACAACTCAAGGAAAAAGCCACAAATCCTCTCAACAGGGTTCACCCCCCCCCCCCCCTTGCCAGTGGCATCAACTGATTCTCATGAACTTGAAGATGATTCTCTTGGAAATTCTAGCATGACATTGTAGGATACGGCAGATGGAAGAGGATTCTCCACTGCTGGCTTTATGGCTTCATGGAAACCATGGCTTTGTGAAAATCAGTCTATGCCAATGGCTGCAGGGACTCCTCTGATGGGCATCTGCAGTTTCATTCTTCAGTCATATCCTACTATAGTATGTCCACCCAAGCAGGTGTGACTCCCTTTCCCTCTTAGCCCTTTGCTCTCTTTATCTAGGTAAAAAAATCAGTGAAGTACAGGCAAAAGAAAATAGGCAAGGGAATTCGCAGAAAAGTTCAACAATAGATATATGCAAAGTAGAAATAACTGCATACAAAAACAAACTTGAGGCACGAGTTTCACATAAGTTTTCCATGTTTTTTCTGTGTTTTCCATGTTTTTGTGGTGTTTTCTAGTATTATGGCATTCTGCTTTACAAATATGACATGGAAGAATGGCCTAAATTTGGCAAGAACTCGAATAATCGTTTAGTGCATTTGAAATGTCTAAAAAATTTGTCAAGCCCGTGGTGACAGCTTTGACTGCCCTAAATTTGAAAACTAGTACATGGCACCAATGCTATCATTTGTAGAAAGTGCAAGTTCTACTTTTTCTTTTTTTTCTGTTATGTTTTTTTTTACAGGAGAAGACATGTCACTGATGCTTTCAAGAGTGCAAATGCATATAGGAGTGCGTAGTGCCAGTTCGACAGAAGCTACGAGCCAGGAGCATGCAACTTTTGTCCCATATTCGAACTTCAATTTCTGGATGTTTATGTGACTGAATAAAAGCGCATTGTCTGATGCTTTGTAAGAATGCACCAAGTTGCATTTGCTGGTTCACATCAATAAAGGTTTGCCGGAGCATGCAGTGTAATGGGCCTGACCTTTTTGAATGCTATTAGCATGTTCTGGGCATTCAGAATGCAAAGAAAAAGCCGAGCTATTATCTCAAGCACAACGTTAACTGATACAATGCAATATATCAAAGAGCTTTACATTGCTGCACAAAATGTAGTGAAGAGTCTAAAATGAATGACACGGAAGAAAAGTGAAAAATTCAAAGAGTTTTAAAGGTGAAGTATGACTGTTCCACCCATTATAAAAGGGTGCAAGTTATGTAAAACAACTTTCATGGCTTCGGGTATAGAAGGATAGAATTTTGAGCAAAGTGCCCTTTATAAGGCGGCTTTGCTACTTAAAGTTACCCTTTTCGAGGGGTGTAAGGGTGTTTGTTATAGACACTGTAATTCACCTTTAAAGGTGTAACTTGGTTTACAGTGTGCTTCGTTCTCTGAATAAAACGCGTCTGGTTGCGCGTCTCCGGGCGATTGGAAGAAATAATGCCGCTGCTGACGTGAGACCGGGTCGGTTTCAGTACTCTGAAAAGTCTTGAAATTACTCTGTCTACCGCTGTGCCCGCCCAGCTGTACGATCTAATGGTCCATCGACGACCGGCGCGATTTAGCGCGTGACGAGAATGTGACAAGCATCCACAGCATCCGCGATAAGAAGCAAGGTGCATTTTCGCCCGATATAAACAACTGTGATGACCCCCATAATGCGCAGGTCCACACGGGACGGAGAGGCAAAGAGACACCGTATGGCTCAGTTTAAACAAACAGGTATATTCAATAATTACACATGATTAAGGTTATACATCAGAGGCTGGGGCGTCCGAGCTTACGTGCCGACGACTTCATGGGGGCGATGGAGTGGCTCCGGAGTTGGGCTCGAGCGGTTGCTGGCAGAAGCTGCACGCCGTCGGGCTTCGGCGCTGAAGGCACTCTTGGCGAACGATGTCGTCCTCAGCTCAGACTGGACTGCATCCGTTTACATGTGCTTTTAAGCACTTGATTAACAAAGGACTAAGGGCGGTCATTTCCAGTGGCCCGCCCAAAGCATCAATTCTCCAATCCAAAATAACATGCGAGATGGGGACAACTCCTTGGGTTGGGCTTAGCCTCGAACCCAGAGTCTGTTAACAATACAAACTAAATAAACAACAAAAACGCCACCACTCTCTCTCAAGTGAGAGTATACACAGGCTCTCTCTTCGGAGCTAATTCACTAGCGCCTGTCTTTCCACATTCTTGGCGAGGACTGCCTGTCCGCCATGACAGGTGTCCGTCACGGCCCTTCTGGGAATGCGCTTTTGTTCACGAGGCACGGCGGGAAGCTGTGGGTGCCTTCCCGGCGATAGCCCACGTCGAAAGGGGAAGGAGGGAAAGAATGTTGTCTTCGCGGTAGCGCATAGCGTCGGCTGTGGTACGGCGCGCTCTGGCCCGCTGACAGCTCCCTTGTCCTGGAATGTGCCCGGGAGGGCCGCACCTGGAACGGCCACGCAAATTGGGGAGCATAAAGCCTGTTTCCCCGCGGCGGCGGCGGCGGGTCCGGTTGTTCTGGTCGTCACTCAAAGAGCATGGCTGGGTAATTGATGATGCCGCTGTCACGGCGGCGGGTCCCTTCGTTCTGGTCGTCACTCAAAGTGCATGGCTGGGTAATTGATGATGCCGCTGTCATCTGGGTCTCCGTCTACGCCGCGCCGTGGAACGCGGAACCTCGCAGCACACAAGGAATGTCACACTCGCTCACCCTCCAGAAGAATGTTCTCCGAACATTTGAGTCCCTGCAGCTCCCCTTGTCTTTCTGAATCGCCTCGCACAGTGCGTCCGACAAAACACTTTTCGCTGCACTCAACACCACTGCACAACACCAATGCCTCCGCTGTCATAACTGGCGTCTCCAGGGGCAGCACTGATCTTCTTTTACAGATAAACATGAAACTCAGCACCCAAGCCTCTCAGCACCCAAGCCTCTCCTTTCTAGTCCAAACTGGACGAAATAAATTTACCACAGTTACAAAGGAGCTCCCACTTCTAGCACGATCACGGCACAGACAAAAATATAGATAACGAAAGGAAGTAGGGCAGGTTCTGCATGCGCTCCGCATGCTCTCCTGTGAAGGTGTTACTTAATGACAGAAAGGTTTAACCATTAACTCCGATAACTTAACACATACGCATATAGCAATGTTATGAGCTGCGGCATTACACAATTCTAACCAGTTCACAACTCCGCTCTGTTTACGCCATTAGTCCGACTTAGCTTTCCGATTTCGCAGCGGATATCGGCCTTCATGAGTCATACTAAGTAAGTCTGTGCCCCTTTGTCTGCTTTGGGACTCGCGAGGGCTCGTGGCAGGAGCCTCTCCTGGCGTTATCTGCGCGGCAACCTCGCGCGCTTCTTCTAGCAATGCATGAAGTAAATCCGGTGGCATTCCGGCCGTCACCTCGGGCGCCTGCCGAACAAATGCAGGAGAGGGCGTTTCTTGTGAACTATCTGCGCGCTCCGCTTCACTTCTGTCCCCATCAAAATCCGCGCTTTCCCTTTCCTCATTTCGTGAATACTGAACCGGTGCCGACTTGAGGCGATTTGCGTGTATCCTTATCAAACGCCGGTTCACGTCTCGGAATCTGAAGTTTACCGGAGAAAGCTTCTCGACAACCTCGCACGGTCCTCTCCACTTCGTCTGGAACTTACGAGCTAGCCCAATCTGCCTTTGGCAGTTTTCAATGTACACGCTGTCCCCCACATCAAACGGCGCGTCTCTAGCACTGCGATCGTGCACCTCCTTCCTGCGCTTCGCCGCTTTCTTTAAGGACTCCTTTGCGATGTCCCTCGCCACTTGCAAGCGCGATTCTAGCTCAACCTTATAGTCGTCCAGTGAAGCGTATGGGACACGACGGGGGCCCTCTGGCACTTCACTAGGCTGGTCCGGGTCTCGGCCGTAGAGAAGAAAGAATGGCGATTCGCCCGTGCTCTCGTGTGCTGCGGAATTGTAGGCAAATATTGCATACGGGAGCCACAAGTCCCAGTCCCGCTGGTCGCGCGAAACAAAATGCGACAGGAACCCGGCCACGGTTTGGTTCAGTCGCTCCACCGCGCCGTTGCAAGCCGGATGGTACGGTGTTGTCTGCTTCTTAGCGATCTTAAGCAGCTCGCAAACTCTCCTCATTAGCTGCGACACGAAGTTCGTTCCCCGATCTGTCAAGAGTTGCCTCGGGGGTCCATGTCGGAGCACGATCTGTTCGACAAATGCTCTTGCAACCGTGTCTGCCTTCTGATCTGGGAGTGCTACCGCTTCCGCGTATTTTGAAAGGTGATCGACAAATACTAAAATGTACTTGTTTCCGGAAGTGGTCGTGGGCAATGGGCCCATTATGTCCATACCTGTCCGCTCGAAGGGAGCTGAAACCTCAGGGAACGGCTGAATTGGAGCTGGTCTTCGTCCCTTGGGTGTTTTTCTTTCGAGACAGGAATGACACTTCGCACAGTAGTCTCTAACATCCTGTCGCATGCCACTCCAAAAGTACAAACGCTCCACACGCCTGCGTGTCTTCGCTACGCCAAAATGACCGGCGCACGGCGCATCGTGAAACGCGCGAAGAACCCTTTCTGTCCACGACCGAGGTATGACGACTCTCTCCCAAGCGGTTTTCTCTGGTCTCCCTTTCCTGGTTGGCCTCGTGCGCCGACACAGGGTGCCGTCTTTGCCAATGAAATAACCTAGCTGTTCGGGGTGAGACGGTGCGTCCTCTAAGCTTTCGATTATTCGCTTCAGGTCCGGATCTTTGCACTGCTCTGTGCGTAATTCGGCGGGGTCGACTACGGGGACAAACTCATCTATAGCTGCCACGGCAGCTGTGCGGCTGAGTGCATCAGCATTCAGATGCGTCTTTCCTGACTTGTGCTCAACTTCAAAGCAGTATTCCTGCAGGTGTAGATTCCATCTAGCGAGTCGCGAGCTAGGGTCCCTGACACTAATCACCCATTTCAGAGGATGGCAGTCTGTGACTAGCTTGAATTTGCGGCCGTAAAGGTAGCATCTGAAGTGCTTTACTGCCCAGACAACGGCGAGGCACTCCCCTTCCGTAGCTCCGTACTTTTGCTCTGTGGGGCTCAGCTGTCGGCTAGCAAAAGCAACGGGATGTTCTTTGCCCTCGATAACCTGAGATAGCACGGCACCCACTGCGAACTTTGACGCATCTGTGGCCATAACGAAGGGCAAATTAAAATCCGGGTGGCGCAACAGCGGTGCACTCATTAGCTTCCTTTTCAGGGCCCCAAAAGCATTCTCCGCGTTTTCGTCCCAGCGAAAGGCGACATTTTTGGCTGTTAAGGCGGTGAGCGGCTTAGCGAGCTTGGCGAACTCCTCTATGTGCCTTCGGTAGTAACCGATCAGGCCGAGAAACTGCCGGACCTGGCGGACGCTAGTCGGGGATGGAAAATCCGAGACACACCTTAGTTTCTCAGGGTCCGGTCGCACGCCGTCAGCTGAAACAACGTGCCCGAGGTATTTCACCTCGTTTTTGAGGAATTGGCACTTAGATGGCTTCAGCTTGAGACCCGCTCCTCTTAGTCGCACCAAAACCTGCTCAATATCGCGCAAATGGTTCTCAAAACTGTCACTGTATATGATAATGTCATCCATATACACGAAGCACAGCCTCCCCAGAAGACCTGCCAGGATAACATCAGCGGTTCTCTGCCAGACAGCAGGGCTGTTGGCCAGACCCATCGGCATTCTTTTCCATTCATAGTGCCCTGAGGGCGTGTTGAATGCCGTTTTCTCGGCATCTGCCGGATCCATTGCTATCTGCCAGAATCCCGCCGCCATGTCCACTACCGTGAAGTACCTGGCAGAGACCTGCTGAGAAAGCGTCTCCTGTATATTGGGGATGGGGTATGGATCGATGCGAGTTACGGCATTTAGTTTGCGGTAGTCCACTACCAATCGATACGAGCCATCTGGCTTTTCCACCAATAGTGCTGGTGCTCCCCAGGGTGACTTTGAGTGTTCGACAATGCCGCGATCAATCAGGTCCTGCACCTGCCGCTCCATCTCCTCACGTTGGGAGTAAGGAATCCTGTACGCACGCTGGTAAACGGGCGATGAAGTGCCGGTTTCTATCCTGTGCTTTATAACGCCACAGCAGCCCAAATCCAGGTTGGACGCGGCGAATACCTCCGAGTAGTCGTTCAGCAAACCAGCCAGAGCCTCCCTCTCCCTGGATTTTACGTGAGAAAGATCGAACGACACCTTTGGAGCAGCCGAAGGACTAGCATGCTCTACAGTTGCGAGTACCGTATCGGTGGGCTCACGTTGCTCTATCGCAGAGGTGAAGAAAGCCAATGTTTTGTTCTTGGGAAGGCTCAGTGGCTGCTGGCTACAGTTAACCACCCGTAGGGGCAATCTGTGGGCGTCATTAACTGTCACGAGGCACGCGGCTGCCTTCAGGCCATTGCTGAGAGAGTCGACCGGCTCAAGCACTCCCACGGCGCCGCTCTCTACATCTGAAGGCACAAACGCGTACAAAATGTGCTCCGACCAAGGAAGGACGACCGCCTCCTCGACCAGCCGGACGGCAACCCGCGAATATACCTTCTCCAATGATCCCACTGTTTGACGGGTGTCAATATCGGTAATGCGAATCTCAGCCCCTCTCCTGTTCAAAAACGGAACTTTTGAGCCGCCCGCATTAACCTCTTCCTCAGAGAATGAGACTACTACCTTCCCTTTTCTCAAAAAATCCTGCCCTAATATACCTGACACTCCGTTTGGCAGAGACACCGTGTCCGGGCATACGTAGCAGGGGTGCTCCAATGCAATTCCGCCGAGAGAGAAGTGTAACCGGTAGAGTCCACTTATGCCAAGAGGATCCCCCGTTATGCCTACAAATTTGGTTGCCATACCACCAGACGCTTCCAACACCTCGCGGTCCCCCTTCCTTCGAAGCGTGTTAAAACTGCTCTCCTTAAGCAATGTCACCTTTGACCCCGTATCTATCAACAATTCCATGCAACAACCATTTAACTTGCAACGCACAACAGGGCATGCCTCGTCGGCCACACAAACTACCACCACCTCATCATCCACTGCTCCCTCCCCACGCTCCTCAGGCTGGGGAGGACTAACTAGTTTTTTGTCTCGGTATCTGGAGCCCCGCTGTAGGCTTGCTTAGGGCGTGTCTCGCCTGCTTCTCTTTGTGGCTCCCCACGGCGCACGTTTTGGCAGAACCTGGCGATGTGTCCGCGACCCTGGCAAGCGAAGCATACGATTTCTTCAAAATCTCGCATACCGCGCCTGTAGCTTTGTGGCGGTCTCCGGTTTCCAGCGAATGAGCGCTGTTGAGCGCGCGCTTCAACCTGGCGTTCTACCTGCTGAGATAGCAGCTGTTCTAAGCGATCTAATCGCTCTGTCAAGAGAGCAACCTCAGGGTTGAGCACCGCTCTCTCTATGACGCGCACTCTCGCTGCGGCTGTCGTTAACGCCTCATTTCGTTCCTCATCCAATGCGGCCTCCACGGCTTGGTCGAAATTGCTCGGCTTGCGCGAGAGCACGAACCGGCGCACGGGGTCTTGCAGACCAGCCACGAACAAAGCGGTCATTTCCTCTTTAAGTATATCCTCCGCGTATTTCTTCTTTAGCTGGTCTCCTTCCTCCTCCCTGCTTAACGTATCGCGCGCTAAGCGCTGAAGCCGCGGCGCAAACGTTCGCACGTCCTCCCCTACCATCTGTACGGCGTCACAGAACCTCTGTACCCGCACGTGACGTGGTTCAGTGTCGAAATGCTCAAACGCGAGCTTCTTAAATTCCGCAAATGATTTTGTGGATTTTACTTTTTCGTCTCGTCATGCAAAATCATGAGCAGCTCCTGCCATCTTACACCTGGCCATTCCCAGCATTTGAGCATCGGACCATCCCCCCATTTTCCCAATCTCTTCTAGCATGGAAAAGAAATCGCAGATTGGAACCCCTGTCTTATCTCCCGTAAACGTCGGAATGACGCTTCCTAATGCCAGCATGCTTGCTCCGAGCGACGGCTGTGGAGTGGGAGCTCCCTCAGATAAAGACATTTTTTTTTTCAAGCCCTCCGGTGCCTCAAGCCTCTCAAATGGGGGTAAAAGTCCCACAATCAGTCCCGTGATTCCCTTTTGATTACAATTTTGAAGTCATGAATGTCACAGCATTCAGAGGACATTTGCTTTTGAGACCCCACTCCTGACACCAGTGTGATGACCCCCATAATGCGCAGGTCCACACGGGACGGAGAGGCAAAGAGACACCGTATGGCTCAGTTTAAACAAACAGGTATATTCAATAATTACACATGATTAAGGTTATACATCAGAGGCTGGGGCGTCCGAGCTTACGTGCCGACGACTTCATGGGGGCGATGGAGTGGCTCCGGAGTTGGGCTCGAGCGGTTGCTGGCAGAAGCTGCATGCCGTCGGGCTTCGGCGCTGAAGGCACTCTTGGCGAACGATGTCGTCCTCAGCTCAGACTGGACTGCATCCGTTTACATGTGCTTTTAAGCACTTGATTAACAAAGGACTAAGGGCGGTCATTTCCAGTGGCCCGCCCAAAGCATCAATTCTCCAATCCAAAATAACATGCGAGATGGGGACAACCCCTTGGGTTGTGCTTAGCCTCGAACCCAGAGTCTGTTAACAATACAAACTAAATAAACAACAAAAACGCCACCACTCTCTCTCAAGTGAGAGTATACACAGGCTCTCTCTTCGGAGCTAATTCACTAGCGCCTGTCTTTCCACATTCTTGGCGAGTACTGCCTGTCCGCCATGACAGGTGTCCGTCACGGCCCTTCTGGGAATGCGCTTTTGTTCACGAGGCACGGCGGGAAGCTGTGGGTGCCTTCCCGGCGATAGCCCACGTCGAAAGGGGAAGGAGGGAAAGAATGTTGTCTTCGCGGTAGCGCATAGCGTCGGCTGTGGTACGGCGCGCTCTGGCCCGCTGACAGCTCCCTTGTCCTGGAATGTGCCCGGGAGGGCCGCACCTGGAACGGCCACGCAAATTGGGGAGGATAAAGCCTGTTTCACCGCGGCGGCGGCGGCGGGTCCGGTTGTTCTGGTCGTCACTCAAAGAGCATGGCTGGGTAATTGATGATGCCGCTGTCACGGCGGCGGGTCCCTTCGTTCTGGTCGTCACTCAAAGTGCATGGCTGGGTAATTGATGATGCCGCTGTCATCTGGGTCTCCGTCTACGCCGCGCCGTGGAACGCGGAACCTCGCAGCACACAAGGAATGTCACACAACACAAACTATTTCAGGTTTACTATTTTATCCCTGGCGTGTTCAGGTGACTGCCCTCCGCTTCTTTCGAATACGCTTTTTTAACTTCATGTCTGGGCAGGGGATAGATAATGCAGATAACTGATAGTCGATGGTTCCTTAGGGTGACGAATGGGCTCTAAGAAGAAGACTTACTGATGGGCTAGTTGGTTATTAAGGCGGAAGCCTTGTAAGTCCCATTAGCGCAGAAGCCGCCGTCTGCCAGCGTCCATAGCACAAAACTCCTCAAACTCCTCAGTGACTTCACGATGCTCTCGCATATGACTTCGGCAGTAGACCGTAGGATAGTGACGTCGAGAGCAAACAGGAAAAAATACATTTCTTTCGAAGGTGCAGGGAATTGAACATGCGAGGTGAGCATGCAACCAATAGGTCACAAAACCGCATTACTTCTTGGCCGGAAGAGGTACACCTAGTGTATGTGTTTCCTTACGACTGCATGCTAATGAGTAGGTGTGTGTGATCATAAAGGAAGAAATATTCAATGAACCTTGCAACAGAGCTCACGATGAGACTGCTTTGTCATTGAAAGCACGTAAGCAGTCTAAAGGGGCCTCCGTAATTTTTTTCCGTGTGTACAGAAATCAGCGCACGGAGAGAGAAAGCACAGGAAAGAAGGAGGACGACATGACGGAGTGCTAGACAATGAACTGTATATCTCGGAAGGAAGCGAGGCTACACACACACACACACACACACACACACACACACACACACACACACACACACACACACACACACACACACACACACACACACACACACACACACACACACACACACACACACACACACACACACACACACACACACACACACACACACACACACACACACACACACACACACACACACACACACACACACACACACACACACACACACACACACACACACACACACACACACACACACACACACACACACACACACACACACACACACACACACACACACACACACACACACACACACACACACACACACACACACACACACACACACACACACACACACACACACACACACACACACACACACACACACACACACACACACACACACACACACACACACACACACACACACACACACACACACACACACACACACACACACACACACACACACACACACACACAGAGCCGCCGCGGTGGCTGAGTGGTTATGGCGCTCGGCTGCTGGCCAGAAAGACGCGGGTTCGATCCCGGCCGCGGTGGTCGAATTTCGATGGAGGCGAAATTCTAGAGGCCCGTGTGCAGTACGATGTCAGTGCACGATAAAGAACCCCAGGTGGTCGAAATTTCCTGAGCCCTTTACTACGGCGTCTCTCGTAGGCTGAGTCGCTTTGGGACGTTAAACTCACATAAACCAAACCAAACACACACACACACACACACACACACACACATATATATATATATATATATATATATATATATATATATCAGCAGACAAGTTAAAGGAAATGAGGGGCCCGTTTGACAAATTTATGAAGGGAGCCAACAGTCACCGAAACCAAGGTGCATAGGGGAACGTTAATTTTTTTTTTTTTTTTAATGTGTTATGCTTATCAGTAGGATAATAATTCTTAGATTAATAAATTGCTTAAAGAAAATTACTTATAAAGCAGCAGAAAAAACAACCATGCCGCCGGTGGGATCCGAACCCACGACCTCCGAATATCGCGTCCGGTGCTCTTACCAACTGAGCTACGGCGACGGCTGTCCAATCTGCTGCTCTCGTGGGTATTTATGTTTACTGGGTGTGAGCGAGCCTTGAGAGTGTTCACCAGCGCCACCCTCGACCATAGCGGCGGACGTAGCACGTCCTGTAATACCGCGAACGTGACGTAGAACGTCATCTAACGGCGAGGGCGGAAACTGTGCGAGAGCCCTCTTATGCTACCTTTGGCATTAAGACTGCCAGAACCGAGACCCTCGTTAAGCTATCAGCAGACAAGTTAAAGGAAATGAGGGGCCCGTTTGACAAATTTATGAAGGGAGCCAACAGTCACCGAAACCAAGGTGCATAGGGGAACGTTAATTTTTTTTTTTTTTTAATGTGTTATGCTTATCAGTAGGATAATAATTCTTAGATTAATAAATTGCTTAAAGAAAATTACTTATAAAGCAGCAGAAAAAACAACCATGCCGCCGGTGGGATCCGAACCCACGACCTCCGAATATCGCGTCCGGTGCTCTTACCAACTGAGCTACGGCGACGGCTGTCCAATCTGCTGCTCTCGTGGGTATTTATGTTTACTGGGTGTGAGCGAGCCTTGAGAGTGTTCACCAGCGCCACCCTCGACCATAGCGGCGGACGTAGCACGTCCTGTAATACCGCGAACGTGACGTAGAACGTCATCTAACGGCGAGGGCGGAAACTGTGCGAGAGCCCTCTTATGCTACCTTTGGCATTAAGACTGCCAGAACCGAGACCCTCGTTAAGCTATCAGCAGACAAGTTAAAGGAAATGAGGGGCCCGTTTGACAAATTTATGAAGGGAGCCAACAGTCACCGAAACCAAGGTGCATAGGGGAACGTTAATTTTTTTTTTTTTTAATGTGTTATGCTTATCAGTAGGATAATAATTCTTAGATTAATAAATTGCTTAAAGAAAATTACTTATAAAGCAGCAGAAAAAACAACCATGCCGCCGGTGGGATCCGAACCCACGACCTCCGAATATCGCGTCCGGTGCTCTTACCAGCACCGGACGCGATATTCGGAGGTCGTGGGTTCGGATCCCACCGGCGGCATGGTTGTTTTTTCTGCTGCTTTATAAGTAATTTTCTTTAAGCAATTTATTAATCTAAGAATTATTATCCTACTGATAAGCATAACACATTAAAAAAAAAAAAAATTAACGTTCCCCTATGCACCTTGGTTTCGGTGACTGTTGGCTCCCTTCATAAATATATATATATATATATATTTATATTTATATATCGAAGTATACGCTTCATTTAAGGAAACATTTTTATTTTACTAGACGTTTCGATCGGAGGACCGATCTTTACAAAAGTGACCATAGAGTGCATGGGCGCGTGTTCTTATAGCATGGGACTTGAAACACAGAAGGCTTAAAAAGAAAAGAAATAAAGAAAAGTGAAGATAAGAAAAAGAGGGAGGGGCGGCCGGGAGAACGGAACACAACAGACACCGATGGCATATTAGGGAAGCAAAGGTGGCGCGTCGCGTACCCGTGAACTCACTGCACACAGACACAACACACACTCACGCACACACACACGAGGCGAAAGAGGGAGGCCGGGCTGGATGCGCACGCGGCTACTGCGACAAGAAAAAAGAAAAAAAAGGAAAAGAGAGAGAGAGAAGCAAAAGCGTAGAAAAGGGGGAAAGCAAAGAAGAAACGTGGTGGGGCTTAACAAAAGAAGGGATGCGTCCGCCAATTGTGGGTTTCGGTATGCCTCTGGCCGCGTATGTGCGGCCTCGTGCGACTCCGAAAGATGGCCCGGACGAGGCGGAACAGGTTGAGACCGCCCAAAGTGGCTCCACATGGTGACACGCGAGCCGCTAAGACCAGATGAGCTTCCCATAGGAGGACCAGATGGAAAGGCTTGTTGACAGGAATGCGAAAAAACAAGAGATATAGCACAGAGAAATTTAAAAAAAATAAAAAATATATATAATGACAAAAAAAAGAAAGAGAAGGGGACATCTGGCCCTCGCGGGACGAAAGAATGAGTTGAACGGCAGATGGAAACAAGCCGAAACTGACATGCAACAGGGGTATGACTTCAGAGGACTCAGTCAGTGGTGATGCTTTGTCTATTAGGGTTGAAATTTTCTTTGGTTTCTGCTATCGAAAGAGACGATAGGGTGCCATAGTTTTCGTTGATGCCCTTTTGCACTGTTTAAATTTGAAAATAAAGTATGATTCGCGTTGTTCGCGCTCCCGAGTGTTTTTAAAGCTACTCTGCAATATCGTTACTTTAAGTTTATCAAACTCGTGGCCTTTTTCGCGGAGGTGTCTCGAAAGTAGGAAGCCAGGGAGAGATTGAGTATGTGAGCGGTGGTTATTAAATCTTAATCGGAAGGAATTGTCGGTTTGACCAATGTATTGAATCTGACATTCGCCACACTCGAGCATGTAAACAACATTACTGGAATCGCAGTTTAACTCCTCTCGGATAACATGTTTGAAACCTGAAAGGGTACTTTTAGTCATTGCTGTGGTTTGCATGTGTTAGCAAACTTCGCATCTGCTCTTTCCGCAAGGTGTGCCACCCACCGGCCTCGGTTTATTAACCGTTGAGTGCACAAGGTGGTTTTGTAAATTCTTTGGCCTTCTGTGTGTTACCTAAGGGACCAATGAAAAAATTTTTGAGAGCCGCTCACTTTGTTCTGTGATATTGAAGTGTTTTTGAAGGATTTTGTTAATATTCGGTAGGTTGTCTGTGAATGTCAGTACTAGATTAGAGCGACGTGGTGTTGGCGGGGATTCCGCAGGGATGTGATCACGGTTAGTAACTTCCGCCCTTTTAATGGCATCGTTGATGATTGAAGACGGGTAGCGCTGTTTCTTTAGAATTTCGCCCATGTGTCTAGCATTTTTTTAAATCTTCTGATCGAGAGCAAATGCGTTTGAATCGGATAGCCTGTGAGTACGGAATTGATGTTTTGCAATGACGTGGGTGGCAACTGTTGAAATAAAGATACTGCTGTCTGTGGGTTTTTATAAACGCTAGTGATTAATGCACCCCTGTCAACACGAACAAGCACATCAAGGAAGTTAATGCTATTAGTTGAGTACATGTGTGTGAAAGAGATATTTGGATGTATGTTGCTGAATGAGGTGATAAACTGAATTAGTTTTTCCTCTGTTTCTGCCCAAATTATGAATATGTCATCAAGAAAACGTTTGTAAAAAGCCGGTTTGTTTGGATATGAGGAAAGGAAGTCTGATTCAATTTTGTTCATAAATATGTTGGCGTAATTTGGTGCCATTTCTGTTTATGGTTTATGGGGGTTTATCGTTCGAAAGCTACTCAGGCTATGAGGGACGCCGTAGTGGAGGGCTCCGGAAATTTCGACCACCTGGGGTTCTTTAACGTGCACTGACATCGCACAGCACACGGGCCTCTAGAATTTTGCCTGCATCGAAATTCGACCGCCGCGGCCGGGATCGAACCCGCGTCTTTCGGGACAGCAGCCGAGTGCCATAACCACTCAGCCACCGCGGCGGCTGGTGCCATTTTTGTGCCCATAGCCGTACCACTCGTTTGAAGATAATATGAGTTATTGAATTCGAAAGTGTTAAGTTTAAGGACCAAATTTGCAAGCGTCTCGATGGCACTTGGACTGGGAGAGTCTAGCATACTGTGTTATTTATAGGCTCCGACCATGGCCTGTATTTCGTCGTCATGGGGGATGTTAGTGTAAAGTGACACCACGTCCAGGGTAACTAGGAAAGTGCCATCAGGGAAGGTGACATCGGATAATTCTCTCAGGAAGTGGTTAGTATCTCGTATGTAAGATGGATGTTTCGGAGGTATATGTTTGATGAGAGAATCGACGTAATCGGAGATCGGTTCTGTCAGTGTGCCGACTCCAGAAACAATAGGTCGCCCAGGATGTTTCTCTTTGTGTATTTTCGGAAGCATGTAAAAGCGCCCCGTGGAGGCATTTTTGGCATCAGCGCCTTACTTATTCGCCATGGTAATTCACCTTCATCGGTTAGTTTATTCAGTTTTTGCTCTGATCCTCTGGTATTCAAAGGAGGGGTCTGATGATAGTTTCTTATAGAATTTTTAGTCGTTGAGTTGGCGGTTGGCCTCCTGAATATAATCATCTTTGTCCAAAATCAATATACCTCCGCCCTTGTCGGCGGGCGTTACGTTGTTTTTTGTAAGGTTGGGTGGGCTAGATTTTCGTGTCCCGAACGCCTGAAATATGTCCTTCTGTACCGCTTGAATATATAGGTCTAGATATTTATCCCTGCCAGTTTTGGGTGTCCACTGTTCCTGAGATTTCGAGCACCAGGCATTATTTTGGCTTGGTTTGTCGAAAAAATATTCCCGTTGTCTAAGTGTTCGGGAAAAGTCATCCAGATCCTTGAGTAATTTGTATCCATTATACTACCCAATATTCGGGCAGAACATTAGGCCGCGTGATAAAAGGGACTTTTCATCGGGAGTGAGTTGTAAGCTTGATAGGTGGATTATATTTTCCGGAAGGTGTGGCTCTCCAGGTGTTCGGTCTAATGTGGTTGTATATTCGTTTATCGTTTCGTTGTTATTTTCGGGTGGGGATATGTGCGTTGCCAGTTGAAATACCATTGTGCGCTCCATACCTGCCTCAACAACAATGTGATCACGAGAGAATTTTTTAAGTTTCTTCGTCTAAATTTGCTTAATTTTGCTCAGCTGAAAGACCTCAAGCTCATCTGTCTCGGATGCTGAGAGTACCATGCTGTGACGCGCCCGCCTCTCCTCGAGTATTATTGATGCTAACAACTGTCTAAAGTGTTCAATTGTTATTTTCAGGAGGTTTAAAGAAACCTTAAGTAGTTCTTTGCTCCATGCTTCTCGATGGGAATCTGAAAGGTTACTCATGGATGGCGATAGGGATACCAGAAGTCCCTTCGGTACAGTTTCTGATTTAAGGTATATTTGGAGAGATTTTATGTGGAGCTCGTGCCTGATTAGCTTGTCAGTAATTTTTCTTAATTTCAAAAATTCCTAGAGCATGTGACATTAGCAGAAGGAGAAATGCTGGGCGCGTGAGCCTGGTCGCCCTGTCAGTTTTGCTTTAACTTCAGCCGTTGGGCTGAGCCACAGCGTCGTCTGAGGTCATACCTTTGTTTCAGCGTGGCGATCTCGTGACCGAAGTTTTGCAGGGTGACGGAAGCTTGTTGGGAGCCCAGAGCTAGTTCTGTTGCTGTTGATATGGGAATCCTCCGTGATTCTGGGCTTGTCGGAGTGGCCACCGGTGACGTATCGCCAACCACAGCGGGAGTCGGGTGGTTTGGTGCTGAGTATGGGTTCCTAGTGGTAGTGTCTGGTGCCGGAACTCTTGATGGTTCGGTGGCGCTTGCAGACACGGTGCAGTGCGGTGATCTGTGTGATGGCGTGGGTAGAAGTGCTTGGTAAGTGGTCGTAGTTTCCCTCGTGCGTCCTGCGTCCCTTGAAATTCTTGACGTGTTTTTCGGGTGACACTTCTGACGGCGGTCCTGCAACCCAGCTGTCCGTTTATTTTTAATTATCTGTTCAGCTTCCGCCATGGTCGGGAAATCCGCTGTTGTGGGTGCCCCGGCTTCTTCATTGGTTTTGCTTGTGACCTCAAAATAGCTGGCAGCTATGCAGGTGTTGTGCTCTAAGGTGGGTCGGTGGATCTTCTCTGATGGTAGGTGATGTTGCCATAGGGCCAACTCTAAATAAACTAACCGATGAAGGTGAATTACCATGGCGAATAAGTAAGGCGCTGACAACAAGAAATGCCTCCACTGGGCGCTTTTACATGCTTCCGAAAATACACAAACAGAACCATACGGGGCGACCAATTGCTTTTGGTGTCGGCACACTGACAGAACCGATCTCCGATTGCATCGATTCCCTCATCAGACATATACCTCCGAAACATCCATCTTACATACGAGATACTAACCACTTCCTAAGAGAATTATCAGATGTCACCTTTCCTCATGGCGCTATCCTAGTTACCCTGGACGTGGTGTCACTTAACACTAACATCCCCCATGACGACGGAATACAGGCCATGGTCGGAGCCTATAAAGAAGACAGAATGCTAGACTCTCCCAGTCCAAGTGCCATCGAGACGCTTGCAAATTTGGTCCTTAAACTTAACACTTTCGAATTCAATAACTCATATTATCTTCAAACGAGTGGTGCGGCTATGGGTACAAAAATGGCACCAGCCGCCGCGGTGGCTGAGTGGTTATGGCACTCGGCTGCTGTCCCGAAAGACGCGGGTTCGATCCCGGCCGCGGCGGTCGAATTTCGATGCAGGCAAAATTCTAGAGGCCCGTGTGCTGTGCGATGTCAGTGCACATTAAAGAACCCCAGGTGGTCGAAATTTCCGGAGCCCTCCACTACGGCGTCCCTCATAGCCTGAGTAGCTTTGGGACGTTAAACCCCCATAAACCATAAACAAAAATGGCACCAAATTACGCCAACATATTTATGAACAAAATTGAATCAGACTTCCTTTCCTCATATCCAACCAAACCGGCTTTTTACAAACGTTTTCTTGATGACATATTCGTAATTTGGGCAGAAACAGAGGAAAAGTAATTCAGTTTATCACCTCATTCAGCAACATACATCCAAATATCTCTTTCACACACATGTACTCAACTAATAGCATTAACTTCCTTGATGTGCTTGTTCGTGTTGACAGGGGTGCATTAATCACTAGCATTTATAAAAAAAAAACACCCACAGACAACAGTATCTTCATTTCAACCGTAGCCACCCACGCCATTGCAAAACTTCAATTCCGTACTCCCAGGCAATCCGATTCAAACGCATTTGCTCTCAATCAGAAGATTTAAAAAAAATGCTAGACACATGGGCTAAATTCTTAAGAAATAGCGCTACCCGTCTTCAATCATCAACGATGCCATTAAAAGGGCGGAAGTTACTAACCGTGATCACATCCCTGCGGATTCCCCGCCAACACTACAGACTGGCTCGCGCGTGCGTCGCAACCACCGTCGACATACCGGCCTGAGGGAGCAATGGGGCTGTTGTGCCTTGCCAGAAGCTGATTTCGTTCACCCAAGGCAGGATTGAGAGCAGCACAATTGTGGCACGCGAATGCGCTAGTCACGTGATTTTTTTGTATTTCGTGGGCTTTCCTTGGAGCTCGGGAAAAAGATACACGTAAGATTTACATTATCGCAAATAAATGGAATGTGGGTTCCTGATGGTGCTCTCCAACTTTTCTATTCACATTTCCTTGCTAAAGTCAACATTTACGAACTTAGATTAGAAAGAATTTATCTTAATTTCTGCCTAATTAATAGCCATATAAAAAATTGCCTAGATGCGCAAGCCGGCTGGTAGCTATGTGTTTTGCCTGGCCTACCTCAAATATGTCTTTAACCGTCGGCTAAAGTTAGCCTGGACATCCTATATATATATATATATATATATATATATATATATATATATATATATATATATATATATATATATATATATATATATATATATATATATATATATATATATATATATATATATATATATATATATATATATTTATATATATATAAATTTGCCTAGATGCGCAAGCCGGCTGGTAGCTATCTGTTTTGCCTGGCCTACCTCAAATATGTTTTTATCATCATCATCATCATCATCATCATCATCAGCCTTACTACACCCACTGCAGGGCAAAGGCCTCTCCCATGTCTCTCCAATTAACCCTATCCTTTGCCAGCTGCATCCATCCTTTGCCTGCAAACTTCTTAATCTCCTCCGCCCATCTAACCTTCTGCCGCCCCCTGCTACGCTTACTTTCTCTTGGAACCCACTCCGTTATCCTTAAAGACCAGCGGTTATCTTGCCTTCGCATTACATGCCCTGCCCAAGCCTATTTCTTTCTCTTGATTTCGACTAGGATGTCATTAACCCGTGTTTGTTCCCTCACCCACTCTGCCCGCTTCCGATCTCTTAACGTTACACCTATCAGTTTTCTTTCCATGGCTCGCTGCGTTGTCCTTAACTTGAGCTGAACTCTTTTCGTTAGCCTCCACGTTTCTGCCCCGTAGGTGAGTACCGGTAAGATTATGCTGTTGTACACTTTCCTCTTGAGGGAAATTGGTAAACTGCCACTCATGATCTGCGAGAATTTGCCATATGCGCTCCACCCCATTCTTATCCTTCTAGTTATCTCCCTCTCATGATCCGGATCAGCTGTCACTACCTGCCCTAAGTAGACGTATTCCGGCACAATTTCTAGGCTCTCGCTGCCAATTGTGAACTGTTGTTCCCTTGCTAGGCTGTTGAACATTACCTTGGTTTTCTGCATGTTAATTTTTAGACCCATCGATCTGCTCTACCTGTCTAACTCGTTGATCATGATTTGCAGTTCACCTCCTGAGTGACTCAGCAAGGCAATGTCATCAGCAAATCTCAGATTATTTAGGTATTCTCTATTTATTCTTATTCCCAACTGTTCCCTATTCAGGCCTCGAAATACCTCCTGCAAACATGCGGTGAACAGCATTGGCGAGATCGTGTCTCCTTGCCTGACGCCCTTCCTTATTGGAATTTTATTGCTGACTTTATGGAGGACTATAGTAGCTGTGCAGTTGCTATATATATCTTCCAGTATTTTGACATAAGGATCTTCTACCCCCTGATTACGCAATGCCTGTATGACTGCTGAGGTTTCCACTGAGTCGAATGCTTTCTCGTAATCAATGAAAGCTATATATAGAGGTTGGTTATATTCTGCGCATTTCTCTATCACCTGATTGACAGTGTGACTATGATCTATTGTGGAATATCCTTTACGAAAGCCTGCCTGATCATTTGGTTGATTAAAGTCTAACGTTGCCCTGACTCTATTAGCGATTACCTTAGTAAATACTTTGTAGGCAACGGATAGTAAGCTGTTTTTAACCGTCGGCTAAAGTTAGCCTGGACATCCTATATATATATATATATATATATGTGTGTGTGTGTGTGTGTGTTTGTGTGTGTGTGTGTTTGTGTGTGTGTGTGTGTGTGTGTGTGTGTGTGTGTGTGTGTGTGTGTGTGTGTGTGTGTGTGTGTGTGTGTGTGTGTGTGTGTGTGTGTGTGTGTGTGTGTGTGTGTGTGTGTGTGTGTGTGTGTGTGTGTGTGTGTGTGTGTGTGTGTGTGTGTGTGTGTGTGTGTGTGTGTGTGTGTGTGTGTGTGTGTGTGTGTGTGTGTGTGTGTGTGTGTGTGTGTGTGTGTGTGTGTGTGTGTGTGTGTGTGTGTGTGTGTGTGTGTGTGTGTGTGTGTGTGTGTGTGTGTGTGTGTGTGTGTGTGTGTGTGTGTGTGTGTGTTAGGTACATTATCATGTTCACGTGACCAAGACGACCAGAAAAATCTAAAACTACTGCTGCAAGGAAATCTGGACATAGAGGAGCTGGAGAAATTCGAAAGCTGAATGCCAATGTATAGGACAGAAGGTAGCGATAATTCACGAAGTTAAGCCTTGATAAAGCAGTGCTGCGGCGAAGCTTATGTGGTGAGGACTACTACTACAAAACATACCACAGTGAACTTGCAAAAGTTCCGAAGAATGGGCAAAACGATTGCATTATGTCCAAACAGAAAAAAAAAATATTAAAGAAGTGCTAAAAACCGGAAGGTAAAGTGTTGCGAGAGAGATTTCAATTATTACAGACCTGGTAGTTAACCTTGTAAGGCAGCCAGGAGAATCGAAAACCACACGTGATAATAAATATGGGCATGCTTCCTTCGCAAAGAAAAAGTCGATATTCCAGCGCTTCGCTCTGTCGCACACCGTGCTCTTGTGCTCTGCCGCTTTATGCGCTGGCTCGTGTAGGCTGCGAGAGGGAAAAAAACGCAGCAGAAGGCGGTGGAGAGTTCCACGGGGTTACATGGTTTGCGTGGTTAAGTTTGCCGCAGCTCGTGCAGGATGGGGCTAATGAATGAGAGATGGGGTCGTTTCTTCCTATAGCTCCCCTCTTTCTTTCCCCTCCTTAACCTCTCTCTCTCTTCCTTTTTTTACCACTAGCCGTAGCACAGGTCTTCAAGCTTCGAAAGCAGATGCCGCGGCCAGCAACACCCTTTCCTTCCGTTTTTTTTTTAAATTTTTGTTTTCAATAAACCAATAATAATAGTACACATAGGCTGCTTCTGCCGCCTCTGATGATGATAATTATATGACGGGGCTTTTTATGTTGATGTCGCTGTACAAGCATGTAAAAAAGAGGATGATGCATTGAGCAAGGTTTACTTTCAACTTTAGAGACACTTCTTAGTGTCTGTGTACCTTTGTTCGCACCTGTCTCTTTTGTTTTTTTTCTCTTCCAAGTTCCTTTATACAATAGGAAAATTGAGATATGTTGCTGACGCAGCACAGACGCAGAACAGCTAACGTGAGACATTAAAAGCGATTAAAAATCGTGTTTTGTTGCAAAGGAGAGTTCACACTATATGTACTAGGATGGTATGAAAAAATACTAGTTGAGGAAGGCAAGGCTCAACTCTATGACAGTTGTTGCCTCTTGAACTATGTGCTTACGCGGGTGGTTTTGCGTTTTCCTTGCGGTCTGTGCCAATTTCCGTGAATTAGAGACAAGGCAGAAATTCCGCCACCGGAGGGAAGTTGAAAGCTTGTGTAAAAAACTTAATATGCGTAAGCACCACCCATCAACAGCGGCTGCTCAAATGTGCGGCCACACATTGTCATGAGGTCGAAATAAGGAAAAATAAATGGCCTTTGCATGCAATGCGAATGGAAGATAACTGATGGTCTCTGTAAGCCCGCACCTCCAGTACGCCCTTGTTAGCATTCTTTTCATTGCACTGTACCCTTGCGGACTTCGCCAAACTTTCTCGAAGCTCCCTGCCCGCATGGCCGGCGCAGGCATACTCAAAAGAGCGTTGCATGCCGATGTCATTTTCGGCATAACGGCACCGCTATCAAAGGGTACCTCCCTGCACAATGAAAGCGGGTCCGGCGCTAGCACCAAGAAGGGAGCACACAAGACGCACGACGAAAGGTGGTTGTTTACAATCGTCTGTGTCTGAACGAACCTGTTACCCAGTTCCAAAACTGTGGTTTGTCGTTGGAACCATGAAGGAATGACTATGTTTACAAAATTCCATTCTGAGCAAACGCACGGGCGTTTTTTAAAGCGAAAGCTTTACTGTGCCAGCCAGCGAGCCATTTCGGCTCTTCGCGCACTTCAGCCGTATGCTGTATGCCGTGTGCCGTGGCCAACGAACGACCTTGAGCCGCCGTTACCTAGCAACGCCGCAGCCGGGCTCCAAGAGATGGCGCCACCGTCGACGCCGCTGCCGTTGTATATATATATATATATATATATATATATATATATATATATATATATATATATATATATATATATATATATATATATATATATATATATATATATATACGCTTCGCCTCATAGTATTGTATTCGCTATGGAGAGCGCGAAAGAGACACAACAACGACCGAACGAAGCGAGGAAGAGACAACGCGCTCAAGAGACGCCAGAAGAACCCGCCGCACGACTCGAGAACCATCGTAACGAATATGAGGCTAGAAGAAGTCATGCCACGTCCCGGAGTGACTCAACAGCGGAAGAGACCGGTTTGAGTTCTCGAGAGCGTTGGAATGAGAGGCTGCGTAGACGACGTGCCGAGGAAACGAAGCTTTCGCAATTCAAGTAGCGTTAACCGTAGCTGAACCACAGCCAATTTTTTTTGCAACTGATTTTACTAATTTTTCATGCATTAACGACTTATCTGAGGCAGACATACGACGAATGATTCAATTTTGTGTCTTTTTTCAGCGGACACCCAAAAGGCGATTTTGCTCGGTCCGAACCACGCGATTAGTGCTGCGTGGAAGACGACTATAAGGAGCTCTCGCGCTAGGAACATACAGACAAGGGACGATTTTGTTAGGATTTGAACCTCCGGATAACAGCTTTCACTCTAATAGCGCGGTATGCAAGACTTGCGCCTTTCTTTTGGCATTCCTGCAACATCTCCTCTGTCCGACGCGCCGCGACACCCCTGCCTCACGGACTTCCACCATCGCACCGCGGCCATAGGCGCTAAATTAATTGATTAGCCGACGTGCCTGGTTCCCGTAATTCTCCCGCGCGCAAACACGCTGACAACCATAGGGGACTCAGTGAAAGAAAATGTCAATATCCAGCGCGTGAGGGTGATGGAGGAGCAGTGACTGCATGCGAGAGAGAAGAATAGCCAGCAGCAAAATAGGAAGGGAGAATTTAACATGTGGAGAGGGGTTTCAAATAGTATGTAGTTCTCTGTTTTATCACGAGGGTCCTGGGTTCGAGGTTTTGGCCAACCCTCAGGGGCTCTATGAGAAATTCATTAGTTTATTGAAGCCTAGGGTGGGACTCAGGGGATGATCACCCGAACTTCTTTATTTTCGATGGCTTTAAAAACATAAGAATAAGAATTGAACAACAGTATAGGTAGAGGCTCCGTGCTTGACACTTAATTTTACAGCAACTAGGGCTTAACTAAGATATTTTGTCGAAGAGTAAGGTCATGCAGAGTTGTTTCTCTGTGTGGGATTGTTTTTCTTTCAGTTAAAGTTGTCGAATTAATCTGCATGACTTCTCTTTTGTAACTCACATTTTGGCGTTGTATATTTTTCTAAATATATTTCTTCCTCATCAGCATCATCGCGCCCCGCTTCATCACCGCCGAATCACAACAACTGGAGAAGTCTGAGCCCCTATAAGCAAACGAAGGAAACAAAGCATTATAATATTTACTGTCCCATAGGAAGCTCACACAAAGCGGGAACCCTTTCACGGTGTTCGCGGCGTCACGCCCCCGGCGATTACCCTTGATGTACCTTGGAGTAAAAACCGAAGCACCGAACAGGTGGCGCGAAAACTCTGCCATCTTAGTACTGTTGGATGGCAGGAGAGGAGAAACCTCACTTGGAGGAGGGGATCTTGGTCGAGCCCTTGTTAGGTTACCCTGTCTCGGACGGTCGGAGACCCCGGCGAACGCTCTCTGTGGGATGGAAGTACGCTTGGAGGCCTAGGGCTGCACTATCGGTGGAAATTTGAGCGCTCGCCCTCTACAGAGGCATGGGAAGGAGTTCAAGGGGATCAGAAATACGGAAAAAATTCCGCTTTCCCAATCCCTCTTAATTCCCATAACCCCAACCATATTTCCCATATCATGTTCCTATATCCCACCCCAGCTTGCTACTTCGTAGGGGAGATCAAAGGAGCCTCCCCGGGCCCGCTCTTCGGCTGTGGGTCGCTTTGGTAGCTATCCCACATTGATTTCTTTCCACCTTCGGGTTGCAAAATCCCATTTGCCTAAGGGCAGCATCTTTTATATTACATGTTGTCATAAAGACTGCCTGCTATCCTCTAGCAGCGACAAAGCATGCCTGAGCAAGTAGCGAGCTTTCGGCTACAGCGCCACCCGCGGGCACGCTGCACGACGAACTGCGCCCGGCTGCCCTGGTCGTCGCTAGGTGTTTCGCATCGAAGCAGCAGCGGAGAGCGCTTGAAAAGCCACCTGCGCTTTAATTAATGGCGCACTGTTGATATCACTTTGCTGTCAACAGCATCATCTGAAAATAAACTAAAAATATGACCTGTTTGCGCGATGCCTTCGGCACCGGAGCTGGTGGACGCCAGGCGAGCCGGAACGCAACGGCAGGGCCGATGGAAGCTGCGAGGCGGTTCGCGCAAGAAATTTGCTCGTATCACAGTTGTTGCTTATACCAGAAACTCAGTATCGGCCAGTGCTCTACAAAAATGATATTCTTTTTTCACATTTTCTATCCCAGGTTTTATAATTTACATCAAGAACAATCTTTAGCTCATTTTTATGACACCGGCGCACGGGATCCGGGGTGGCCGGCCGGCGTGCTGACTTGGCGTATTTCACGTTCGCACCATAAAAAACAAAGCAGCCATGCTATAAGAAAGTCTGTCTGCTATATTCGAGCAATGATGCATGCCTGCGCAAGAGCCCAGCTTTCGGCAGTGACACCGCCTGCGCGCGCGCCGGACGACGGACTACGCTGCTTCCTGGCTGCCCTGGTCGTCGCTAAGCCTAGTTGGTTTCACATAGATGCCGCAGCTGAGGTTCACTTTGGAACTGGCCAGCGCTGTAATAAAATTACTACTCTCGTCATCCCTTTACTCTGAACCCGTCCCATAATAAAATAAAGATACTCCCGATATCCGCGACGCCTTCAGCCGCGGATATAGCAGAAGCCAGGGCGAGCCGCACCAGGCAGCAGCAGCAAAGCGGCTATGGGATGTAATTTCCTCTTATCGCTGTTGTAACTTCTACCGGCATCTCGGTATTGGCCAAAGATCCTCAGAAAAGATACATTTTTGACATTTAGCGGAAAACAAGAAAAACAAAAACGCGCACAAGCACAATACACCCCGATCGAGGCACACGAAATTAAAGAAATCCAACCTCGACTCAACATAGTTTGTTGTAGCGACGGCCGCCTATCAGTGTGGCTAGACCAAGGGGAAACATGCGTAAAAATTAGAGCCTGGTTAGTTAATTTTGTCTATGGAATGATTCTGACAACTCTAGTATATATTTAACTGCTTTCTATAGTATACGAAACAAGTTATCAGTACATCCGCTGATGACGGAAGCATTAATATTTCTGTAGCCTCGTTGCCATACCTGTTACCTCTGTGGGTAAGGGCGCTTTCCGTAAGGCTGCCGAAAGGCAGATTTCTGAAAAACAGCTTGATCTTTCTCTTACCTTTCGCTTTCAGTAACCTTTCTGAAAGTCGCCCTTCGAGTTAAGATAATTTAAAGGTAGGGCCAGTTTGTGAATTCGAGGGTAGGCCCCAGCGACGACATCCGGATGAGCCCCCGCCTCCAGCAGATTAGGATTGTGGTCGGCACACAGAATCAGGAAATCACTAAGTGCATCCTACATATCCAATCCATCCAGGCGGACAGAAAGGTAAGTACGCGACGCGCACTTGCATCAAGCCACCGGACGACGCTTGCCAAGGCATGATCCAAGGAATCACCCCCGAAGAATTGGAAGAAATCCCTCATATGGATTGCTGCTCAGTGCCTGCCGGTTTTGAGGTGTGGAAATGAGGCTCAACGAGCCCAGCGGCCGCCAGTTTCCCAAAAACCAAGGCACTATTTTACGTCTTTTACCACAGGGCTTATACAGTGTGCTGCATAACTTTGAATACTACTCTGGAATGAGTATGCTGCGGTTAAGTGGGACACAAAGCAGACGTTTGCTCCAGCCCAGAGACAAAAAGATGTGAGCTCTGCTGCCTAACGAAACTAGACGAAGGCCACAACTGTACGCTCACATGCGCGGTTTGCGGCGCACAACACAACAAAAACTAGAACGTATGTAAGGAAGCATTCAAGACCCTGTAATTCTGGAAATGCAGGAACCGGCGAAAAACTAAGCAGCAGCAAACGCAGCTAGAACTAGGTACTCTACATCTCGGACCACTCAGCAGGAAACTGGCAGCCAGCGAGTAGTCCAGTCGTTCAGACGGCTTGTACAGTTTAATTAATGACGCCGGCACAGGGCAGTGGCACGAGGGGAGCAGAAAACGGAGGAATGTCGGCATCAGTTGCGACAAGAAGTTTGCAAGACGAGGCGTCACGCATTGATGAGAAGGCAATTTACGCGCGGGCACAGTCAATAAAGGCACGATGAGTCTAAGGGAATTCGATCCCAGGATGACGTCGTGTGAGCAGTGAGACAGAACAATAAACTCTATGGCGTACAAAACATCTTGAATGAGGACACGGGCCGTGCATGCCGCAGGGAGATGAATACGCTGTGAGGAGGCGGTGCGGAGTGAAAAGTCAGAACGTGGGGTGGTCACTTGACGCAGTCGACGACCGAAAGCTTTAGTGATGACGGATTCTTCAGCTCCCGTTTCGAAGAGAGCGAAAACTGCGGCGCCTTCAACGGATCCGTCGATGACATTTGTGGGAAGACTTGGAGAACTTGAGGAGTTCGAAACAAGCTCAATTCTGGCCTCCGGAACTGCGACTGTTTGTTTACCTCTAGGGCAAGCTAGGTCAGGACGCCGCAGCATCGAAGAACAGGAACGGCGACGAGGGGAAGATTAACGGCGAGTGGCGTACGTGTGGCGATGTTGGGACACAACTTGAAGTGAGGACCGGGTGGTGGTGTTCGCGGCGAGGGTGGCTCGGCATGGTACGGGTAGAACCGTAGATTAGGTCGAGAAGGCGGAAGGCGCTGGCGACAAAGCCGCGCGACATGCTGCGGCAGACCACAGGCGTAGCAAATCGGTCGGCTGTCCGCACTACGCCAAGGGTTCGCAGGGTGTGCGCAGAACCTTGATAAAGGAGCATGGGACGGAGACCCAGAATATGGCGTCGGACGGATGGAAGGGGCGGATTTGTCGGTAGCAGAGGCGGGTGAATGACACAGCCTGACCACCGCTTAGGCGTAAATAGGAGGTACTGTCACTGGCGGGAGCACAGGGCTTGGTGGTAGCACACCATAGACGTGGTCCTTCACGACACGGCGTATGCTACAGCGCCAAAGACGGAGCCAAGTCAGGAGCAAGGCGGGCGGTGTCTTGGAAGTGAGGTTCCTATATGTAGAGATGGCTGGCCGGCGACCTCTTCGCGAACGAAGGCTTTGATTTGTTGCAGCAGAAGGGAGTACGCAGGAGCAGGATTCACCCCAGGGCCAATGCGGAGACTACCTCGTCGCACACACCGGAGCGCCGCGTAAAACTCGCTGCTTTCTAAGCTCGTCGTAGCTCATGACCTCACTGACCGTGGCAAGATTTTGCGCGAGGAGCATTTGAAATGCGTCGTCAGCAATGCCTTTTACGATGTTATTGATATTGTCCGCTTCGAACATGACCGGGATGACGCGTTTAAAGATGTAAACGATGTCCTCGATGAAACTGGTGAAGATCTCTTGAACTGCTGAGTGCGATCACGTAAGCGTTGTTCGGCACGGAGCTTGCGCTCTGCAGGGCGGCCGAACAGTTCCGAAAAACTTCTCTTATATACGGACCAAGTGGGCAGGTCAGCCTCATGGTTCCGAAACCGAAGGTTCGCCAAGCCCATGAGATAAAGATGACAGGAAGCTGTGGTGCTCGCCAGCTCCCCGAAAAACCCATACGCAAGCGATTATATTATCGCAGACTCCCAAGAAACATGTAGAAACTACACAAGAGGAGGCCAAGATAAACATGTGCTCCGTATCCTACAGACAACGCAGGATACCAAGTCCAAGATTGTCGGACATCAATTTTAATCGTGAGACAACTGTGGAATATTGTAAAGCGCTGGTATGGAAATATCCATTCTTCGGATGCGTAGCAAAACTATATTTTTAAAGTTTGTCCAGCGCTTGAATCGAGTAGAAAAGCAATGAGGAAAGAAAAAAACCAGTGAGCAACATTTTTTACGATAGCAAAAACGTTATTCCCAACAAAATCTGCAGGGGAGAATTGCGGGCATATTGATTTTTATAGCGGAATCTTAAGATATCTGAAAAACATACGCAACATTTCTATGCAAAAGCATTTTTGAGCCGTAAAGAGTTGATGAACGCATTTTTTCATATAATGTAAGATTTCCCTATAAGAATTAATATATCCGCAGATCACCCTAAGACAGTCATGAATTTTCTTTTTCTATTGACGTTTTTCCTATCGTCAAAACTGTTCCCATTTGTTTTCCATGGTAGTCTTAACGGTTCGATGCGATTGATGGAAACGCTTTAAAAGAGACATTTGGCTACGTATCAGAAGAACGGACAATTGCCTTAACTATTTCCGCAACAGTATTTTACAATTTTTGAATTTTCAAAATTTTTTCCGAGAATGTTGCACATTAATGGCGTTCATGAACAACTTTGCGTTGAAAAATTCGCTTATCCAGACTATCTGGGTATGAGACACGCTCTCGACCATCATATGGACTTCCAGAACGGCCCTCAGATGGAGGGAACGACAGCGCTCACGACGCTGCCTACGCATTGCTCCTCGGGGCAATTTCCCGCTCTGCAGATACATCACGGGAGAGAATGAAAGGGTACAGGCACATTCTCCAGCACTACAGATTGAATAGAACATTATGCGCTCCACCGCTTGACTCTCTCACCAAGAAGTAAGAATAACATTAAGACGTCTACAATCAAGCACATACCTAGGCCCAGATAAAGTAGTCTATATGCACTCAGAAGATATACACCCGCACAGTATAATCTGAGAAAGGATGGCCTGCCTTTAGCACATGGTACGAAAGTGCCAGGGAAATCCACAACTGGAAACTATAACAAACCCAACGGCAGTGGACTGGAAGGCGGCACTGCCCAGCTCTGACCCTAAATCGAGGTATACTGCTGGTGTGCAAGGCCAGGATGGCAGCCCAAGCCAACGGATGCCTGGGCTAGGGTGCCAAAAAGTCACCCTGTTTCAAAATCCTGAATAAAAGTTTTCAATCAATCAATCATGTGGTGCTCGGCTGTTGCCGCGAAAAACGCGGGTCCGATCCCGGCCGTGGTGGTCAAATTTCGATAGAGGCGAAATTCTAGAGGCCCGTGTACTGTGCGATGTCAGTGTATATTAAAGAAACCCATGTGGCCGAAATTTCCGGAGCCCTTCACTACGGTGTCCCTCATAGCCCGAGTCGCTTTGGGACGTTAAACTCCTGTAAACCATAAACCAATCAATATAGTGTGTGAAATCTAAGCGTTTAAACGTTCAGATTTCGCTCTCATAAACCTTGTAAAAATGAGACGAATCTCACGGGGTCGCGAGAAATATTCGTTTCATCCAACATTTTTATCACACAAAAAGTTAGAAACCGCATGCAGAGGGAGGGAAAATGCATCCACGCAGATCTGTACGGCAGGGTGTATTTACTGCCGCGCGCCACTGCTCAGTCGCGCCATTGATGATGCGCCGCGCGGCTAAAGATCGCGCGTCGGCGATGTGCGAGCAGTGCTCAGTGCTCGAGGGTGTGGCCTCTGCTCGCGCGTTCGCGTCATCCTCAGTGGCCGGGAGAGCGTTTGGAACACTCGCAACTCTCCACAAATGTACAAAATATACCCTGGACAGGGAAATATACAAATTGATATCATCCCGAAATTCGTATCAGCTTTGAGGTATCATCGAAATTTTACTGCATTTGCTTAATTCGAAAGAACAAATCCCTGCCTTCATTTTACACCAGTGAAAAACTGTGTAAAATTGCTCCGGAAATTTTCTCTTGAAAGTCTGTTGTCCGGCTAGCTGTTACCATCATTATCAGACGTAAATACAACTATGTCATGCAAGGCCTATTTTTTTTCAAGGTGGTTTTATATGAGATTTTTGCTACCATAAGCATTCCCACTTTGGGCAACAATCATGCCCAAACACTTACGCGAACATTCTGTGCAAGCATCCACAAAATTCTGTTGAGTACGCATTCATTAGCAAGCATTATAAAAGAAATATTCGCCCCACATGTCTGACTGGAGTGACTGAAGTATGTTATTGATGCTTGGAAGTTCTTAGTGCATCATAGTTTTTTCTTTTCAAGAAACTACAATAATGACTAAATGATGCAAAGGGGGTAAGGAAAGTCTGTGGAGTCAAAAGACGTCCGTTCATAATTAAGTTTTCGGGGGCCCCTTGAGGTTACCACAACACAAAACGGTCTCCATTAAATTGTCTGGAAAATCTGAAAATCAGCTATCTTTCTCCGACGCGTGGAAACACTGGACCTTTCGCGGATCAGTGCTCCATGGAAATGTTTTTGGCTGCACACCTTTATTTCATGCGGATCACCTTGTCATCAACTTTTTTGGCTGGCGCTTTTCAACCTGCCTGGACGGAATGTTCAACAAAGCTCGTTTGTTGATGTCTCTCCGTGCAACCTGAGCCCCAGTGCGTGCACGATGTGTATTGGCAACCGTATGACGATGTCTAATATTGAAATATTTGATTGGTCTTTTCCAAATTCAAGCGAAACATGCAGAGGTCATTTGGCTAGTAGTGCTCTTTTGACATCCCTAACAATTTATTACTGCCATCTTGTTAACTAATCACACTTCTATTCTTAATTCTTTACGCATCGGCCGCCGCGGTGGCTCAGTGGTACTGGTACTCGAGTGCTGGCCCGAAAGGCGCGGGTTCCATCCCTGCCTAGGCGGTCCCATTTCGATGGAAGCGAAATGCTAGAGGTCCGCATAATGCGCGATACCAGCACATGTTATAGAAACTCAGATGGTCGAAATTATCCGGAACCCTCCACTACGGCGTCCCTCGTAGCTTGAGTCGCTTTGTGATTCTAAACCCTCATAAAGCAACAATAAACTATTCTTCTCGCTTCACAACAATGTATCAAGCCTTCGACTGCTAGTGGGAACCTAAAAGTAAAATGGGAGGCAGTGAGTAAGTAATGAAAAATAAAATGTAACTGTGTCTGCAAGTAAACGAGTCACGCTTCCTGAGCCCAGAAATTAAAAATGTAAAAATGGGAATAACTGATCGTCTGCCGCCTCGGAACTGTCACCATTTACGGGAATTAGAGTGAAGGCGCTGCTGATTCCTTAGCGTGAAAGCACCGACCATGCAACTGTGAAAAAAAAATATTAAGTTGAAGCCTAGCCCTGCAACGAACCAAGCTTAAAAGAGAGGAACTACTGTCGTCGCTGCAGGGAGAGGGGCAGGGGTAGTGAGAGAGAGAAAAAGTAATTTAATGAAAGGAAAGGTGGAGAGGTCGGCCGGCGGTAAGGTGACCCTGGCCTGATACTCCTCATTGAAGAAGGGGAAAGCGAAAGTAACAGGAGAGTGAGGGTGAGAATGGATGGTGATGTCATAACACAATAAACTGCTTGGAGTGGTTGGTGTTAGAGGATACTACGCACACACTGGGTGGCAATCGTCTCGCGAGATGACATGTAGCTCATGGAGCGCGTGTCTTCCTCATGCAGCATATATCTGGAACGCGCACACGCACAGACCCCGAACACACACACACACACACACACACACACACACACACACACACACACACACACACACACACACACACACACTCACACACACACACACACACACACACACACACACACACACACACACACACACACACACACACACACACACACACACACACCGCACATGGTTGCACAAGTAGGCTTTCCACGCTCTCACATCCTGGCACAAACGGGTGTTCAATGACATTGCGCACTGTTGCTGAAAAAGCTGAAAGTACATAGACACATGTCCCGGCACAAACGCGTATGCACATGTGTGGTCTGCCCTGTACACCGTGTAGGCGCGCTCTGCACACGCAAGTGTCACGCAAGTGTCACAGACGGGAATCTAGGCCTATTTCACAGAAAAACTTCACAAAGAACAGCTTTCATTGCACAGCATCCGTCAGTGAGGTTCGCCTTGGCGTCTAGGGTAGTTTCCTCCGAGAAAGGGCGTCCGTCCAACTGTCTGACAGTATTTTCCAAGGCCCTCCTCGCATCAATGCAGTGAGGACACTCGCAAATAATGTGATGGATTGTACCTGGATGACTGCAGCTGAAGCATTTCGGGCTAGCTTCAACTGCAATGTTGTGTAGGTAGCTTTTAGTGTACGCTACACCAAGGCACGACCGATGGAGCAGAGTTTGACATCGCATAACTTTTATGGCAGGTGAAGTCGTGAACCAGCATCAAGCCGAGAGATGGGGCCCTGCTGGTGGTTCACATCATTCAATTGCAGTTGCATTGCAGCATTTATTGAATGACCCAGTAAGGCTGATGAATCACTTGTTAAGAACGAGACTTGGATGGAAACCTGATCAGCATGAGCCAGCTTAGCTTCCGCATCAGCGCTCTCATTTCCCGCTGTACCGCAATGGCTCGGTATCCACTGAAGCCTGATGGTGTGGCCGCGCTGGAACGCCTCAGTCAGGAAAAGTACAATGAGTCCGATTAGCTGCTAGCATGTGCGTAATTTCATGTATGTTTTTATGATTTGCAATGCGGGTCTTGAGAATATAGTCCAGTGGTTTGCGGCCTGCTGACCTATATAGCGGATGGACTCTAATATGCCTTCGATTCGGTTACCATGAATGATGTTTGATGCATGAGTCTTAAGCGGTGGCTGAGGGTACTGCCAGGCTCAAGTCTCGATCCAGGAGACTTGAGGGAGCGGACGCACACGTTTGCAGAGCTCAGCAAATATTCCGTTTGGACCGTCGGACTTACCCTCTACCCACCCCTCTCTTCCGCACTCCCAATGACCCTCTTCAGATGCCTCCATACCCGCTCTCTGTCATCCCCTCAGTTGTTATCCCACTATTGTGGCACGTCCTATGCATGCTCCCTATGCGGTGACCCTCACGCCACGCTCTCCAACATCCTTTTCGGCTGCCCTGCTGACCCTCCCCCGCAGGGACAGCACGCAATCTCGAGCTGGGAGGACTGGGAGGCCCTGCCCACGTCTGCAGACCCGACATCGCAGCTTGCTGAGGTGACTCGGGCTGCCGACATCATGTTCCGACATGACCTACATGATGCAGTGCGGGACCGCGCAGTGGCCCAGGGACTCAGCAGGGTCTAAAAATCACTTGCAGAGATAAAGTTTTTCTGTCTGTCTGTCTGCCAGGCTCAATACCCGCTGCTGCTGAAGAGGTGTTCGTCAATGATGCGTCGACAAAAAACATGTTATGAGTCACCATACGTGGAGGAGAAATATGATAAAGCCAATTGCTTTAGTCCTACTGTCGCGACGTGCTTATTTGGCATTCCTGGGATACTGACACGCATTTTAGGATTTGGAATTATTCATAATGTCACGTCCGCAATCATGTGGGGCATATAGTTTGCAGGCATCAAATTGCGCTGCGTCTTGACGGCTTTCAAACAGGCTGCGTCTGGACGCGTACAACTAATATTGGCCAGGAGGTGATGGTGATGCCTGGTTAGGGGTCGTTAATCCACCCGTAGTCGCTCCTATTGGAAATAAATACGAGCTAGGCAGACGCGGGCCTCAGAAATGTGCCGCATGTCGAAGCCTTGCAGGGTAATCCCAAGCACAGCCTTAAAGCGCGAGCCTGAGCGCTTTCCAGTATTCGCAGGACAGTCAATCTTATCCAAGAAAGAACAGGTGCCCTGTATCGCAGTTAACCGACCATTAGCGCCTGGTACATGTGAAGTGAAGACCGCTCAGACGGACCCCAAGATTTGCCAGCTATAAAGCCTATAATGATTATAAAGATTGTAAAGTTTTTTCTGAGAAAAGAGACGTGCTTCGTCCAGGACAGGTCACGGTTTAATGTGACACTTAAGATATTATAGTGTGTCACGCATGGAATGTCTTGACCGTCAATTGTGACAGGTTACCATGCCATCAAATTTCATGTAAAAGCTAACATGACGCTTTAAGTTGGCGATAACTCAAGAACCTGACGACGCCAGTACGCCGACTGACTGAACATTGAACACTGCAATGTCGCTTGCACTTGGGGACGCGTGGCACTTGATGCCCTTATGAAGATGTCGTTTGCGTACGCGGATACCAAATCAGTGTTTGGTAGTTCTTCCAGTAGGTCGATTAGTGCGCGATTAAATAATGTTGGACGAAGGACTCCTCCCTAAGGGACATCACGCTCGACAGGATGATCTGTCGTGTCACCTTCATCAATCACCATGTAGACTGCCCGGTTCCTCAGATATCTATAAATCCATGGATGTAGGCGTCTGCTAATTCCCCATTTCTTGAGGGCGTTTAACATTGCATCGGGCTGGACATTGTCGAATGCGCCCTTGATGTACAGGAAGAGAGCAGCGGTCAGCCTGTGGCGACGTTCCTGGTGTTCTGCCGTCGACATTAGATCGATTGCACTGTCGATAGCAGAGTGGCCTCTGCGAAATCCTTTTACTGAGTCTGGATGTAGGCTGCATTTTTGCAGGAACCATTCGAGACATGTTAATATCATGTGGTTTATTGTTTTGGAAGTGCAACTTGCCAGAGC
The DNA here is from genome assembly GCF_052857255.1 of Amblyomma americanum. NCBI lineage: Eukaryota > Metazoa > Arthropoda > Arachnida > Ixodida > Ixodidae > Amblyomma > Amblyomma americanum. Next base: position 510,199,114 of record NC_135497.1, read on the forward strand.
TACAGGTCTGTAGATTGTCATCTCACGTGGAAATATTCCTGATTTCAGTAGAGCTACAATACGGCTTCTTTTCCATTCATGTGGAACACTGACAGTGATCCAGGCGTGGTTTAACCAGTTTGAAAGGTCTTCTGCTTTGAAAATCAGGTGATGAAGCTCACTCTACGTAATTCCATCAGGTCCCGGGGAAGAAGAAAGTTTACAAGCAGAAAGCGCTGCTTTGAGTTCATGCAGCATGAATGGAACATGCATACAATGATCTATGGTAGGAGCAGCACACCGATGCTGCGGGACCACAGATGTGCTTCCAGCAATTTGCAAGCAGAAATTCTCCGCAGCGTCAACAGCTTTCCGGCGCTGAAAAATTGCCAGTGTGCGAAAAGGATTCTGCTGCTGGGAAAGGGTCTGACCCGTCAGACTCTTGAGAGTGCTTTCTGCGGATCAAGCTTGCAGTACAATGACCGCCACCGCTGTCTACCATTGAGCGCTGGACTTGCCTTTGTGCACGCCGAGAAGCCCGGAGATCCGAGACATCTTTCGCCCTACGGTACTTCCTTTTCGCACGTCGGTGAATCGCTCGTAGCTGGGCATAGAGCGCATGTACTGGTGTTATAGGATTTGGTGCCGAGATGCTACGCGATGACTCTTGCACAGCCGTAATCATGCGCTGAGCAACATCTGCTGGGGTAGTGAGGCACTCATAGCTCGTTTCTAAAACGCTTCGGAAAGAATTCCATTCAGTTCAGCGAGCCGCGGCACGTGGAAGACGGTCAAACCAGCGAAGCTCTACTTATCTTGGTGTGTGGTGATTGCCGTAAGTTTCGACAGGAGCACACCAAGTTGCGGATAATGAGAGACGCTTTGATACCAATGCAACAATCAGACAGCTGTTGTAGGCAGTTCCACGGGAAAAGGTCGGCGTCTCGTCATTGAGAACAAGGCCTGCATTATCCAAGAATGTGGCAATATCCCGACCACGAGCGTTCGTTACCGCGCTTTCCTAGCAATGGTGATGCGCATTGAAATCTCCGACTATAATATGGGGCTGTAAAGTGCTGTCCAGAAGTGATTTTAGTCGTGTTGCGTCAAATCTGCTCCTAGGTGGGATGCAGCCAACGATAATGGAGGTTTTGTAGCCATTAAGGCTCACAGATACTGGAACATACTCGTTGCTGCTGCCTCCACGAACTGAATTTGGAACGGAAGTCAGGTCTCGCCGAATGCATTATGTAGAACGTTGCTTGTATATCCAGCCGCTTCGGATAGAAATTGCTCATATCCGGACAGGCGAAAGGGCGAGGTGATATTCGGCTCATTATTACAAGGACTGGAAACCGGTAGTGGAATAACCTCCGCTTGATGCCTGCTAGGCGGCTTCGCAGAACTTGAGCATTCCATTAAAATACTGCCGATCGAGAAATTCTCTCGTGTAGTGATGGTGGTGATGACAGTAGAGTCACGGTTGCTGTCTTCTATTAGAGTGGCAAGGACCGGCTCCACAGCGTCTAAAATTTGGAGAGCTGCCCTAGCAAAGGGCGTGTTCGTACCAGCAATGATTAGTCGTAGGGTGCCTATTAATTGCTTAAGCATAACCGTAGTTTGGTCATCTGTGGTAGACACAATCGGCGCACGCATTGGCCGACGCGCCTCAGAGATTACAGTGCGCATTGGTAGATGTGGCCATGCTGCAGAATCTTCCTGAGGGGTCGGAAGATTGCAACGGATATTGTTAGGAAAGACGAAGTGAACGAAGTGTCTCGGTGGTGCGCGTGTTCTGGGCTTGGGTTCTCTGTGCGGGCCGTGTGCTCTTGGCCTGTGTGCTGTGCCCGGGGCGTTCTTGCGTCGTTCCCGCCTTGGAGCACGTAACAATGTTTAGAACTTGTGCAGGTGGAGCCGATGGCTTCTACACAGCAGAGTGGCCTTATTCCTGTTAATGCGTTGTCGCTTCATTTGCCGTATTCGAGTTTTTCTGATGGTTCCATGTACGCCTAGCTTCTCAAGCGATGAACCGAATTTGCTGCTTCTCGACTATAACAGTGATCTCACACTATTTTCTTTAAAATCTTCATCTCTGCCTTTGCTTTCGGACACTCCCTTTATGTTGCTTCATGAGGTGTTATGCAATTTGCATATTTGGGCACTTAAACTGTGCATGCAGGTCCGTTGGGGTCTCCACCACAACGCAGGCAGGTTATCTTGCTCGTGCATGAAACGCTCACGTGTCCTAGCTTCTGACATTTTCTGCACTGCAGGGGGCGGGGTGCATAAGGGCGCACTTGTTGCTTCAAAAATCTAACTTTCACGTGCGATGGCAAACTCGTGCCATCAAAGATTAGTTTAACACACTTGGATTGCCCAAACCGGTGATTTTAACTGAACCGGTGATTTTGTCAGTGATTCTAACTGAACAAGATAATAGGTTCACCAAGTCCATGTCTTTTATCTCAATGTCTACATCACAATAACAAATCACTATAGCATTTGAATATAACAGTTCACTATTATCACTATAAATCATTGCCGCAGTGTTAAGGCCGTATGCAAAGAACGAGCGAACAAACATGCTGCCAAGCTCTGGCACAGCCGTCAACTTGTCCAGAGTGGCCTGGTTGTAGATGTCAACAGATAGGATATTCCTTCTCGCATTAATGCGCACTTCCTTGACTTGGCCCGGAACCAGCAGTTCAAGGTCAAGAGTGAATGTCTGCCTATTAATGGAATTGACGGCCCGGAACCAGCAGTTCAAGGGCAAGAGTGAATGTCTGCCTGTTATTGGAATTGACGTTATCCTTATCTTCGAGAGGCATGGATGAAATCGTGTAAGTGAGCGGTTTCTAACTCACACTGGCCTCGTTAACTCTCTTCGTGTTCGAACTGGGATTGTTAGGCCGCTTCGTGCTCACACTATGTCCACACCCTTTCAAGGTCTTCTTTTTCAGACGCCGACACACAATTGCGGTATAGCCAGCATGGTACTACATGTCATCTGTGTTGGAGAAACCGATGACCCCGGTAGCTGAAAGGGGACATCCACGCTGGAACCACGTTGCTTTCTGGGTCAACACTGCTCACCCACGGTAGGCAGCAGACATAGCGGGCCATCCGCCATCCCCTTGGACGGCGCGGTTCCCACTAAGATGACAGAAAGACAACTTAATTAGAAAGAAGCAGGAGCGCAAGAAAAGCTGCCGTTCTCCGACAGGGACAGAGTAATACTCGAAGCTTTGAGCGTAGCATGGCAATACTGGGACAGTACACGGTACACGTTACCTGTGAATTTCTTCATTTGCCGTATACCGCTCTTTACCCGACCACATATTTACTCATATTTCACCGCCACGCGCCGTAGATACTACAACTGTGCTGCGGACTGCGGCGAATTCCTTATTAACGACCTTCAACAAGCGATCGTTTAACGCTTGCTGAGTCAATGTCACGCGCGAATTCTACGAGCTCCGTGAAAGAGGGCGTTGTGGCTCGGGAGTTATAACGGTATACGCATTTAGATTACACAACTACGTTTGAAAATGTTTCATAGTTGAAGCGAATGGGCTGGTAGCCCGCACCGAGCTTTGTCGCCAACGCATATAAACGATGCCGGTGCACTGCACCAAGCAAATTGTGTAATACCTCTGACACCCTTTCGAAGGAAGCAAGTAGCCACCGCGGTGAACCAAGTGATTATGATTCTCGGCTGCTGTCCCGAAAGACGCGGGTTCGATCCCTGACGCAGCGGTCTCATTTCAATGAAGGCGAAGTGCTACAGGCCCGTATGCTGTGCGATTTCATTGGACGTTAAAGAACCACAGGTGGTCGAAATTATCCGGAGTCCTCCACTAAGGCGTCTCTCATATCCCGAGTAGCTGTGTGACTTCAAACACTAGAAAACCAAAACGAAGCCGAAACAATAGCAAAGAAAAAAGGAAAAATAATGTTAACGCTTTCAGACAACTGGTCGCCGATAAAATGCTTTTACTTTCCTGATCCGAAAACAAAGGTACATGTGACAGATAGAGAACGACGGACTGGCCGTGGGCTGAGCGATCGCCAGCGATGACAACACAAAAGAACTCCAGCGCAAAGCAAGGCGCGGCATGCAGTATATCTGTCGGCAGCGCATGCAAGTGCTGCTCTCGCTGAAATGCGTTGCGGAGCCATAGGAGTTACTTTGCCTACCGACGGTTGCCGCGTAGTAAATATTGATTAATTGCTGTGGAGACGAAGGAGACAGCCTAGGTTTCAGTTTTAGTGCAGATAAGTCCGGTGTGATGATTTTCAATGATACAACTGATCAGGAGCTTAGAATACAAGGCCATGAAATACCACGAGTGGCCGAATACAAATACTTTGGGGTATGGGTAAACGAAGGGCAAATGTACACGGAAAAGCACGAACAGTCTCTCATTGCAAAAGGGCGAAGAGATGTCGGGATAATGAAATATAGGGGGCACGGGGGGGGGGGGGGGGAAGGGGGGTGCACAACAGGTATGAAGATACTGAGAGGTATTTGGAAAGGGATAATTGTGCCGGGCTTGCATTCTGCAATGCGGTTCTGTGCTTAAGGGCAGAAGTTAAGCCGCAATTAGAAATAAATCAGAGCTGTTGAAAGATTAGCATTAGGTGCCCACGGGAAAACCACAAACAAGGCAGTACAAGCGGATATGGGCTGGGCAACGTTCGAAGCACGGGAAGCTCAGAGTAAAGTACTATACGAAGAATGCCTGAGGAAATTGGACGATAACAGGTGGGCAGCTAAGTTATTTAAATACCTGTACAGAAAGAGCGTTGACACACAGTGGCGGAAACGAACGAGAAAGCTGGACAGCAAGTTTGCCAGAGACGAGGAAGTAGAAAGAAAGAGCATTAAACGACAGGTTAAAAACGTCGAAGGTAAAAATTGGATAGATTCAATGCAAAAGAAGCATAGTGTAGAACTATATCAATGCTGGAAAAGGCAGATCAGGAAGGAAACGTTTTATGTTAACTCAAGAGGCAGTGCCCTCCTCTTTGAATCTAGGTCAGGGTGTCTTAGAACGCGCAGCTACAAAAAGAAATTAAACGAAGAAGATGACACGTGTGCTGTGTGTGGTAAATCTGTAGAAACAATAGAACACCTCATTCTAAAATGTGATGGTATCCATCCCGATGTCGATTCAGGCACAGTCACTCTTCCCGAGGCCCTAGAGCTTAGAGATAACAATAGTCATGTAAATAAATCTGCAGTGGAAATTAGCAATAAGCTATTCGAAGACTGGTGGCTCAAAAGCAGAGAGGTGAGAAAAGGTTAAAAGTGTAGGAACACGAATTTAAAGAAAATGGTGAAATTTAATAACTTACAACACAGTTAAACGAAATTAAAGGGGGAAAAGCTGAGCATGGTGGCTACTGCCATCACCCTGTTTCCGTTTCAAACGGGACGCTCCTACCTTCCATCCATCCATCCATCGTGAAAGTATACGAGCAATAAGGAGCGAATGTCGGCATTCCACGAAAAACGCACAAGAGTTTCGCGGTACCCTCCGCGGTTCCTTAAAGATAATTTATTGCCGCTTATGACACTGCCAAAGGTCTTTTCTTGTATTATTCTTGGCAAAAAAAAAAGTCGGAATATGCGACTGCGCTTTGAAGTATGTGGATGAGTGCAAAACTGGGTCTCATTTCAAAAATTCACAAAAACTTTTCACTTGTACACCATACATTTTCTTAACAATTTTTAGGTATCGTTGTTTCGTATCGAGGAAAAAAAATAGCAGTGCCGACGATATCTGCATTTGGGTCTCCTCTGTGACATGCCGCCAGGTGCGAGCAAGACTTCACCAGGAAGCCACCATAACTTCGTCCTCGGTGATTCCACGAGATCACACTGCCCAAATAATTGTCATTTTAGTATTCTTCAGTATTTTTCATATTGTGCACACATTATTCAGCAGGCTAAGAGTGAATTTTTTTTTCGTGAAAACGGTAATATTTCAGGAGAAAAAAATTTTAAACGACATCACGGCAGAGGCAGTGTTTTCGCGCAGAGCTAAATTTCGTGAATTTGCAATGACGTAAAAACCAAAATATTAAAGCCACGATGGAGATATTTTGAGTGCTAAAATTGCAGGTAAGAAAGAATATGTCAGGCTTACTTCCGCCACTGTGCAGAAGTTGTCGCTTACTAGAAACAAAAAATCGAAAACGACACAACTCTCAAATGAGGCTGTTTTCATGAATTCTTTTCTCCGCAAATATAAATCACATCATATTCAAACATTCACAATAGATAAGCATTAAAGTGCTAAAAAAGTGCGCCGACTTTTATTGTTATATAGTATAGGAAAGTGCAAGAAGTATTGCTCTAAATCTGGGATTTTTTTTTAAGGAGTAGTGTTTTTTCAACAATCGAAGGAAAAAACACCCCATCTCCAATTTTTCTTAAAACTCTTGAAACAAGTCTCTAGACGGAGGCGAAAGAGAATACGAAAGAACATGTTGAGTTATTATCTTTGCAACAATATTATCCAAGCTCAAAGTAGCAGCTTCTTGAGCATCAGCAGGAGCGCCTAAATGAATGTGCGGAAGCAGCGAACACTCTCTCCGCTGCTCTAAATTTTCTCCAAATCCCAAGACTGAGACCTTTTCCATCAAGAGAGATCATACCTGATTACTTTTTGTGTACAAACAGCGATCTGTGACGCAACCAGCATTCAGTAGCGCCGCTACCGCCGAGTAGGGGTATGAACTGGGAGCGCGGCCCATTGGTATGCATGTAAAGAAAAGATATGTAATTTTCTTACTACACAGCGCACCTATGAAGCCGTGAGTGTCCTCAGGCCCTCACTTTGTCTTTCCGCTCAAGGCATACAGCGGCTAATTTTCTTCTTTAATTCACGTTTGATTTAAAAACAGTTTGGTTTCTTTTTTAGCCGCTTTTCATTTATTTGGATTGGTTGTGATGGTACATGCTGGATTGGTTATACCTGTGCTGGACTAAGGACTTTCTCAACTTATATACAATTTTCTTTAAGCTTTCGCCTATCACAGAGACTCTAACATGAGTAAATGATGTCGTCCTTCATTAATAAAAGACGATAAGAGCTTATATATAGTACAGAATGCGGATTCGTAAATTATCTCTGGCTTTGAAATGGCGTTGTATGCTTCCACCTTCCTTTCTACGATGTAGTCGGGTTTTTTATTGAAAGGCAACCTTTTTGGTGAACTCTGCATTCAGCAAATGACGTTGAGAGCTTTTGTTTACATGCATTTATACTGGCCGCCCTCCCATTTTTACCTGCACTAAGGGATATCGACACCACAGAATCCAGCTTATGTCACAGATCGGTGTTTGACCTCAAGAAGTATTACGTATGCTCTCTTTTGATGTAAATGGTCTCAGTGTGGGGATCTGGGGAAAATTTAGAGCAGCGGAGTGCGTGTTTGCTGCTTCCGCCCCCTCAATTAGGCACTCCTGATTATGCTCAAAAAGCTATAAGTTTGAGCTTGGATAACACTGTTGGAAACACAATAATGCAACATGTTATTTCGTTCTCTCTTTAGCCACCTTCTGGAGACTTGTTTCAGCAGTTCTAAGAAAAATTGCAGGTGGGATTTTTTCCGTTTGATTTTTGAAAAACACACTAAATTAAAAATGCCAGATTTAGTGCAATACTTCTTGCACTTCCCTATATAATATAAAAATGAAAGTCAGTACCTCCTTTCAGCACGTTGATACTCATCTATTCCAGAGATTTTAGGAGGTGTGCTTTATATGTGAGGGAAAAAAATTCTTGAAAATAGCCTTGTTTGAGAATTGTCATTTTCGGTATTTTTTCAAGTAAGCGAAAATTTCCTAAAAAACGCGAGGATACGCTTGGCATATTCTTTCTTACCTTTAGGTTTATCACGAAAAATATATCGATCATGGCTTTTATATCTAGATTCTTACTTTATTGCAAATTTGCGAAATTGTGATGTGCTTGAAAACGCTGCCTCTGCCACGGCGTTGTTTATAATTGTTTTTCTCCTCGAATATTAGCATTTTCACAAAAGTAAATTCCCTGTTGGCCTACTGAATAATGTGTGCATAATATATAAAATAACCGAGAAAATTAAAAATTTGAATTATTTGGGCAGTTTGATCTCTCCGAGAGCAAGGTCTAAACGTTTCAGCCGAGAAATGCGCTTTAGTGGCATTTACACGGAAATGTATGACACCCTATACGTTAACTATCCACTGCCGTAACATTTCCTATTGTACCTTTCATCGTTTCTTAGGGACTATCATCTACTGGAAATTATCATGGAGCCCACATCGCACCTTTTTAGAGAAAAAGCTGACCTTATCGCTCACCTACTCAGAATTCTCGGCGGAAAATCATGGGGTTCGTCGGTTCAGTAAGGCTGCAGCTGTACAGAGCACTCTTTTTGGGATTTTTGCAGTATAGTATACCAGTGCTTTCAAGTACATGCAAGACGAATTTGCGTGCCCTCCAAACTATACAAGGTCAGGCACTTCTTACATGTCTGGGTCTCCCTCGCAGCGCATCAACAGTTGCGACCATTGCTATCGCCCAGAACTACACTCTCGACGTATATAGCCCTTTACACCCTGCGGATCCACATACGGCATCTAAGAAGGATTTCCCAGCACCACCTTATGTCAGTGGCGGATCAAAGACCACACGCAGCGTTTTCAAAGGTTATAGGAGCCCACCAGTTGTTCATCCCAACACAGTTCACCCCGGCAGCACGGCCTTCCTCTGCGCTGTGGGGTCTGCGGGAGCCATGCGTGCGCCTTACAATTCCGGGCATAACGAAAAAATCGAACTTATTGACGCCGGCTCTTAAGCAGTTGACGCTCTCCCTACTCCTCGCCGAGTATAGTAACCGCACTCATGTATACACAGATGGCTTGGTCTCATCTTCAAGTTCAGCTTGCGCCGTGGTGATTCCCGCCAGACAAACCAGTATCAAAAAACTAATTTTGCATCGGACAACCTCCTGGGGGTCAGAAATGGCCGCTCTTCGTGCGGCTGGGCAGTACATTGGTGACAAACTATCTATAAATGGGCTGTGTTCTGCGATTCAAAAGCTACCCTATAATGTCTCAATTCTGCTTTAGGCCATGGTGACCCCCGAGGAACCCGTAGCGGAGATAAGACATCTACAACACCAGGTACTTGGAGAGGGTCATGGCATTATCTTCCAGTGGCTAAAAGGACAAAGTGGCATTGTAGAAGCGTCGAAGCTAGTACTGCAGCTCGATCGAACCACGTCAGTGCCAGCATTATCCGGATACCATTGACAAGGGCACACGCAGCAAGACATCTGCGAGTGCTTGGACGAAACAAGACTTTGGCGTCGTGGTCAACCCCTGGAAACTCGGCATGCCGTTTACACCGCATCGACTTTTTACTTCAACTCAATCCACCGTCAGCCCCCCCTCCCCCCCCCCCCCCCCCTGCGATGCTACGCTCTTGTGTCGCCTGTGGCTTGAAGTGGCGATCACAAATGCTTACTCCAACTTAATCGCTGCGACAGACTCCTGCATGTGAGAACTGCGGCTGCGACGAAACAGTTAAGCGCTTACGTTGTGATTGCCCACGATTTGAGCGTGAGCGTGTCCTCCTGGCTGCAACGCTCCGCCGCTTGGACCTTCTTCCCCTTACAGGGGCCAAGATTCTGGGTCCTTGGACTAAACCCTCATCGCAGAGGACAGCTGTTAAAGCGCTTTTAAAATTCTTGAAAGACTCAGGATTGAGATCAAGGCTGTAAACTTTCAGAGTGTGCTCAGTGTACCGTGTTAGTTACTGACTACGGACAAGCTAACAAGTCATTTACCTTCCTCTCTCCTCTTTCTATCTCTCCCTTCGTCCCCCTTCCCACGTGTAGGGTAGCATACTGGGCGTCGCCTAGTTGACCTCCCTGCCTCTCCGTTCATCATTCTCTCTCTTTTATTTAATTTTTTAGCTTTAAATTCTGAATTTTCGCAATGTTCGAAAAAGCGACAGGCGCCTTTTTTATCGCTAACGGGATTCCTATGGGCTCTCTGGGACCTGTACTGTTTGGCAGAATTAATAGAACAGAAATATCATAGAATATCCCGAAACATACCGAAGTTGGCAAAGTCTACGCTTTGCACTGTATTTGGCCGTAAATTTCAGCTCAGAGGCGGTCGAAGCAAAAACAGACTGTATGAATGGTATGTAATATACAATAATATATTAAAATGCGCTCATTTGATAGCCAATGTTTCTCGAACTTTGTTCGGCAATTTTTAGCGTGGAATTTTTTTTTTTACTCTAGGAAACAATTTAATTAAGATGAGCGCCCGCAGAAGGTGTGCGAGCGCCGTAGGAGTCCATAACGCAATAAAAGAAACAAATGAACAAAGTGAAAAAAAGAACATGTAGACCACACAAACGCTAGTATGCCGAGTGATTGTTGTCATGACTTCAGCAGTCTGGTCGATCTCGCGTGTCTTCATCGCTTGTCCGTCCAGGGAGTGGAATGCATTTCGGCCGGATATAATGCATCGAGTAGCTGGGTTACACAACAAGCACATATGCCTGAAACGATGAAAGGTGAACTAAGAAAAGTTTAACGTTGAGGTGTGCTTTTGTATTGTGCGTGAAAAATATCACTTATGCACCATGACGGGAAATTTATGAAACCTCCTTTTTACCGTGTACAAAAAAAGAAGCACCCAAAGATGAAAGACTTGTATATTCGTAGTTTGTTTCGTTAAGCCTGTTTCACATCCAAGCAAAAATAGTAGCAAATCCTGCCTCGCAGAGGAAAAACTTGTTCCGAGTCGTCGCTGGGATGAGCGGCAAGGTTCCAAAAAGTTGGAAATTTTCGCTGCGACGCGCCGCTCAATCGCTCTGTTGCTTGCATGTGAACAAGCCTTTAGTCCTGTGGGTGCGTTATTCGTGGCTCTCTTCAGTACAATTCAGTGTACTGAAGCGCACGGCAAAGTGACCACTTTTATTTCTATTCGAGCGAGAAGTCACATTAGCGCCACATGACGGCGAAGACGGGAAGCGTTCTCCTAGTCGCGCTGTTGCGCCTCTGAGACTACTATATTGATTACACCGTCTTCGGAGACCAGGTTCGCACGGCCGCTTTCCTTTCCTCGACGCTGCGCGCCGCTGCTATCCTGGCTGCCTGGAGGTTCCTCTTTTTTTTTTCAAAGGTAGCGGCAATTGCAGGCGCCCTGTGGTAGGTTCCATGTAGCATGGCAATCAGACGACGCGCCTCTGACTTCCATGGGTTCTGCGGACGAATGGAAACTTTGAAGGAAAAGGTCAATAACTTCATAACTTGCATGAGCCCGCACCACGTTAGACGTTTAAATTAAACGCACACGTTACTGAAACGAAACAGCTCATTCTTCTCACCTGTTTCTCCCTAGCGGAGGTCATGCTGCGGCAAGGAAATTTTTTTTAGTTCATTGCATGTTTTAATATTTAGCGTAAACCCGAACTATAGAAGATAGTTGGGTCAGCTGATTGTGCTGGCTGAACAGTTTGAAAGAAATAGGTGGATTGCGAGCTTCCTGCAACAGTTCAAAACGTCGCTGCGCGCTAAGCGCCCTTATAGTGTGCGGTGAATAATACGCCCTATTACGGTTTCATTGCGCTTGTCCCTGTTCGCCAGTATTCCCATGGCTACTCGGTCTTTGGGGCATTAGCGTTATTTAAATACTCTATAAGCTTGATTGGGAGAAAAAGAAAGTTGCGCTGCAACAGTGCATTATCAGAGAGGAAAGCTGAGTTCTGTGCTTTCCCTTTTGGTGCAGGAGATCAAAGTAAACACATTTTTTGAAATTGAGTTTAATTGCAGTCAGTAGTGAAGTATTCCTGTAAAGACAATATGTGGAATTTCAGAACAAAGAAGCTTTAATCTCATATCGCGTAGATACCTGCGGCAAAACAAGGCAAGGTGTGGCACAAAAACTTATCCCAAGCGGTCCGTTTCCTGTGAGTTTTTAATGCAACCCCAAAAGCGGCTGCGAGCCACGTGGCCGCCTGGCGTGCGGTGCATGTGCATGGCGACTATACAACGTGTGCCTTTGATGCGTACAATAAAATCAGTGCTCGGCGCGTTTGACATATAATTTACGTCTGAGGGCATGCCTATGATCTCGGATAATTTGAATGTGCAGGTGATATTAGATAGTAAGTTGGCCTATATATGCTATCGCATTTGAAACATACTAAATGACACCGACACGTTAAAATCGCGTTGTGTAATAAGCACAGATGAATTACAGTCGCGTTATGTACAAAATAAATTGTTCGCCTTCATGGTTGCTTTAAACAGGCAGAATAAATTGCCTAAATTTCAAGGGCTGCTCTAAAGCATTCTTTCAGGTCTCCTAATTTTTTAATGGTTCTGTGCTCAGCCACCACACCAGCTGTTTATCACAGCCAAAACTCGCGTCGCAGGCGGTTAAAACAAACGCATTGTATTGGAATCCGAAGCTGTTCATGAGAAGTACGGGCCTATTATCAACAAATCAACAGTAAAAAAATACTGAAAGATTAAAAATTTGAGGGAACACTTAAGCTCCTACTTAAAGGTATGACGCGATAGGTTACTGGGTTTTCTCCCTTATACGCGGAAGGTCATTCTCTACTTTACATTCATAGATCCCTGTGAATCCTCATACCACTCCTAGCGCCGGGGTGCAGCGGTGAAGCGATGCGCCACTGCCCTGCGATGGAAGATGCTAACAGCGGTGGGCCTTGTGCGACCCAGGTGGCTCTTTTCAAGCAACCTCTCTCTCCGAGTCATTAATTTAACTGCCACCTACGACGGTGGTAATTTTTCTCACAATCCGGTGGGCAGGTTGTGATGACGCCTTACATTTACGTGACCTAGATGGCCCACCTGCACCCTGCATTCGCGGAGTTTTCCCGAATTTTTCGTTCACGGTCAACCACACCGACGACGACGCTGGTTTTTCTGCGATACCAGCTCCTAAGGCTATCGCGTCAATATCGTTGCTGAAATATCCATGGTGCAACAGCATATGCACAAACAAAATCAATTCGGCCAGGCGAAAGGCTGCCTAAGGTCAAGTCTGTGACAATGTTTACGTTTGAAAAGCATTGCGAATCACGCACTACGCATTGTCGGGTGTTTGCAGTGCGCACAAAGTCCTCGCGCCCGATCCTGTGAAACCATACCTTCCTTTTGCTGATGTTATCATCATAGCGAGAGTGGAAAATAATTTTCCCCGTCTTCCGTGCGGTTGAGACAACCAAACGCGCAGCAGCCCGGCATAGTACAGGCGTGCCACGCAGCGAAAAGTGAGTTCTGACGCATAATTCCTGCATGATCTCAAGCATTAGGTATAAATACTAATTTCTAGTTTAGAACAAAAAATGCAACAGAGGCATGTGAAGTAATTTTTCGCACCTAACCGGCCAGCTTCACGCTCGCAAACTGAGGCTTCCGTGCTACAGCGATCGCTGCTGAAATCTTGGGTCGGAGCGCAAAGGTGAAAATGTCACGTGTTGCCAAACCGGCCTATAGTAGAGTGCGGCAGCTTGATCAAAGCCATTCGCTACTTTTGAAAGATCGAGGGTCTTAGGGACTAGCAGATATGGAGCTGTGAATAGGGTTGGCGAGATCGTGCCTCCCTGTCTGACACCCTTCCTCATTGGAATTTTATTGCTGACGTTATGCAGGACTTTGGTAGCTGTGCAATCGTTATAGATACCTTCCAGTATTTTCACATGACTTTCCTACACCTTGATTCCGCAATTCCTGCATTACTGCCGAGGTTTCCCCTGAGTCAAATGCTTTCTCCTAATCAATGAATGCTAGATATAGGGGTTGATTATATATTGTATTTCCCTATCACATGATTGATAGTGTGAATACGCTATCAATCACTGTTTACAGGAGGTACTCCGAGGCTTGAATTGGGAACAGTTGAGGATAAGAGTAAATGAAGAATACCTAAATAATTGCTATTCACTGATTACATGGCCTTGCTAAGTCACTAAGGAGGTGAACTGCAAAGCATTATGAATGAGTTATACAGGCAGAGTAGAGCTGTGTGTCTAAAAATTCACGTGCAGAAAACCAAAGTAATGTTCAAGAGTCTAGCAAGGGAACAGCAGTTGACAATTAGCTAGGTGCTGGAAGTGGCAAATGAATACGTCTACTTAGGGCTGGTAGTGACAGCTGATCCGGATCATGAGAGGGAAATAACTAGAAGGATAAGAATGGGGTGGAGCGCATATGGCAGGTTCTCTCTGATCACGAATGGCAATTTACCAATATCCCTCAAGAGAAAAGTGTACAACAGCTGTATCTTGCCGGCACTCATCTATGGGGCAGAAACCTGGCGGCTAGCGAAAAGGGTTGAGCTTAAGTTAAAGACAACGCAGCGAGCTATGGAAAGAAAAGTGATAGGTTAAGAGACCGGAGGTGGGTGGAGTGGGTGAGGGAACAAACAAAGGTTAATGACATTCCTGTCAAAATGAAGAGCAAAAAATGGGCTTGAGCAGGGCATGTAATGTGAAGGGAAGATAACCGCTGGTCCTTAAGGGCTACAGAATGGATTCCATGAGAAGGCAGGCGTAGCAGGGAGCGGCAGGAAGGTTGGTGGAGGAGATTAGGAAGTTTGCGGGGATACGTTTGCCGCAGCTGGAAAAGGAGAGGGTTAATTGGAGAGGCATTGGAGTGGCCTTTGCCCTGCGTTAGGCGTAGTCAGGCTGATGATAATGAGACATGGAGCTTGTGTAATCGAAAAGTATTTGAGCGGTAATGACCTTGCTTGGCCAAGCGCCAGATTGTACCTTCTACAGACGAGTTTAGCATAAAAAATTCCAGAAAGGAACAACATCTAACGCAGAAGATCAGTAAATGATGTAATTAACACCACTCTTGGTCTTCATGCGAGCGCACGTGTTTGATATTTCACGCGGTCCGCTAGCTACTGCTGGTATGCTTCCCGCGGGACGGACGTATAGCCCGCTCTGGGCTTCTGGAGTAAGCCATTCCTTCCAACCCGCTGTTTTGCAAGTTCACCGTAGAATTCTTGTGAATAGACCTCAGACGGAAGCTTAAACACCTACTTTCTGGTGCAAGAGATCGAGTAGGCTAGCAAGCCGAAGACAGAAGGAAACTGCGGTCCTTTGATGAGCCACCATTTAATCTATAAATCAGGATGATGAGCTGATCAGAACACTCGCATCTTTGTCTCCAAATTTGTGGGGCCATTACCACACCCTTATGGTGAACATTTTCAAATACTGAACTACGTACTGAAATGCACCATGGCTCAAAATATAGTCTTCAAGCAATAGAGACTAAATACAATGTGTAACTGGGCCAGTTTATTCACGTAATCTTATTTAGTGCTGGCGTGGGAGGCGATGGTCCTGGCTCATATGCTATCCAGTTAGCACGCATTTTTTTTTTTGGAGGTGAGTAGTTCACGTACTTTTAAAATGCCATTTTTTGGTTTGATCATTATGTCACTTATCATATCCAGATTTCTTTGCTAAGCCCGAGAGAAGGGCGGCAGAAAATGAAATATGAAAACGAAGTTTCCGTCTGAAGATGGTTTGCTCGGCAAGCGGCGTTATCTCTGTTTCTACCACTGGTGTTCTTGAAGCAGAAAATTGGCTGTCATCTAAGGTTGCTAATATGGCTGCTGCGGCTGTTACAATGGGCAAGGGGCAACATATTGGGAGAGTACCTTCACCGTTCACTAGCGTGAGACGCACGCGGGGCAGCAGTCACGGTTGAAGGAATTACTTATTAAGAAACATGGAAGGGGCAGAGAGAGACAGCTTGCCATGGTGTAAAATGCGAGGTTATGCGCAACGTTATGATTTGTAGGTAGCGACTGCAATGCCATTCTATTTACTGCACGGGATCTAGCTCATGCGCTTCATTTTAATTTTTCTTTTGTTTACGGAAACGTTCCACATAAATGTCACTGCGGTCTCCTCTGGGACATCGCAAATATTGCGCAAAATTTATGTTGTAGAACAGTGAAAGTAAGAAACGTGGGACATTTCCCAGGAAATAAATGAATTTTGTTCGGGAACCAGCTATTCGGGTTTCAACTCATTATCTTATCAGCGTACGGGAAGAAAATCATGCTACAAGAGGAATATTTTTTTTATCAAGCCTCTAGAGGCCCCTTCAGGCATGGTTAATTGCGTGCATGTGGGAGAGGCCTTTATCCTGCAATAAATTTAGTTATACTGGCGATGGCGGTAATAAAGTATGAGTAGTAAAAGCGTCTACGCGTTGAGAACACGAGGAGATTGACATTAATAAGCATTTCGAGTTTCTGCCCATCTCTTGTGGGCGCAACGGAGCTTTTCTTTGCCTCTTCATTCGCGTGTGCCGCCTCCGGCCGAAGGACAACCTATTCACCGAAGAGACGTGACATCCTGCCCAGCAACATGGCCACAGCTATCACGTGCTTGTCAGGAGACCCGGATGCAACGACGATCCCTGCGCTGAGGATCAGGTACAGGAAGACGACTACACTGGCTGCCGGCGACAAAACCTGAGCTCGGAAGCAGTTTCCACAGAATGTCCTCCTTCTACAGCGCAGCATCATCGGATTGCATCCTGCTTTCTGCCTTCGAGCCGCCGCGAGACTGTCGTTAGGTTTCTAGCCGCTCTAGCCTGTACCTTGTGATCCAGAGCGGAAATCATTCGGCGGTAGCCGTTTGCCCAGGCTCGTCCGGTGCCAGTGTCCCCAGGAGCTGCTGCCGAGATAGTTTCCGGTGGTTTCTTGCATGCAAGTCGGTGGACGACCAAACTTAAACATCAAACTTTTGTGTTACATGCGACGATGTAGCCGATATCAGTTCCATTGGCAACGATTATTTTGTTTCGCGTGTGTACAGATATGGCAGCACGACAAGCACTGTCGGGTTAACGTATAGGCATGGAGGGTTTACAGCAGCAGGCGAACAGCTGTAGAGAAGCTTGTGGCAATTCGCGGCATGTGGAAAAACGCGACATTTTATTACTTGGCGCCGCCTATCGTTTGTACGCGCAGTCAAATCGATTAGATGATTTTCCGGCCCGCAACGTTTTCTCCATGTGAGAGCTTGATTGCGAACTCCTTTGAGATTTTGCCGAGTGTTGACGAGCAGGGTCTGACAACATGATGACAACTCACAGGTCCAGGGTGGTGATTGTGCTCAAGATGCAATCAAGGCTTACCCAGGAACAGGAAACGCGATCTCTCAGCAGAACGTGACTGGGCAGCTGTGGCGTCGTACTTGGCCTCTTCGTGTCTAATGAGCAGCCCTTCGTCTGCAGCTGGTGAGGACAAACTGACCAAAGCTCGTCGTCATATACGCGATGCAAAGGACGGTTCTTAAAACCTGTCGCCCGAACAGGCAGTGACTAGCGATTCCTTCTCGCACTATAGAGCAGTGTGAAGTGGGTGTGACAGGGCTGCATGAGATTATGCCGTGTAGATGAAGCGACACTTGGAATGTTCTCTGGCGGGCACGTGGCTTAGCAGAAGTGCATAACAGAACAAAGAGTGCGATTATTGACACACAAGTACAGTGTTGTGTAAATGGAAATTCTCTGAAATTAACTGGAATGCAAGAGCGGTCATGGCAAAGCGTAATATGTGCTACATACTAAAAGTAGTAACGCAGGGCAGAGCGTCGAATGATATAAGAGGTTGGCAGATAGGAAATTGTTTAATAATGCAAAGCAGATGGATTGATATGCAACAGTTTCTTTTTAATTTCACACGTGGAGCATTCATCATTTTGGAATAGGACAATGCGTAACATTAAAGGCACAGTTCTTATTTGTAAGAACGTCGGCTGCAGCATTATATCGATGTTTACGAGAATAAAGATGATATTGTCCAATAGTTGGAAAGGCCCTCATGTAGAGGCGAAAAAATATTCCGAGCTGAAGCACAATGAATGTCTTGCGATAATAAAAAAATTTAGTCCCGAGGAAAAAATGCGCACTAAACGTAACATGACCTTATGTAAAAAAGGCCAACCGTTTGACTTAAAGTAGAAAGCATCCTTTTTGGAACTGAGGATTTCTCTAGCCAATAAGTACAGTCACGTACCTGGTACTCAGGTAGCTGGTGTTGGTGAGCTTGGTCAGACTGGAACGTCTGAGGCGGTGCAGAGTTTACAGCTGCAATTACAAAGACAACATTTACTGGTAGGAAGTCCATATCCATCGCAAGGATGTTGTTGCCGCTACTGTAGCTCCAGTCGGTGCACGTGTGTTTTTTTAGCATGCGAGGGCCGTTACCAGCGCAACGGATCAGAGCAGCCAGAGTTCAGTGTGATAAGATTGCCGAGGAATCTTTGACAGCGTTCGCTAGCATGCGATTTGTCTCTGTTGTTAATGAACTCAGCCGCCGAGAAGCCGCCTACAGTGCGTGGGCGTTTTCTTTTTTTCTTTTTTTGCGTCATTGTATAGGGGCTGCGCAAACGCACTCGCAAGTCAATCGTTGCTAATAGAAATGCCTTTTGTCGAAACCTTAGTAAGACCGCACAATTTGACAACGCCGAAACGCTGAAAATCGAGCGTCAACATAGCTGTCGTTTTGTAATTTACCTCTCGTGGGCGTTTTCTCACATGAGCTCCTCTAGGTGCCGTTCTCATCGTGCTTTGGAGCAGTGTAGTACCACACTCAGTGCACCACTGGTTCCAGCTGTCTTCGGCGAAATGCTCCGAGAAGCGTTACAGCCATACGTATAGATCACAGATAGTTCACCGCAATCGTCTAGCCCTGAAAGGAGTGGGTGAAACACAAGGAAATGAACAGAAAAGTTACAAACTATTAACTCCAAAGCTTCATTATCCTGCGTTGCACGGCCGGGAAGACAGTGTGTGATGCCGCTATGCTGCCGTGTGGAGCTCGCCAAGCCTTGTCTGCCAACAAGAAAAGCAATGTTTGTGAAGGGACTTCCGCCTATTAGTTATTTCTGTTATATGAGCCTTAGCTTTCGGACCCAATACAAGTAACAAATTTTATTATTGATAGTTCTTATCCAAAATTTTAATATTAAACCAGTTAATAACATTTAAATCAATAAGTCGGCAGCACTTATTGGAATAAATAAAAAACTAAATAAATATTTGTAAAAATAGAGAAAGAAATGAATATTGCATTTATTGTGATGCATTTGGTGCCACCACAACTTCTAAAATGGAGGAAACACGTCCTTTTGCGCTATTTTTTAAAATCTGCTGCAGAACAGAAATCGAAGGAACGACTAACATTTCTGTTCCCTCTTCTGAAAAGCAGCTTGCAAATGTTGGAGCGGTTCAGCTCACTGAACCCCTCTAATCGTAGCCTTAAACGTCCAAATTGCAATGGCGGGTCATCATCATCATCATCATTATAAGCTGCAGTAGCAGCGAGGTCACGTACACTGCAAAGCCCTCTCCGGCCGATCTCTAATTAACGCCACCATATCCCCGCAAGGTACATAACCTCGCACCCTGCTTCGTTTACCTTATCATGGAGGAATACCCTTCCCTGCTTTGTCCTTCCAGCTTTTTGCTGCTCGCGTAACACCAGGTCACGCATCACATTGTGACCGCCGGCCCGCCCGCACACGCTCAACACCATCGCTGACGGTATGATCAAACGTTTTCACCGCTCATTCAAGGCCTCCCTGAAGGCGTAATTTTATGCCGTTCACTGGACAACTTTATCACCCCTAGTTCTCCTTTGCATCTGTACTAACGTGAAGCAGGATCTACGCTACACGCCTGCGGAGGTTGTCTCCTGCTCCCCACTGCGACTCTCCGGCGAATTATTCGACTCGACTGTTTCAGCACCACACTCCGGCCCTACCGATTACATCACGCAGCTCCGCACTTTCTGCCGTCATCTGCGGGCTCCTGACCCTCAGCAACAGTACCGCCCACCTTCGCACTCTCCGGCCGCTATGACGATTAGCACCCAAATGTTTACTTACTCCTCTTGATTCGATCCTAAGACCGTTGCAGCGGCCCTACCACGGCTCCTTCCGTGTCCTCACTTGTGTTACCAAGTTTTTCACGGTTGACAATCATGGACTTTCCGACTTCAGTTCCATCGACCGCCTAAAGCCAGCTTTTATACCGAAGACGATCAGCTAATCGCACCAGCCGACAGTTTACTGCCACCCCGCCCGCCATCTAGCCCGCCATATACTCAGCTTCTGTGGCCGTGCTCTAGGAGCGACGGTTAGCGTTCAGGCCCCTACCTTCGTCAGGTTCCACCACAAGCGGGGGTGCCTACTGTAGCAATATGTCCGACACGCAGCCGACGGCAAAGGGGCGGGGCTGAGCTTGGCTCCATATTTGCGCTCATGCCACGCGCCTCTATTCTTCGCCAGCCCAAAAAGGGCGAAAGAACGTTCGCCCAGCACAGGCTTGAAATTTATCGCCTGGTCCTGTCTCCCATCGTCTCTCTTGCACGGACGCTGCAAACGCACTTCCTTACCACAAGGGGTCATCGGCTCTCTTTTCTGCGGATTAAATTCCTGGCCATTTGCTTACATTTACTCCTTGTGATTTCAGCTAGGCTGTCATGTAGATATTAGGTTTGATCCCTAACTGACTCTCCTCTATTCCTGTCTCTCGCTGGGCTGTCTGTAATCGAATTTCAAAGTTTTTCGTTTCTTTCCGTGTTTTGGTTTTTGAGTTGTACCCAGATAGCTGCACCTACCTTTTATATTTTTCTTTTAACGTATGTCTACAAGGTGCTGTTCATAACTAATAGGTAGCTTACGGGTGAGCGGTGGTAAACCATTGTTATGTAGTAGCAAGTATCGTATATGAAAGCGGGATGCTTTTCCTCGTCCATCGCTACCACGGCCGGTAGCTAAACCTGGCCGATGTAGAAGCTTGGGTTTTCTTGGAGGCAGTTCATTCTTAAAACCGCGCAAACAAGACGAGGACTCATGAACAGACGTACACGGGGGCGCCGCCGGTGCGTACGTCTGTCCCTGAGTCTTCTCCTTGCTTGTACTGCTTTAACTGAATCTGTTGTGCGACAAGAACGCTCTACTCACACTGAAACGGAGACTGGAGCGCCTCAGCCCTCGCTGTTCCGTGTACTGGCACGCACTGAACCGTCCGCCTTCAATGCTCGAACATCGGCAGCTCGCCTGCTGGTGCCCGTTGAGCACGCACCGACCTTGCCGCGGTAGTCATGTTACACTGGAGGAGGAAGCGCCGAGCGACGAAAACACACGCAGGTGCCGCATCTGAATTATGCCACGGAATGAGTGGTGTGCATGGCCAGCAATATAGGTTCGCACGTAGCGCAACGCTGGAGGGCAGCCTCGCTTTTGTTGCTGTTGTTGTTGAGGAAATTTATCTTTGCTTAAGTAACTGAAAAATAAGCGAGCCAATGAAATTCCGACGGGCATAAGGTCTTCTAGCAAGGGGTAGAAGCTGATTTAAAAACCTAGTTTTAAAACTTTCATCACGTGCACACGTGTTCTCATGCAGAACAGAACCACGCGACATTTGTGATATTGTCTTAGTTCCAGCTCGGGTAGAGCGGAAAGCAAAATCTACAATACGAAAATAAAACAGGCCAGCGCTTCGTGCGACCGTCGTTAATGACTCTTTAATGAACAGAAAAGTAATTATTATGTCAAGGCTCAACCCGGAATTAGTTTACAACTTACTGATAATACTATTATTAACAAAGCACACTTTGAGCCTTATGCCTTACGCCCGCAAAGATCCATCTCTGCCCTTCCTGTAAATAACAGCTATTTCAGTTTCAAAATTCCAGAACTCATAATTTGCGATCAATGAACTTCGCTTTGCCCTAGCTGTCTCCTCCAAAGTTCTCCGTGAAACTTGGCATGTTGTGTAATACAAGATATCTTCATTGTTCATTTCACTGCTTGTGCGTTTGCAGATGCATTTATTGTTGCTGTGCTAGCAGATACTTTGATCTAATATGATTGTTTACACCGAGCTCTTCCAATACCTGCCGCTTTTATTCTCAGTCTGTGCCATAGAAGGCTGGAATCTATAGCTTAATCCTGATTTCGTGTTTCTTGTTCACTTATCTACTATTTCCTTGTTTTGTCACTGAGATCTTTCATTAGTGTAGCATGCTGCGTTCTTTTTTTCCTGATCACCGACTCCAAATATTAGCATTGCTCCGAAAGCACAGTAAATCACCTTATGAGCTCCAAAAATAATTAAAAACCCTCCACTACATTGCGCCACTTAGCCAAGTATAGCTTTCATTTTATTTAAATTGATTTTCATTATATTTCATGACAAATAACTCTGCTAATCTAGGAGCCCACTCAGACTGGTTTGCGCAAAACTTTCTGTTACTGACCGAGCCAAATGCTCTGTTGCGTCGCTAATAGAGTGGTATGTTCACATATTGAAGCTGGTGAAGGATAAGGTTTGGAGTTTGCAGGGTCTTGACTGACTGACCGCTGGTCCTTAAGGGTAACGGAGTGGGTTCCAAGAGAAAGTAAGCGTAGCAGGGGGCGGCAGAAGGTTAGGTGGGCGGATGAGATTAAGAAGTTTGCAGGCAAAGGGTGGATGCAGCTGGCAAAGGATAGGGTTAATTGGAGAGACATGGGAGAGGCCTTTGCCCTGCAGTGGGTGTAGTAAGGCTGATGATGATGATGATGATGATGATGATGATGATGATGACTGATAGTCCCGGCAGCGGCAGCGGCAACAAACCGACGTCATTGCTTCATATACATTTTCAGACGCGCGACTGCCGATTCTCCTGTGTTTGTGCTTTGTAGAACAAAAAAAGGGCTTTTATGTAATGCTGTTACTTTTACCATAAGCCGCTTGCCTTTAAACAAATTGCAGATCAAATTTTATGTGCTCAACGTGCGCTGTTGGATGGGTTATCAGAAGCAGTCTTTTAGACTCGCGATCGCAATCATCACGGTTGCCCTATACTAGCTTAAAATTTCTGAATGTCTTCCATATTAGCTTGCTTTTATTGTATACAATGTAATCCTCAACTTTTTCTTCTGCATTTCTTGGGATGGATTTGGTCTCGCTCTGGTGCTTCTTGGACACGCAGATAGTTCTCACTGGATCAGTTTTAACAATTGTTTTTAGGTAAACCACAGACACTGCGTGCTTCTCTCCAGCTCTCCTGATTTCCCAGAGAAGCCTAATAATGCACAAAGCGCCCACCGTAGCAAACCTTCGGAGGACACAGCACGGTTCAGTGAACAAGAAAAAAAGGCATTTTTTTGTTCTTTTACGTACGGTATTCATTTCTACAGCATAGTATTTCAAAGACAATTGATAGAGCAACGAAGACACCACACGCACTTCACCGCGCGCGTCAATGCCGCTCCCTGACTTGAAATAAGATGTTTGTACATCAAATGCATCAGTACAGAGGAAGCTTTAATGCCTCCTTACTAAGCATACGCGTCGCTCACATTTCAAGGGCAGTCAACAGCATGACAGAAGTCAACGCAATATGAAGTCACATTAAGGAAACAAGGAACGAATAAATTAACCAAAATAAGCCACGATTTCTAGATTAGAAAAACTAATAACCACATGAAGAACATGTAGGCTCTTGAAGCGAATTGCAGCTGGAAACTAGCGCGAAACAATGAAACAGGTACATTATTAAAATGTGCAATCAAACGACTGCGTTGATACCAATGTAAAAATTAATAATAAGTGAATATAAAGTTGAAGTGGCTTTGAGAGAAATGAACGTACTTCTTAATAAATTTAGTTACGGTGCTTCTTTCCTATGCGAACGTAACGGCGACAGGCATCTTTTGGATAAAAGCAAAAACTTGACTTTTGCACTTCAAGCTCGCCGCCTCTGTTTTATGGGTGGGGCACATGCACAACACTTTCCTCCTGTACAAGAGAACGGGGTTGTGCGCCCGATGGCTGCCAGTATAATTAATCTCTTTGATGTTTTCATACTGGGATGCAATCAGCGCACATTTTGAAGCGCATAAGTGTAAGATTAGTAAATAGAAGTGTGAGAAACTTACATTTACCCTCAGGTGCTAATGAGACAAATTATGAGCAAAACGTTTCTTCTTCCAAAGCCAGAAATAATAGTAGTAAAACTAGAATGACCTCTTTTACGGCCTTTACAATCCTAGTCCAACGCACAGACGCGGATCTTGTAGACCTGCCAGCTGCGCGTCCTAAAAGACTTGGAGGTTGTGCTACCTGGTTTGCATTTATTGTTATTGCAGTGACGAAAATGACCCAGCTAGCAGCAGCCCTGTGGGGCTAGCGGACAACGACGAGAAACAGGCAGAGAGTCTTTGTTCGTGGCAGAGCGTTCTGGATGCCCACCTCAGATCCCCTGCCAATGAGCCCTGTAAATAAACCCCCTGGTACAGCATTAAAATTGCATAGGACGTCGTTTGTATATATTACCCTGAGTAAACAAGACTTGCTCCATTTCCGCAAAGGACACCACAGCGCCAGCAGTCTTCCAGCGTAATTGCACGAGACCAACGGGGTCTGAGGAAAGCGATGTAAGCCGTAAATTGCGTTTATCATTTCATTAAGTCCGCAGTTCATCAAGTGGGCGTCTTACTTGTGTGGGAATTAACTCTGACCGCTGTTTAGTTAGAAACTTGAACCTGTCGCTGCCAACGAAGATGTAGCGACGGAAAACACAATTCGTGGTCTGGACTGCTCGGCTGAGCAGGCCATCTTTCGATTTTTTGTCTTGATGAGCCTATAGAAAGCACGCGATTTGTTCTTAAAGGCGGGCTTCGTCTACGGCAGCAACGCTGCCTTTTATGAAAGTCCTTTATTATTCAAGTTGCATTACGAAAGGTAATTTATGAATGTTGTAATACGAAAGCCAAGCGAAGGCGAGTTTGAGAGCCAAGCCAAGATGTAAGAAAAACAAGGTGTTTTGTTTGATTTGTTAACTTTTCGCACAATTTCGGGACACCCGTGACAGAGAAAAAACCGTTTAAACGCGGCTTGAGCAGCCCTTGACTTCCACGCCTTAGACAGCAGCGAAGACAACAGTTTATAAGTAGAGTTGCAACATTCGTAAATGACAGAAAATATGCTACTATGCATGCCGCGAAAACTCCATGGCAACAAACTGCGGATATGTAACGTAATAAATTGCATAACACACGTTTTCTATGAAAATAACTGCGCAAACTAAATAATATGAGGATTCTGAAAACTGCAAAATATCGTGATATCAACCTTCTATTCACAAACATAGCCACTGAGTAAGAATCGTAAATTTTCTTGAAGCTTTTGTCGCACATTAGTGCGGCTGTTTGGAATTTTCCAGCAATGTCCGGATCTATTAGTGTAGACTTCCTTAGATAAAATTAATTTCGATAATTCAATAATATTATTTCAGTAATGTTATGACGCAAAGGTAGAGAATCTGCCTCGCGTGCAGTAGGAGCGTAGTTGGAACCCCAGTTCCGCGCATTTCTCCACCGGATTAAAAAAAAAGAGATCCGCATGTAGATGGAATAGCATAGCCAGGCCTGCGGTGCGGCCCGATTGATCCAGGTGACCACAGCCGACAACGCACTCTTTCACCAGAACAGGATTTGGCCATCCTGGTGTAGCACTTGGCCACGATACCCTACATGAAAACACCAAGGATCATGATTACCTTCTTCCTAAAAAGAGAGAACCGGAAGTAGGCGTGGAAGAGCTCGAATGGGGAGACAAAGTGATTCTAAGCACGTACTGGTGGGTGAATTCGTTCGAAATTGTTACGCAAAAGCTCGAAATGAAAGTGAAGTCGAGACAGAAAAAAAAATAAATAGAATTAATATCGTGTGCTCACCCTGGTATCGTGCAGGATGTGGTGGTGCTCGGCAGGTTGCGAAGTAGTGATCGTAGCGTGGTGAGGTCTCGACTTGAACAGGGAAGGGAAGACTAGTAACAAAGACGTGCATCAACGAGTTAGATGTAAGAAGAAAACCGGAAGAATTCCGGATCTTGCTGGAGAACATATATTCGGTTCTAACTGCGGAAGACCTTATAATGTTAAAGCAAAGAACGATTACCTCAGAGATTTCATCACGGAGGGCGCAATAGAAGCCAATGGTAGGATAGTTAAAGACGATACCCGTCAGCTCTCGCAGGGGACGAAAGATCTGTTAAAAAAGCGTCAAAGCACGAAAGGCTCTAACTCAACGTATAGAATACAGCTGGCAGAGGTACTGAATTTTATCAATAAGCTTCAGGTGACCGACTTAAGGAAGATTATGGGGAGAATCAAGATTGCTCTAAAGAACGGAACGGGGGTAGCCTGAAAGCGGTCAAGAAGAAACTAGGCATATGCAAAAAAACAGATCTATGCGTTAAGAGACAGGCAGGTCAATACTTTAACCATTATAAATAAGATAATCAAGTCAAAGAGATCTACACAGATCTATACAGTGGCCAAAGAGATCAGGGCGATAATGAGAGCAGTAGTGCACAGCAGTTGCACGTTCCGGTGGTAGAGTAACGGAGGAGGAAGTATAGAAAGCTTTAGGAGCAATGCAAAAAGCGAAAGAAGCTGGGGAGGATATGGCAACCTCTGATACGCTGAAGGACGATTTGGAGACTGCTAGAGAAACTGGTCACCCTGTGCACGGAATGCCTCATGACCTCGAGCGTACTGGAAAATTGGTAGAACGCTAATATTATATTAATTTATAAAAAAAAGGGGATGTCAAAAACTTGAAAAAATTAGAGACCGATTAACTTACTGTCCGTTTCCTACAAGGTATCTATAAGAGTAGTCGCTTGTAGAAACAGGACAACTTGAGGCCTCATTCAGCCGAAGGATCAGGCTGGCTTTTGTAAAGGCTGCTCGACAATACGCCATATTCACACTATCATTAAGGTGATAAAGAAATGCGCAGAACATAACCAACCCCTTTATAGAGCCTTCAAAGATTACGCGAAAACATCAAAGTGGAAACATCAGCAGTTATGCAGATATATAGGAACCAGGCTGAAAAAGTGTACAAATCATGGAAGATATCTAAATCGGTGGCATAGCCTTCACAGTAATTCCGTAAAGAAAGCAATAAAATCCCAATAAAGGAGGGTGTCAGGCAGGGAGACACGATCTCTTCAGTGGTGGCCTCCGCTTGTTTACAGGAGGTATTTGGAAACCTGGGTTAGGAACAGCTGGAGATAACTGTTAATAGAAAGTTCCTTAGCAATCTGCAATTCGCTGATGGCATTGCCTTGCTAAGTATCTCAGAAGACGAATCCTAAAGCATGATCAGTGACCTAGAAGGGCAAAGCAGAATCGAGGGTTTAAAAATTAATATGCAGAAATCTGATCTTTAACAGCCTCGGAAGGGGAACAGCAGTTTACGATAGCTTGCGAGGGGTTAGAAATGGTGCATAATTAAATCTACTTAGCACAGACAGTGACCGCAGATCCGGTCTATAAGAGGGAAATAACTTCAAGAATAAGATTGGGGTGGAGTGCATTTTGTAGGTACCTTGAGATTATGCATGGGAGCTTACGAGTGTCCGTCAAGAGAATATTATATAACAGCTGTATCTTAGCGATACTCACGTATGGAAAAGAAATGTGGAGGCTAACGAATCACATTGAGGACAGCGCCGCGAGCTATACAAACGAAAATGAAAAGTGCAGCGTTGAGACAGGAAACGAATAGAGTAAGTTAATGAAGAAACGCGAGTTAATGACTCCATAGTCGAAATCAAGAGGAATAAGTGGGCAGGGAGTTAATGCAAAATCAAGACTACCAATAGTTGTTAAGAGTAACGTACTGGATTCCAAGAGAAGGCAAGCGTAGAAGAGTGCATCAGTAAGTTAGGTGGGAGGATGATATTAGGAAGTTTGCAGGCATAGGGTTGGCGCAGCTGGCAGAGGACAGGGTTAATTGGAGAGTAATGGGGGAGGCCTTTGTCCTGCAGTGGCCGTAGGAACTCTGATGATGATTATTATTGCTTCTCGTCATTCATCATCATATCACCATCATATCTTGACGACCGAGCGGCTGTCGAGTGGGAGAGGTGTAAGTCTCGTTAGTACAGCTGGCAGCCGCGAGTAGCGCTAACGTCACCTGCAGCGAAGGAGCGGAGTCGGGCCAATGCTGCCGATTTCCTGCGCTGGCGGGCGAGTGAGAAAAGAGGTTGCGCGGCACATCCAATCCGCGGCGCGGAAAAGTAGATCCCGGCAAGGGGCGCGTGCGTTGCTTGAGAGAGGAGGAAAGCCGGGCGCCGGGCACCGGTCGACGGTGGCGTGTTCGCAGTATCCTGGAGAGGTAGCGACATGTAAAGCTTGCGGGGGAATTGCGATGCCGCTGTTGCCCTGCGTTTGCACCGTGATGTCGAGTGTTTAGCAATTGGTCTGCCATATATTCTTTTGCCATAGATAGCGACCATAGATAGCGACGACGACTTCTGTATAGTGAAGTTCAATGGGCGCATATGTGTGAGCCGGAAGCGCGATCGAACCGAAGACCGGAAAGGGAAGAAGGCCGAATGTGCACGTGAGCGTAGAGACACCCAACCGGGCATTCACATGTGTAACGCCAAAACGGGTCTGTGCGACGCACAACCGGGCAGCCTGCGCAGTGACAAGACGGGCTTGCCACTCCGGACCTCTCGGGCGCTAATGCCAATAATTTTTCTCTAATTAATGCGCTAAGAAAGTAAGCTTAGCGTCACTAATTTTTTAAAAAGTTGGGAAGTAGACTGATGGTATGGTACATTACGAATGAGAGTTTCCGCCGGTTGGTCAGAGGGCGGAGCCTAGAGTAGAAACCCCGAGCTCTGGACGCTCCGCGCATCTTTTCCGCAGCCCCTCTCCTAGGGTGGCGATCATTAGCTGCGGACCTTCCCGGCGTCCCCACCAGCCGCCTATGGGCGCGTTCCGCACGATGAAAGACAAAAAGCGGCTCTGTCTCGCGGAGCGCGTGCTAGCCTAGGGGGCGCACCTTCTCGCCGCCGGGGGCGCTCGCACGCGGCCCGAATAGCAATGAAGGCTCTCGCCCCTTGACGAGGCGCCCGCGGGCTCCCGGATACCCTTCACACCTGAGCGGAGACCGCACTTCGCTTAGCGGAGAGGCTAACGAGATTTCCCCGTCGCTCTCCTCGCCCAGACGCAGTGTTTCTTCTGCTGCTCTTTCGAAATGCTAATTTTCCCTGGTGTGGGTGCCGTAGAAGGCAAACACTGAAAAAAGGGAAAGAGGATCGCTTGTTTTCCTTTTGACGGAATTTCTACCTGATCCCGCTCCAGTCTTTTCTTTCTCACGACTCCGTGGCTTCCTGCAGCGCCGACGCGCCGGAAAGAAATAATGGTAGCCCAGTGTGGGAGGCATTTTTTGTGCATACTTTCGCTGCTCCAGTCATTTGATATTCGTGGCCGCGGACAGTCCGTGTTGTTTTATATTCATGAAACAAAAGGATTAAAATGTAGTGGCGCCGTGTCTCCGCGCAGTGGGTTTAATATGAAAATTGCGTGCTCCGTTTAGCAGCCATACTCACCGAACTGTACATAACTTATTGCCAAATATGGTAACGAAAGAAACCAGGCCAAAATGTAATATAGCCTCGTTTCCCGAGTGTTCCTCGCTGGCTGTCGCGCGGTTCATGCGTACACGCCGCCCGCTCAAGACAACAGGAAAAAGTAATTCACTTCGGGAGACACACGTAGGGCTATGCGGTATTGATTACTGAGCTCAGTTTATGCCGAATAGGCGGCTGCGTTGCTATCAAGCTATGCGCAAGCCATATGCCGCCACTCGAGCGCGTCGGCGGCCGGCGTCGATTATACGTAGAGGATCGCTTGTCTCTGTTTTTGCGCATTCTGATTGTTTTCTTTTGCGAGTACACCGGCTTTGGCTGCGAGTTCCAACGGCCTTGAGCCCCGCTCATGCGGTACAGGGAAAGCGAAACGGTTCCGTATAAAAACAAGGCCAGCGCTGTGCCTTCCTTCACACGGCCTGCACCGTCCCCTTCGAGTTGAGTTAGGGTTTCGCTTCGCGTGCGCGCGTATTTGTTAGCAAGAGAGTAAGCCATTGAGTTGGGGCCATCACATGACATCCACTGCGACAAAGGATTGGGCTGGTAACAATGATGATCACCTGTACATTTTTTTTGTCTTGTTCTGCAATCGCCATCGAACAAGACCTCGGGCCTTGTGTTTAGTTATTGCTTCATACCGCACATTCCGCTCAGCCGACGGGCTTCGTAACCAGCGTATATGTGTACTTCGTGTTTTTAGTGTTCGCTATTTACTACAGCTGCCATTTTCTATGTAAGCTCTGAGCGATAGGTTCATAGGCTGTCCAGAATACCCCCGCACACGCAAGCCTCCCGGGTAACGAGGAGGTCCACTCCCTCGCCCGAGGTCTCACTTTCCGGGCGGAGTTGGACCTCCTCCGCCATCCCGGGAGCGTCTTCTTACGTTCAAAGATATTCTTGCCTGCTACCGAGATACCCGGCGCGTTTACGCACCGCCGGCTCCATCCCTAATCTTAACCCAGGCCTCCCACTATCGCTGACTCCAGACTCGAACTGCTCCCTACCCTATTCTCCTTCATGCCCGCTACCCCGACCAATTCCTCTCTTCTTGTAAGCTCTGCGGGAAACCGGGAGACTTCCTTCATGTCCTCCTCACATGTCCTGCCTTCCCACACCCTCCATCCCCCACCACGGCGGAGTCATACTGGGAGACTCTCCTGGCCAGCTCCGATGCTGCTGACCAGCGCCGGATAATTACCGACGCCCTGAAGCGGATAGCCCTCCAAGGGCTGTAAGGACAGCCCCCTAAGGGTTGCCTCGTGCCATGTTAGGGAGTTTGCCCCCCTCTCTATTTGGCAATAAATGTTTCCACCACCACCACCAGTCTTCCCAAGCACACCATAGAGAAACGTACTTACGTAAGGAGAGGACACTCCCGTATAGGGCCCTGCGGCCGAGGTACTACACTGCCGCCAGCGCCCCGAGCAGGTGGTCACACCGCTAATTTCGTCCTCCGAGACTTTAGGAGCGTGCTTCAGTTCTGTTTTAGTTTCAGTTTCGATAGCAATGCTTTCGATTTTGATTTACCTTTAGCTATTAAAATATTTAACTACATCATCTGAGTGGAGCACAAGTGCTTTAATATTTCATTTCTAAGCATGCCATACATATAGACTTAATAAACTCTCGGATCGCAGAGGATCGCAGACTTTCACTGGAAATACCACCAAGCTTCTCGAAGAACCTACGCAAGCGGAATCAGTTCATGCAGGTTGGAATAATGCAATCAGAGCTGTTCTTACTTTAATTTTGTGCCGTCACTGAGCCGCCTCTTTCAGTTGCACACATACAAAGGAGTGGTTTCACATAGAGTTTATTTTTTCTTGTTTACAATTTGAACTGTTCGGAAAAAAATATTGGATCACACACATTTCATCAACTGCCTCATAATACAATTAAGATCAAGAAGAAAGATGTTATGGTAAAGCCGGTGGCACCATGTCACGAACAAAAGAAAATATTGCACATACGCTCGGCGGGTAGTCATCCAAAACATCATCCGGGCGAACAACACAACAGGAGTTGTCAGCGGCTAGACACAATTACGGGGTTAAAAAGGCACGTGTAGCGCGCTCGATTCCTGCACATTCAGCAGCTTTGAGTGATAGGTTCGTAGGCTGTTCATAAATACAAGCACAACATATTCAATACATCATAGTAACAGAATAGTAACCTTGCACTGTTCGTAAAAGGCGAATATTGCGATTCTTTGATCAAGGTGTAGACACCACGCAAAAAAACCCAGACTCGTGTGGCATGCTCTTGTTCTAGAACAAGACAAATATGAAAAATGGCAAACAACAACGAAAATCGTCTCTTCGAAAAAGGCTGCAGTTGCCTTCGAGAAAAAAATACAACTCTCGACCAGCATTGTCCTTCATGCACAGAATTAAGTCCATATATTTACTAATTATCGAACATAACAAAGGGAAGGAAATATGTAATGAATGAACAGCGCAATAATGAACTTAGCAACGGATATATATAAGCGAACCCTGTGTTCTATTGGCAGCGAGGAGAAATTCATTTCATTTCATTTCATTTTATTACCTTAAAGACCCCTCGCGGGGTATTACATAAGGGGTGGGATTAGCAGGAAAAGGCACAAAACAATGCCATTAGTGATCATGAACATCATGATCATGAGAAATAATGAGACATCAGGCTTTAAATTAGTCCAACTGTCTGCCAGATACCGACTTCCTGAAGCGAATGCTGTCCAAGTTTCTATTGATGAAACGTGCAGGGTAGAAAAGGCGAATTCTATATATTTTATTGAGAAATGTACGTTGCAATCGCTGGGATTACATCAAGTGGGTCCTGAGGTAATCATAAATCGTAGCTAGAAAAAGACAGTTCAGAGCTTCATTGGCCGGGCGGTTTTGTCAAGCATTTAAATACACGTCAAGCGCACACTGAAAATAACCTTCAGCGAGCTTACAATCCGAGTATCCTGTAGGCCGAACAGTAGGAATAGCCGTCCTCTTCAGCGAAGTCATCCCGGGGTCCATGAAGTCATCTGCGGTGAAACGGTCCCCGAAGATGCGGTACATGGCGTATACAGCTGAGTCGGCGACTTTTCTAAGAGGTCGCCCCTTTTGGCACACTCGGTCCAAGCCTTCGACCTGAAATAATTATGGCGCAGTATAACCTGTAGTTATTCGCTTCACTGGCTGACCAAAAAGAAAAAAAAACATGCCCATAGTAGCTGGTTCTAGCAAGTGATTGGCAGCACTGTTTTATATTTTAATTAAGGTATACAGAAAAGGCCTCAACCATCTGTTGTCAAAAGGAATGAGAAATAAGTTCGTCCCCGGCTACCTTCGTCTTCGCCCGTTGTTCCCACATCATGAAACGCAGCAGTAGCGCCCGTAATTTAATCCGATCCGTGGCGTATTAGTGTGGGCTTGGGTACAGAGTGTAAATATTGTTGCGGTCATGAAACGGCAAAAGAGAAATCTATCGCAGAAAAAAAAAAGATAGGAGAGAAAAATCATTCATCATTCATGAAAAATTATAACTAGCTTCAATCCCTTGCGGAAGCGAGCTGACGTAAACTGATTTTTTGTCTATAAAGCAATGACTTTTGTCAATGGTTGTCTCTATGGTCTTCATCCAGACCGTACCTATATGCGGTATGGACCAGCGATAAATTTTCATTTTTCAGTGATCGCACACTGTGGTAAAGATTGCGTAGATAGCAGTATCCGCAACGATTTTCTTATACCCCTTCACGTGGTCACTTTCGATTGTGATCGAGCCCTCGACCGGGATCCGACTTTCAATCCCGGTGGAAAATGATCGCTGCTATAGCCGTCCCAGGATCGGAAGTAAGAACAGCCCTAGCGTAACAGATGTCACTAAGTAGGTCCGAAACACCCTAAAAATTTGTGAAGTTGGCAGAAAAGAGTCCTTGTATATTACTTTACCAGAAAAAAATACTTCAATTTAGTATTATGGCTAAAAAACACACCTATCACTTCCGATCACCTGAAATTCTCTGAAACACATCATGTCGATGGTATTGACACAGATATGAGAAATTATGACTGAAGAAAACGTATTTGCATTCGTTGTACTGCAGTCTAAAGCAATCTTTTTGTTTATATTTTAGGCTTCTCTCTCTTGCAATTCGTTTCCTAGCACTCTATGACACCTAAAAAGCACATAGTAGGTTCCTAGGGCAATCGGGCAGCTCGATTCCGATGCTCCGATGGCAGTCAACTATTCCTAAATGCGGCTTAAACGCGATCGGGCATATTGAGGCCCGATTAGGATCTGACCGATCAAGATCAAAACTGCCCGCTTCACGTGTGACAAAGGTATTTTCGCATGGTCGATTTCAAATGTGCATTACACTGTTCGACCCACGCCATATGAACTGTTTGTGTTACGATACAGGTAAGCTATTCAAAAAATTCTGTTTTAAACTTAACGTGTTGCGAGTTACTTTTGGAAAATTACGCTTTCGAAGTAATGCACATGCTCTTCCGAAAAAGACAACAAACGGATGGCTCACTGCTCATATTAAAATCTACACGTGCAAAATACGTTCACGCAGCATAAAAAATGACTTGATACAATGTTCTTAGCTCAAGAAAATTCATAATTAATCCTGCAGGCAAAAGGAAACAACTTACCCGAAAAACGAGGCGATGGGTTGAAAAGCGCGGTGAGGTGGGCGTAACCGGCGGCACATGACCGGCGTAGCACCAACTTTTATATGGAAATGGAACGCTTGGATGCAGCCCGATGGACGTGTGATAAGCTGTCGACCTTTGAAGTAGAGTGGAAGCAAACATAGGCCGCCTGGCGGGTGGTCAGACTCTTTTTTGCTCGGCCGCGAAACGCCTTGTGTGTCCGCTGTTTACGTAAGTGTGTTTCTCTATGAGCACACGTCCTCGTTCACAGCTTTGAGCCCGGCGCATGGTTACATGTGATTCTACAACTACAGCTATCATGTCCTCCCCCATCTACCCCCATAAGTTGTGGGCCTGCCGTTGAAAATCACGTGACACAGCTGGTAAATGAACATGCTATGCGGTCTGGTCAGGAGCCGAAGCACTCTCGAGATTGTGCGTGTGAAGTCACGTGGTCAGGTGAGCCTGACCCAGATAGGCATCAGGCAGGGGATGCTCCGGAGATGGGAGGAAGGGGGCCCATTTCGGAGCCGCGGACCTTTCACTGCCGTCGACCTCACGCAGCTGCTGCACTTATGGAAGCCGGAATGCATACACTACATATACGTTGAGAGCAAGACCAGGGTCTTTCTCTTATCGTATACGTAGTGTCGCCATTGGGACTTCCATGAACGTCAACCATTTTCCAGTTTGAGTCTCACTGTCAGTCTTTCTCATGCTATAGGGCACCTTTGCTGTCATCGGTGCCTCTAAAGAAAGTCAATGTTATCGAAATCAATACGCGTGACCCGGAAGACTAAACTGGGCATGAATGTGAAAAGAGAAAAGCTCGCAGCACAAAAACAAGAGAGTCGTGGTGTAGAATGCTGAACTGCTATAGAGGGAATCCATGAAGCTAGCAAACGTAAACGATAAGGTTGTAAAGAACATGCAGTTGAATAAGACCACAAATAGCGAGGGTGTAAAGTGTATTCGAACGGACGGCGGCCATACCTGCTGGAGCACCCTTCGACAGATAGGGAATGAAACTAGCTGCCAGCCAGAAACTAGAGATAAGGGGACAGAAGCCGCTCTGTATTCTTTTTTGCCTAATCATATTATTGTCGGTTGCTCTAGAGGCTTGCCTGGAGCGTGCATGCTATTCATGGCCACGCCGGGCCTTTTCTGCTCCTTAGATGACGGGAGCAACCTCCTATGCTGTGACCTGGCAGTATCAGGTGAGCAGTGAAGGGTCGTTTAGAAGAACTTCTTGTTGGGCTAGTTGGTGCTTTGCTTTGAAGAACCACGTTGCGCATTCAAAAGAGACAAACACAGGAAAAGGCCAAGAAGGCGGAAAGAGCGCAAACTATCAACTGAGTTTATTTGTGTGAAGGTGCCTTATATATGCAGAATCACCGCAAAAGGACAGGGGGAATGAGAGAGAGAGAGGGGGGGGGTAAAGCCAGTCATCTCCTGATCAACATTATGTCTGCAGAAAATTCTTCAACTTCTTGTACAATTTGACAGAAGTGTCGCTTATACATTTATCGCCGTTTTCTTTTATGTGGTAGGCCTCCAAAAGCTCACGCGCTGTTTTGTTTTTACTCTTCCCTAGAATTTTTATCTTCTTAAGCAGAGGCTCGCATCCACTGCAGACAAGGCAATGAGCGGGCAGATTCGCTAAAACATGCTGAAACGTCTCTCAAATGTGCCACGGGCGTGGTTTATGAAATCCCGCTCAAGTGTGGAGGCACCTACGTGGGACGAACAGGCCGTTGCGTGAACGAACGCGCAGGGAAAAATGCCCGATAAATTTGAAATAAAGAAGAAGCGAATCTGCCCGCTCATTGCTTTGCCTGCAGTGGATGCGAGCCTCTGCATAAGAAGATAAAAATTCTAGTGAAAAGTAAAAACAAAACAGCGCGTGAGCTTTTGGAGGCCTACCACATAAAAGAAAACGGCGATAAATGTATAAGCGACATTCCTGTCAAATTGTATAAGAAGTTGAAGAATTTTCAGCGGACATGTTGTTGATCAGGAGATGACTGGCTTTACCCCCCTCCCCTCTCTCTCATCCCACCTGTCCTTTTGCGGTGATTCTGCATATATAAGGCGCCTTCACACAAATAAACTCAGTTGATATTTTGCAGTCTTTTCGTCTTCTTGGCCTTTTCCTGTGTTTGTCTCTTTTGAATGCGCAACGTGGTTCCTCATTGCAGTGAAGGGTACTTCGTGTGTGTGCTGTTAAGCCGCGAGATGGAAGTTTTCAGTGTGCTAGCACTAGATGCCTGGCTAGCGA
This sequence comes from Amblyomma americanum, assembly GCF_052857255.1. Taxonomy (NCBI): domain Eukaryota; kingdom Metazoa; phylum Arthropoda; class Arachnida; order Ixodida; family Ixodidae; genus Amblyomma; species Amblyomma americanum. The sequence goes on from NC_135497.1 coordinate 510,235,549, forward strand.
CACAGCTTCTCTGTGGATGAATCCTCCACCTGCCATGGTTTGTAGGTGAAGTGCGCTAGCACTAGGGGCGTCACTAGCGAAAAAGACGCTATGTGTCGTGGTGAAGCTTCCACCTGCCAGTTTTCACCTGCCACAGTTGACAGGTGGCAAAGAGGAGAGGAACGGATGATAGCGCGCCTTCTGCAGCCTGATGGAAAGAAGTAAAACCGGTTTCGAGGCAGCTGAAGCGAAGTGGGAAGGCAGAAACCGCCAGATGCTGCTTACATTGTAAAACCGTCATAAGTAAGCTATGCGGAGACATATTGTGCCAGCACGCCTACGTAGTGTTTAGTTTAAGGGTTGAAATTTTCTTGTTTATAACGTGCCTAGAAAGCACCACCGAGGAGCACGTGTGGCCTTCCAGAAGCCAGCGAAAATCTCTAACAGCCCTCCAAGCAAACCCGGCGCGGCCCGACAGATGGGCCCTACACAGACACAACCAAGGCGATCCTGATGCACTGCTCCCGCGCATACCCGACCACGAAGCCGATGGTGATGCATTTCTGGGTCTGGTGCTACGAGGGATGCCGCGTTAAGTTCACAATGACATTAAATGCCGTTTGTCACTACGAAAAATTCTCTGCCAACACTGCCTCAGCGTTCGATTTAAGAGCGTTAGCTACGGGGGCTTCAAGTGTTTACATCGGTGTGCTCAGCAAACGTGGAGAAGACCAAATCCAAACGTCCGCGGCTGTTTCCTTTCCGGAAATCTCCCTTCTATGTACGGTGCTTCGATGGCCAGCGCAGCGCACGGGCATCGAAGCACCCTAATTCTGAGACACAAGCAGCGCCACTCACCTCATGGATTTTGCACTACTGGGGGGATTTACAGCCACCTTCGCTAATCCGGTATATTTCCACATCATCATCATCATCATCATCATCATCATCATCATCATCATCATCATCATCATCATCATCATCATCATTATCATCAGCCTTACTACACCCACTGCAGGGCAAAAGCCTCTCCCATGTCTCGCCAATTAACCCTATCCTTTGCCAGCTGCATCCACCCTTTGCCTGCAAACTTCTTAATCTCATCCGCCCAGCTAACCTTCTGCCGCCCCCTGCTCCGCTTACTTTCTCTTGGAATCCACTCCGTTACCCTTAAGGACCAGCGGTTATCTTGCCTTCGCATTACATGCCCTGCCCAAGCCGATTTCTTTCTCTTGATTTCGACTAGGATGTCATTAACCCGTGTTTGTTCCCTCACCCACTCTGCCCGCTTCCGATCTCTTAACGTTACACCTATCATTTTTCTTTCCATGGCTCGCTGCGTTGTCCTTAACTTAAGCTGAACTCTTTTCGTTAGCCTCCACGTTTCTGCCCCGTAGGTGAGTACCGGTAAGATTATGCTGTTGTACACTTTCCTCTTGAGGGAAATTGGTAAACTGCCACTCATGATCTGCGAGAATTTGCCATATGCGCTCCACCCCATTCTTATCCTTCTAGTTATCTCCCTCTCATGATCCGGATCAGCTGTCACTACCTGCCCTAAGAAGACGTATCCCGTCACAATTTCTAGGCTCTCGCTGCCGATTGTGAACTGTTGTTCCCTTGCTAGGCTGTTAAACATTACCTTGGTTTTCTGCATGTTAATTTTTAGACCCATCGATCTGCTCTGCCTGTCTAACTCATTGATCATGATTTGAAGTTCACCTCCTGAGTGACTCAGCAAGGCAATGTCATCAGCAAATCGCAGATTATTTAGGTATTCTCCATTTATTCTTATTCCCAACTGTTCCCAATTCAGGCCTCGAAATACCTCCTGTAAACATGCGGTGAAGAGTATTGGCGAGATCGTGTCTCCTTGCCTGACGCCCTTCCTTATTGGAATTTTATTGCTGACTTTATGGAGGACTATAGCAGCTGTGCAGTTGCTATATATATCTTCCAGTATTTTGACATAAGGCTCTTCTACCCCCTGATTACGCAATTCCACATTATATCAGTTACTAAATTTAATAAACGTGTGCATCACAACACGAAGAATTGTTTGACACCATCCGGAACCCCCTGCGACAGACAGCTCGGCCGTAATGGCCATCTGAAGGTCATCGGAAAGCTCCGTTTGAGGGCGGAAAGGTCGTCGTTGCGTATCGATCGCATGTTTTAGGCTTCATATAAGTTATCAGTTTTATCCTCAGGAATATGCCTAGTCATTTGACACCACTTCGAAAATTCTGCGTCAAAAGGGTGGAACCTAAATTTTATGCAAATGGTGGTCCCGGGGGGGGGGGGGGGGTGCAGAGCGGGGGTTCCTACTTATATGACCGCTTTACTGGCACATATATAACGGATCGAAAGTATAGGTATTAATTGAGGAGCTACGCCGTTGCTATGTTATGTAGTGTGGTCCCGTGGTTACTGTTTTGGTCGATTTGACATTCATTCCAGAGAGACCTGTCCTTGACGAACGTAAGTAGTAAGAGCTCACGCTCTTAAAAAAAATGATGTGGTTTCACAACCAAGCGAACGTTTTCTAGGGGCCTTATAGTGCCACCTGGGCCAGCTTGTTTGGTAGTTTTACACTTGAAGCCCTGCTTGAGTAGAAAGTGTTACATGAAAATTCGATGATGACAGATCATATTTCATAGATTTTTTTTTGGTAGGCTTTCTCTGTTACGGGCACCAAAAAAGAAGTCATCCTTGGGAACAACAGGCCCATTACATATTTCACTCATTCGATTCACCTGTCTGTGCAGAAATGTCTGGTTCAGATTTTGCCGCTTTAGAATGAGTATCTTGAAATTATTTATGCATCCCAGAAACAAGTAAGTCTTCTTGCGCGAGATGGCTGCCGCGAAAACTGCTTTGGCTCGATTCTCGCGCGGTGCAGCGTGCTTTACAAATTCCATAATCAAAATTCGTCATTTGTGCATCAGGTGTTGTTTCAAAGCTTACAAAGGGAGATGTGGGCAACAGGGATGAAAGGTGGGTAGATAATTAGAACCTTTCTATTCTTCCATGGCGACGGCTTTCACTTAGGTAGTAAGTAGGAATCTTGAAGTGCCGTCTCCGCTGCCGTTATGTCAATTTTCATAAGGTTTCGGCGCACAAGCGGAGAACTCTACGCTCAGCGATCCGTTTCCTCTATTTTAATGCGGCTCCTCTATTGCTCAGTGGAATAGCCTACCGTCATTTCAGGGGCGTGCCTTTCACGGCACCATTGTCTCATCTCGATCGTTCGTTTCGTGCATGTGAAAGAGCCACTGATTGCCGCCGTACCTTTTGTCTGACTGTTACCAAAAATGTTCTCTCAAAAAAACTTTCAACTGAAAGTTGGGAGGGGAGTACGTCAGAGTGGTTGGAGCCGTCGTAATTCCTATGCTCAGAACCCAAGCACAGTTTTTGGATTGGAACTTCGGCTTGGCCTAGCCAGGAATTCGATATGTGCAGCTGATGAGCCGCCGCTGTGGCTCAGTTAGTTCGGTTGCACTTTCAGTTCATCGATCCGGGCACTGTCGATCCGGGCCGCCTCGTGTTAAAAAAAAGTGGATAAAGTTGCGGCATTAGCGAAATAAAAAAAAATAACAAACAAAAATGGAAATAAAATAATAATCACACGATATCAGAACACTTCAGCGCACCAATTAGAATACAATATTATAATGCTAACAAATCTTGATGCTCAGATCGAAAATTAGATATTCGTACTTTTGGTTTTACAGTCAAGTTTAGAGAAGAAGCAATTTCAGGCGATCTTTGCACAAACATTCTGATCGAGATGGTTTAATGAATACAGGCAATGTGTTTCGAAATAACACACCGGTGAAGAATGCATTATGCGTAAAGTAATCCATGATTTTGGTAAAAACCGTTTAGTTTGTTCCACAAATCTGGTTATATTGCTATTCTGGGTTGAGACGGAGTGAACGTGCTTATGCTTATAATTTTATTGCGTGAGGTATAAATGAACGAACCCAATTTTGCTTGATGTTAAGGTTTTTATAAATGGAAAGAGAAAGTAGCTATGGTGTCAGGTTAGTGAAAACAAAATGCAAGAGCTCCCATATATTTAGATGTGCGTGCATTACAACGAACCGCTAGCTGAAGAAATTAACTCTGAATTTCTAACCGAGGGGTGCACCATGGACCGTAGGATTGCTTTGGCGCGTAGACACCCGTTCAGAAATCCCCCCGACAGCCGGTCAGCGTCGCCTAACATGCCGGCGCCAGGTAACAAGAAAGCTGCGCGCTTCGCTACGAATTGGCACTCTTGCGATTCCTCAGTGTCCTGCTAGCAGCAGCAGTTACGAGAAAGTCACCTGCATACCATCACGTTTGTTTTAACCACTAGAAGTAAGAGACCCAATACGTTTGCCAAATCGGGGGTAGTTTAGTAAACCTTGCAATGAAAGCAACGCAAAAAAATCTCTTAGTCAGCCGCCGTTACTTTCGTTTCACCACTGTATCCTGATGTAAAAGTATGTGGAATAGGTGAACTTCCAACGCTATGAGCCGTTAAAAAAAATTGATGATGGTCTAGCCTTGCTCGGCCAGGATATACGTAGCGTAAGCGCGACGACATCTGGTTCGGAAGAGTTCATATATGAAAGGCGCGCACTCGCTCACAATCTTCATAATCATCATCATCATCATCAGCCTGATTACACCCACTGCAGGGCAAAGGCCTCTCCCATGTCTCTCCAATTAACCCTGTACTTTCCGAGCTGCGCCCACCCTATGCCTGCAAACTTCCTAATCTCATCCGCCCATCTAACCTTCTGCCGACCCTTGCTACGCTTGCCTTCTCTTGGAATCCACTGCCCTGCCCAAACCCATTTCTTCCTCTTGATTTCGACTAGGATGTCATTAACACGCGTTTGTTCTCTGACCCACTCTGCCCGCTTCCAGTCTCTTAACGTTACACCTATCATTTCCCTTTCCATGGCTCGCTTTGCTGTCCTTAACTTAAGCTGAACCCTTTTAGTTAGCCTCCCCGTTTCTGCCCCGTAGGTGAGTACTGGTAGGATACAACATTTGTACACTTTTCTCTTGAGGGATATTGGTAACTTGCTATTCATGATCTGAGAGCACCTGCCATATGCGCTCCACCCCATTCGGTTACTTCGGCTACTTTAACTATCTTATCCATATTGCAAATGACATTGTCCTCCTTGTCTCTTAACGCATACATCTGGTTTTTCCCTATGCCTAGTTTCCTCTTCACTGCTTTTAGGCTACCTCCGCTCTTTAGAGCATGCTCGATTCTCTCCATATTAAACTTCCTTAGGTTGGATACCTTGCGCTTTTTTATTTTGCGCCTTCATTCATGGTTAAACATTGAGCAGTCGTGGTGGAGGAAGAGGAAGCCGTCTGAACGGATGTGTGTTGGAATTCTTCTAGCTGGAAACAACGCATCGGCCTTTGGCCGAGGTCTCCTGACATCTGAAGTTGCCACAGACTCGTACAAAGTTGTCCTCCCTCGACTACCTACCTGTAACGTTGTCCTCAACACCGTCTTTCTGCATGCTGACCTCAAGGGTCGCCCATACCATGCTCCGACTTCCGAGACGCGCTTGCGCAGATTGTGGATCTTCGTGATATTATCTGTATTGGGCAGTACCAAATGAGCCACGTTTGGATGGTAACCTGCGAGAGCAGTTCCCCGAAGCAGAAGCTTATTGACAAAGCAGTGTTCCACGTCAAAGGTCTAAAATGTATCGTGTTTGACCCGGACACCAAAAACGTGAAGCTGAAGCTTTTTTGGTTCCCGCGCTATATGGAGCACCGGAGGATTGTGGAAGCTTTGGAGGCTTTTGGAACTCTACAAACTATCGAGCGTGAAGAGTGGCGGTGCCCCGGAATGGAGCACATGGAAACCGCGAACCGTGAAATCGCGCTCACGCTCAAGGACGTAGTGCCAGCAAGTACAATATCTCACACGCTCAACGTTCTCGGGGTACAAGCTTTTGTTGTGATCCCAGGCAGGCCTCCGCTGTGTCTTCGTTGTAACCGTGTGGGCCACGTTCGGCATCAGTGTCGTACGCCTCAATGCACCCAGTGCCGACGCCTTGGGCACACAATAGACAATTGTGTTATGAGTTATGCTGACAGGTTCCGCCAAGGCAAATGGGCACATGAGGATGAAGTGGTGTCAGAGCACATTATGGATGTGTCGGATGTTGTGGAAGCGTCGGGTGAACTGAGTTATGAGCTCCAAATAGAAGATGGACTAAAGGCTTCTGCACTGAATAACGGCAAGGGTCCGCCTGCAAGTACGGAAAAACAGGAATCCCCGTCTCCAGAGCCAAAGCTACCGGACCCGGGTCAGCCCGGGTCTGATACTTTGAGTCCTGTGCTTGCTGAGGAGCCACCTGTCACCCAACGATCACCAGAGTATAACGCCCCTGCTGTAGAGTCAGTGGAGGCGCTTCAGCCAGTGAATGTGCCACATGCCTTCTGTGCCGGCGATGCCCTTTCGTTGCCGGAGTGCAGCAGTGTGTCGCCTGAAGTGTCAGCTTCTACTGTGTTCGGTGCCCCGTCGACTTTCAGCGTGGTTGCGAGTGACGTGGCCCACTCGGCTTCAAGGGCCGAAGACTTGGCTGTCTCAGAAGAGGCGATGGACAACAGCGCACCTTTGAAGCGTCCTGCAGATGATGAGGTGTGTGTCGATGACGATGTGCAGAAGGCACCTGGTGTGGTGGCATTGGGAAGGGTATCCTCAAAACGCAGGCTGATGTCTGCTCTACAGGCCACTGATTTGCAGGCTGGCCGCCCCAATACAGGGGATGACCTTCAATATAAGCCAAGCACCAAAAATGGTGGGTGTCACAGCATTTCAGGTCGGTTCCCTTAACATTAGAGGTTTGTGTAATCGTCGAGGGCAACATCAGTTACGGCATCTTTTGAAAAAATGGAGTGTGAGTGTGGCAGCCATCCAGGAAATCAAGCTGTCCTCTCATGAGGAGACTGAAGCTGCTGTCTAGCCTTTTTTGTCAGAATTCATGTTATCGTTAGTCACTCGAAAGGCTTATCAGGTGCGTGCATGCTATTCCTCGCAGGCACACTGGGGATTACTGCCGTTTCGTATAGCATAGATGATGACGGGCGACTAATCTGCCGTTACGTCGCAATTTCGTGTGTACAGTGGTGAATTGTTTGTGTTAATGCCCCAGTAAATCACAGTGTTAGAAGGCTATTTTCCTGTCATTAGTAGACCATTTGTCCACGGATCGTAAAATTATGCTGTTGGGTAATTTCAATTGTGTTTGTAGGGATGAAGACCGAGCAGTGCTAAGTAAGCGATATGACCCTAATGCTGCTTTACTCACTCATTTGGCATGCGAATACAACCTTGTGGATGTTTGGCAAGATAAGGGACATAACATTCATTTCACACATTTTCAGTGCTCCTCTAGTGCTCACCTTGACAGGATTTACGTTTCAGCAGACTTGTTATCCAGCATTTTTGGTTACTGGGTGTGGCCCATATTTTTCAATGATCACTGCATGGTGACTCTTCAGATAGGGAGGTACAGTCGGCGCTTGCTCCGTCCTCGATGGGAACTGTGGAAGCTGAATAGCTGCCTGCTCTCAGATAAAATCTTCAAACGTGCTGTATCTAATTGCTTGAAGGACACGTGGTCACGCGGTGACCTGTCAGTTTTGGAAAAATGTGACTTATTTAAACAAGAAACAAAAAACATTGCTATTGAATCCTTGAAGCGTTTTTGAAGAGAGACATAACCTTCGAGAGCTCGGCCGTACTTTAGCTGAGCTACATGATTTAGAGATAATTAGCCCAGGTGCCTATGTAGAAGATATCACTGCCGTAAACGCAGAGCTTGAGCCGTTTGACACAGAAAGGTACAAAGGGGCCTCGATAAGATCTAGGACCCGTAGATTTCTAGATGAGAAACCATCTCATTGGGCCCTGAGTGATGAAAGGCAGACGGCTCTAGGTATAGAATTATTGGAAATTCAGTATGGTAGTTGCACATACAGCGATGGTCCTGGTATTATTGAGGCTTTCTTTGACTATTATAGGAAGCTGTTTGGTGGTTGTGCGGGCACAAACGTGACATCAGGTTACAGTCACTTACTCGAAGCCTTCCCCCGACTTGACGATGAGCAGCGTGCGGTAGTGAAGGGCCTATCACTTTGGACGAAATTAAGTGTGCCATTTCTGACCTGACGGCTCAGAAATCTCTTTGGCCAGATGGCATTACTACGAGTTCTATAAAACATTTTCCACTTGCCTAGCGCCTGTGTTGATGGAGGTTTTCCAGGCTTCTTACATTGTTGCTTTTTGTCCCCCACTTTCTATTCTGGGCTTACTATATTATTTCAAAAAGTAAACCACAAGTCGGTTGAAAACAGTTGAGAAATATTGTCCAATTCCCCTCTGTAATGAAGATTACAAACTTTTTGCAAAGGTTCTTTGCAATTGTCTGCAGCTAGTTGTCGCTCACTTAATAGGCACGCCACAGGTCTGCGGTATCAGAGGCCGCAGCATCCAAACCCATAATCATATTGCACGTTCAGTAGTGGAGACAGTATCAGATGAGATCGGACAAGTAGCTCTAATTCATATTGACCTTGCCAAGGCCTTTGATAAAGTTCTTCACGATTTCTTGTTTGCGGCCATAGAGCATGCAAATATTTGAGATGTTTCGCTTAGGGGCATAAGACTGTGCTATAAGGAGTTCTATACAAGGCTAGTGGTTAACCAAGAGCTAACTAAACCTATTCTATTGAAATTATCTGTTCGCCGAGGCTGTCCCTTATCGCGTTTGTTGTTTGCCCCATATCTTGAACCCCTTTGCCTCAGTATTATTAACTGCACATCTATCCGTGGTTTCTCCTTGGCGCAGTGTGAAATTAAGATTTTAGCCTATGCCCTCTTTTGTTCTGACAAAAAGAGTCTGCTTGAGGCATTGCATTTGACTGAACAGTTTTTCGAGTTATCAGGTGCGGCTGTTAATCTAGATAAATCCAAGGGATTTTGGTTGGGCAATTGGGGTACCACGCCAGGTCATTATGGTGGCATAAGCTGGGACTGCGGGCCCCTTCACTACCTAGGGGTTCCTCTTCACCAAATTCGCAATAGTAGCGCCTACTGGGATCCCCAGATAGCCTCCATGAAGCGACAAACCTAGGCTTGGATGGCCAGGGAACTATCAGTGTTTGCTCGGGCTCGAGTATGCGACATTTTTTTATTTGAAAAACTTGCCTATGTGCTGCAGGTTCTCCACTGTGCGAGGAAGAAAGTGCAGGTGATGCACAGAATATTTGCTACATTCGTACGGCGTTCCCAATAGGAACCCATGCGTCGCGATAACACATTCCTTTCTCTAGAGTCTGGTGGAATCGGCCTTGTTCACTTATTCGTGCATCAGCTTGTCTCGCGTTTTTTCTTTTTCAAATCTTCAAACCACCCTTTCTTAGTAGCCGTGCTTCAGAGGCGTCTCAGTGCTCATTTGTCTTTCCTATTCGCACCGACAGGGACACACTCGTGAGGAGCCTTTATGGGGATTCCTTAAGGAAGTTGCTGACATTTTCAATTTCTTCACTGTGCGCTTTTCTTTAGACTACCTGTATTGCCTCCCCAGAAGGCAGATGACTCTGGCACTTAAAGAGTATTTGTCCCCTGTACCTTTGTATCGGCAACCTTTTCTGGAGTTCCTTGACACCACTGTTTTAAAACGTGTTAGGCGAATGTGCATTTCTTCTGCCGCGAAAACATTCGTTTTGAAGCTGCACACGTCAACGCTGCCTGCGAAGGCATGGCTTCATGCGAAGGAGATGCTTGCGCCATGGACGGTGAATTGTCGACTGTGCAATGCACCAGATACAATTGACCATTGTTTTGTTTTGGGCATTGATGCTGCCTTCTTATGGGACCTTTTACAACGAACAATTAAGAAGGACGTTGACATCACCCCCTACAGTATTTGTTTTTTGCCCGCGGAGAAAAAGAGTGCTGTGCCGTATAATCTATTTATGTTGCTTGGACTCTTTAGTCTCTGGAAGAGACGCGTGATGAACCACCACGCCGAATCACCTCGGTCGTCGAAATCTTTGTTACGTGAACAATGCGTTTTGGTGCGGGGAGTATATGCTGCCCTGCAAGAGCCTTTAGCTGGCTCCCTTGTCTGGATGCTTGTGTGTGCCTCCCATACTTTTGATGTTTTGGAAAGAGGGTTCATGCAGGGGTATGGGGGCTTGGTGTTTTGTGGCGTAAGCGTGCTTAATTTTTTTTCGGCACTATTTCCATGCAATAGAGAAAAAAAAAGAGCCGTCGTGGCGGAGTGTTAGCGTCTCCGCCTCAAATGCCAAAGTCCCTGGTTCGATTCCCAGCTTTGACACAGGGCTTTTCTTCTTCACCTCTTTGACGTCACTGCTGCTCGTGCATGTGCAGCACGGCTCTCTAGGATGCACGCGAAACTGGTCAACCTCGGCCAGTGTAGCTTACGCTACAAAAAAGGCTGCTATGCCATCCTTGTCTGTGTTTGTAAGTTTCTGCGCTTTTATACATGCAGCTTCGCAGAGCTGCGTAATCTGCTCCAAAAGTGGGGCCTTTTCTTCCTAATTCATTGTTCACGGCCAGTGGAAGCACGCATGTGGTTTGCGGGATTTGCCGTGCACAATATAGGAAATCCGGCACGCTTGAGACGGCGCGACTAAAAGACTTCCTTCTGTGAACGATTGCATCGTGAGTATGTCGAATTAATTATGGTCACTGATCCCATTATTACTCTTCGAGGAATCGGTTTTTGACGGCGCACGTGATTTATGAAAGCATATTTTAATTGCCGCAGCAGATAATTGGCCTTTCACAGTGCCGGTGCTACAGGTGAACATTACGACGTGCGAGGCGCTGGAAATTTCAGAGCGATAGATAGGCATTTGTACAGAATAACGAAAAAATAAGCGCGAAATAAATGAGGTAAAATAACTAAAAGGTGCCCGCGTGTTCGTTAAAGCTATTACGGCCACAAAAACCGAGTCAGTTAAGACTGATCGATCGTTCTTCCAGCGTATTCTGCGTGAACCAAATATAGAGCTCTGTTTTCAACGAAATGATGTAAACGTCAGGAGCAGGCGACGTCCTGGACTAGAACTTTGTGAACAATAGAAGTTTACGTAATATTGAGAACAAGCAGATCATTGTAGGCTTCTGCGTTGCAATTAAAAATGACTCAGCAGTAAATGAAGAAAGAGCATCCTGCATTTCCCTCGTTGGTAGGACGCGTCTCCGAGACAACAATAAAATCCCACTCAGCTTGAAAGGTTGTAAAATTTCGATTTTCGTGCTGTCCCTGAGATGCACTCGTACAGCGGAGTCTGGGACACGTGGTCGGCGTGGATCTGGGAGGGCCCAGATTTCGCAGGCCGCTTTGGGCCCCCCTTGAATGCTTCCCAGACGAATACCCTTAATCACTTGGGGTTCTCAATGACATCAACCTTTATCTCTATCTTTTTTATGGGATTGGTGCAACGCTGGCGCACGAACCTCGGCGTAATACTTAGCCAAAAACAGGTTACCACGCTGCTTATCTGGGCCTCTTTTGTAGCAGGACTTTCTGTTGAGTAGCACTATATGTTTGGCCATCATTGCAGCGAACACGCGCCCTTGCAAGCTTCAGTCGTCCAATCAAAGCGCCGCAGCCTGTTAGGAGGCCCTTTAAGCAAATACTTGCGTGAAGGAGTTATGTGGCGTGATCGACACGGCCAGCACCGGCCGTTCTAGCCATAAACGTACCGCGCGGTGTTTTCCTTCAAATACATGTCTCATTCTCTCAGCTCGCACAAAAATAATCCGCGCACGTGGAAGGGTAATTGACAGTAGCCCCGCCGCTCTCAACAGCCGTTTTGGTCAGCAACGCGGGGCTTCCGTGTCCACGGAGCAAACATCACGTTTCGCCACGCTCAGCGGAGCGTCGCAAATATTGGCAGGCAAAACAACGCTCGTTTTCGCTTCGCCCAAGTGTAGCCGCCGCACGCAGGCACGGATGTTTGTGGGGGCTATGGGTTGTGCAATGTGTCCCTCCCCCTTTTCCACCTCCTCGACTTTTTCCCCCGCAGGGAAGCCCTAATGACGCCAGGCGTAACAACAAACGGGCCCTCTATTATAAAACCAGAAAACGAGGCCGCCCCCGAACGGCGACGAAGCCAGAGAGCCAGCAGGCCTGCTCTCGTTTGCGAAGACTCCGCTCGCCGTTGGAAACGGCGAAAGGAACTTCATAATGCCGGCAGCTTCCTTGTTGGCGGGGGAAGGCTGGCGATGGCGCAGTGTTTTGCGCGCTCTCCGATGTGTATATAACTGGCTTTTCCCAAATGCTTTCCTCTTTCTAGCTTTTGCGGCTGGAGTCAAATACATAGCAGTGGTCACAGGTGGCTCGGAGCCGATTGGCGCCGCAATCAGGAGCCACAAATTTGTACCCGCCGCGCTTGTTTCGCGCGTCGCGGTCGATGAAGGCTGCAGCGAGATGGGGCACGGTTAAAAGACGGGAGAAAAAAGAAAATAGCTGATCGTGCAGTGAATGGAAAGAAGGTCATATCAGGAAAATGTAAAAATCGGTGTTCATTTCGTTCATAGTCATCTTATGTTGAAGTCGCTATAAGGTTTGTTTTATCCATTTATTAATGAATTCGAAATACCCACAGGCTCCCAATAGGAGTATTTTGTGAGGGCGGCGTATATAAGAGACGAAAGACACAAAAACCAGCTCGAGCATCATCATACAATTGGTGTGTGTACAATACAATACAGTGCGATACAGTAGGTCACTTACGTAATTGTACATTATGCAGAAAATGATATAAAGTACAAAGTTTAAAAATAAGGCAGGGGAGAATACTACATAAAATTTGAAAATTTAAAGGAACGTTTAAAAGGTGACCAACACATGAATAACAAGGGTGACTAACAAAGATGAATGACATAGATGATAAAGAATGACTAACCATTGTTGAAACTTCCATTGATCCTTCTTGCAAGGCCGGAATTTAATTAGCACTAAGTCCGTCCGCAAAGCATGCGCCCTTACTTATTACCTTCTGAAAAGAATCGGCAACCTAATAAATAACACTTTATTCACCTTCAAACCACTTCACGCATTTGAACGAGCGTTCCATCCACTTGTCACATAAGGGAGAAATGTTCTATTTTAGGAGTACTCTTAGTTATCGCATCACGCTCTTTATGTTCGCATTGGTCGCAAATTTACTGCCTTTCTTATCGACTTCATCTTCTTTAATGGTCTGAAGAAGCGCGGAAACTCAAGTCATGTTGGCTCTCGAAAGAGGTGACGGCGGAGAGGTATAACAGGGCTTCTTGATGCCATGCTTCGCAAAGAACCCTCAGTGAGACATGACGAATGAGGCAGCGCATTGTCGTGGGCCACCGTCTTTAATGTGACACCTGCACATCGCGCCATTCAGTGACGTCTCCCTGTCGATAGAGACGGAAACCAGGATGAGGATCCCTGCATGTGCAGCGTGGTCCCGCCTACACACCAAGCCAGATGCTCAGATCTATGGCAGCAGCAGCTATATGAGGAAGTTTACAGACAAAAGAACCACATGAAACACGCCCCATAAAGACCCAAACCGAACTTTCGTTCTCTCTTCTTTTTCGCCACCTTATCTCTCTCCCCAGGTATGAGTAGCTGCCTAAGTCTTAAATTTGCCCTGAGGAGAAATCGACTCGATTTGCCTTTTCTGGATATGCCAGCGTTCATCCGGCGGCGAAAAACGCTTTTATTTCTGAAAAAATTGGACTAAAATATTTTCCCGCCCCTCGATTCAGACTTGTGACGTGTTCACCTAAAAATGACGTCGTGCTAAGAGTTTAGAAGTGAATGGTGGTGTAGCCTAGCCTCCGGGATTCGCGCCGGAAACTGTCGACGCACAGCTTGCGAAATCTACCGGTGGTGGCGACACCTGCATTTGATCCCCCCCCCCCCCCCCCATCTTATACGCGTTCTATTTTTTTTTGTGAAAGCGGCGTCTTTGTCGTTAGATTTCGGAAATCTATCGATACAGGCTAACCTCAATAGATGGCACAAAAATGGGCGCTTCGCAGCATCAGCTATCTGTGGCATCTTTATCTATCGCACAACGCAACTTAAAAAGGCCCCGCAAAGGAACACAAGAAACAAGCAGCCGTGCTGGTGTCAGGAAGGTTTCACATCCTAAAAAAACGGACGAATTGCTAAATACTGCTAACTATTTGTACTCAAAGCCCCGAACCATTGTTTGGCAGTGGGGAGCGCTTTATCGCGGCAGTTTGTGTCAGTTCGGAGCACATTCTGTGAACTTTGGCTTTGATCTTCTGGCACCGTTTCACTATCGAATTAAGGGCATTTATGAAATGACGCCGAACCTACCAAGTGTCCAGACTTTCCTAGCCCAGTGAAACCAACTAAGGGATTTTCACAGTTCCGCGGCCTAGTCTGCAGTAATTTTTATAGTTGTACGAGGTTTAATCACAACACAATTACAGAATAATTAGCTCACTTTTCACTTATTGGCTTCAGGAATAAAGCGTTAACGTCGAAGTTGCATATCTTCTTGAAAAGAGCCAGCTGGAAATATTTGCACCAAGCTTCCATTACCGTAAAGTATCTTTTTGTTATTGGCCTTGAAAGATAACTGGCAAAATATTGACGCTTCCACGTGAGATCGGTGCTGATTTAGAGTCTCAAAGAACAGAATGCACTGCTCTCTGGAGCGCTGTGCCTGGCGGGGCTTTGCGTGTGCACTGGGCGAGAGTTACGAGCTGGCAGCTGTCACGCGTTAGCTTTCTCTTAAGGCCGGTAAATGAAGCTGCGCAGATGGTTACCTTGGCACAAATAAGTGATGATGATGATGGATTTTTATGGCGCAAGGGCATCTATGGCCAAAGAGCGCCATGGCACAAGGTATTTTTTCAAATTCTCAAGGTGGGGTCGAAGACCCATTTCCCAAGCATTTCACCCTAAATAAGCCGAGCACCAGACCAGGGGAAAGCTTGTACCCATTGTATCACCGGTGGGTACCCGGCGGCACTGGGGACCTTGGCACAAATATTTCAGCATTGCAGCTAGCTGTTTTTCAAAACTACAACTTCTGAATTGAAACTTTATTCCAGAAAGCGAATATTTAAAAATTTGCCTTAAAGGATTCAATAATTAATAATCCTTCGAGAACAAAAAATACTGCGCCATATACCACACGTCTCTCAACCGGTAATGATTGGTTTGAGTCGGCTAGGGCCCTCCGTGTTTTTTAAAAGCTTAGTTATCTTTAGTAGGAACACCTCGTATACACTGTGGGGTTTGAATTGTGGAGATAAGTACGTTCTCCCCACTCAATCGCGGCTGACACGGTTCAAAGCCGCCCGGACACCACCCCGTGATCGCGTACGCTACCGAGCGCTCGCCGACCACGGCGGGCCTTGCTCTGAGGGAACAAAGGAATGACACATTGGCTGACACAAACAGGCATTTATTGCTATAGAAACAATAACGCCAGCTAGCAACAAGGTACGCTAATGAATCAAGGTCGTCCGACTCACCAGCAAGATTCCGAGCGAATGTTCGCCCGCGCTAGGGCAAGGAATCCTCCGCGCCCCTGGGCGGGACGAGTACGGGATCCTGTCTCCCCGCCGCTTCCTCGACCCGCCAGGGAAGAGCGGAGCCGCGAGCGACACGTCCACTCGCGCCGACGATCCTAGCCGAAGCCCCCATGCCCCTCTCCCGCGCGCGGGCTTTGGCAGTCTCCCGCGCAGCGATGCTGGCGCCCTCCCCTGCCAGTTAATGTAATTGACAAGGGAATGCGTTCATCATCGAGGTGAGACTGTCGCTGCACGGTGCCTCGCGGGAAAGCAAACACAGGGGGCTGTAGGGCAGGTCCCCACAACACTCAGGGTCGGAAGTGGGTAAAATGGGACCAACTGCTCAAATAATCCTCGGTGCGGAGGGTTAGTCACTGTGAAGACTAATCTTCAGGCGACCGCTCCTTCAGAGACCACTCTGTTGTTATGGCAATGCAGTTGACTTTAAAAGACTAACTCCTGTGCACTCTATTCCTTTGCCGTTTAGAGTACAAAGTTCAATTCAGCCCAGTTTCTAACGTAATTGAACAGGCTCTTTAACAAAGACGTGGTCGGCCAGACCGTTTTCGGACTTTCCCGAACAAGGCCAGTCCTGCTTGCAGCCAAAAGTATATCGCTCCTAATAATTTTGAAGGCGCTAGTGAAAATAGGTGGCTGTATAACTAAATCTTATAGTTGATACGCACCGGTCTGGCTGTGGGTGTTACGACAGAAGCTGAAAACTGTGTTCCCTGGTGGTACAAAAAATCCTATACATGTCATAGAAGCGCATGCTTTGCATAACAGGGGACGGCCGGGGCTTGCACACCGGCTGTACTTCAATCGGCTACCCCACGAATTCCA
Organism: Amblyomma americanum; assembly: GCF_052857255.1. Taxonomy (NCBI): domain Eukaryota; kingdom Metazoa; phylum Arthropoda; class Arachnida; order Ixodida; family Ixodidae; genus Amblyomma; species Amblyomma americanum. The sequence goes on from NC_135497.1 coordinate 510,251,981, forward strand.
GCCACGCATTGGCCCTAAGGACGAGCTTGACCTGCGCGCTCTGCGGAACACCTGCGCTGCTCGCCGGTGCATGACGCAGATACCCCAAGTTTGCACGGCGTTGATATAACCTCTTTCGAACTCTGATCAGCGTACGTATCACACCATCTTTAATGATAGCATTTACATTAAACATGGCGTCTGTTCCTCACTTTCCACTCCTACGGGTCACTAAAAAGTGTTTCTAATCCGGAGTACCCGGGTTCGAACGCGACCGCGGCGGCCGCGTTTCGACCGAGGCGAAACACAAAATCCCCCCTTGTGTGTGCGATGCCAGTGCGCGTTAAAGATCCCCAGGGGTCGAACTTTTACGGAGCCCTCAACTAGGGCACCTCTTTCTTCCTTTCATCTGTTAGTCCCTCCTTTATCATTTCCCTTACGGCGCAGTTCAGGTGTCCGGCGATATGTGAGACAGATATCGTGCCATTTCGTTTCCCAAAAACCAATTAACAATTTTTTACCTTTTCTTATTTCACTCTCTCCTTTATTCCTTCTTTATGGCGCGGTTCGGGTGTCCACGGACATATGTGAGACAGTTACTGCGCTATTTGCTTTCCTCAGAAACCAATTTTAATTTAATTTTTGATGGAGTCACTGCGCCAGTAACCAGGGGCCGGATGACGCAGACCAGTTAGAAAAAAAAATATGATAGAACGGAAGCACGAAAGAAGCCAGTTTCCGCAAAAAAATGCTGCCGTGTTTGAAAAAGATAGCCGCCGCGGTGGCTCAGTGGTTAGGGCGCTCGGCTACTGATCCGGAGTTCCTGGGTTCGAACCCGACCGCGGCGGCTGCGTTTTCATGGAGGCAAAACGCTAAGGCGCCAGTGTGCTGTGCGATGTCAGTGCACGTTAAAGATCCCCAGGTGGTCGAAATTATTCCGGAGCCCTCCACTATGGCACCTCTCTCTTCCTTTCTTCTTTCACTCCCTCCTTTATCCCTTCCCTTACGGCGCGGTTCAGGTGTCCAACGATATATGAGACAGATACTGCGCCATTTCCTTTCCCCCAAAACCAATTATTTATTTATTTATTTGAAAAAGTTTGAGGGCACTTAAGTCTGCCTGCGTGGAAGAATGCGAAAGCGCGTGTTTTGAGGAAAGGAAAGCTTTTTGAGGAAAATAAATGACGCAGTAGCTCTCAGATTTCGACATCCCGGTGGACGCCTGAACCATGCCATAAAGCATTCAACTGAAGATGCATGTAATCGGTCCTGAAAAAAAAAGAAAACTGTTTTTTGGGGAATGTAAATGGCGCAGTATCTGTCTCACATCTTGGCCGGCAGCTGAACCAAGCCCTAGGGAACGGATAAAACGCGGAGTGAAGGAACAAAGGAAGAAAGAGGTGCCGTAAGGGAGGGCTCCTGAATATTTTCGATCACCTGTGGATTTTTAACGTGCACTGACATCTCACAGCACACAGGCGCCTTTTGCGTTTCGCCTCCATCGCTGCGGCCGCGCGGTCGAGTTCTCGAACTCGCGTACTCCGGCTCAGGAGACGAGTGCCCTAGCCACTGAGCCACCACAGCGGGTCGGTCCGAACTCCTGTCGCAAGTCTCAGAAAGCATACAATTGAAGGGGAACCCGTGTAGCAAACTAGCCTCCAACTTGACTAAAACATGGAAGCTATTGCAAAGACAAATTTTATAACACCACGCGGAATGCTGTACGACAAACGGTTCCTCAAAATTTTGGTTAATTTACTCGAGAATACTCCCACAACATTGCGGTCAACCAGTGATGATAATGCTGGGATTTCTTCTGCACCTGCCATATCTGTTGCTCTCACGAGCGTCGTCGCTTCGGCAGATGCGGTTTTGCCCGCCGTGCTTCTCTTTCCATCATTCTTCCTCTCCCGTGTCTGCACGTAGCAGCGACTGTGAGTAAGTTCGGGTGTTACATCCTCACCTTTGTGTTGTATCGCTCTCTAATTTTTGCGTAATCCTTGTAACGTGGCTTTGGCCTGACGTCATCGCTCTAAATTTTGCAAGTCATCATGCCACGTGATTTTGGTGGGACGTCGCTACCTTGACACCTAATTTTTTGCAAATCATCTTGTGACCTGGCTTTTGGATGAGGTCATATCCTTGACACGTTTATCTGGAGTGATGTCATCGTGTAGACACGCATTGCGGCCAAGTTTTGCTGGCACAACTGAGCCATATAATGCTTTCGCATTAATAAAATGCAAACAAAGTTGAAAATTGGTTTTGGGGGAAAGGAAATGGCGCAGTATCTTTCTCACATATCGACTGACGCCTGAACCGCACCGTAAGGGAAGGGATAAAGGAGGGAGTAAAAGAAGAAATGAAGGAAGAGGTGCCGTAGTGCAGTGCTCCGTAATAATTTCGACCAGTTGGGGATCTTTAACGTGCACTGACATCGTACAGCACACGGGCGGCTTAGCGTTTCGCCTCTATCGCAACGCGAAGCGCTAAGGCGGCCGTGTGCTGGGCAATGTCAGTGCACGTTAAAAATCCCTAGGTGTTTTTTTTTTCAAATGTATTTTTATGTAAATAGTGTATTTGTCAACTCTCCCTCTATCCTTTCTTACTGTCCTCCCCTCACCTCCATCACTTAACTTCTTCAAACTACCTGCTATCCTTTATTTCTGCCGCCCCAGCTCAGTGCCGCCGCCGTAGTGATGGCAGATGCCGGGGCTAGCAAAAATCTTGTACCTTTCTTTTTGTTTTTATAGTACATTAAACACTTACTACTACTACTACTACTACTACTACTACTACTACTACTACTACTACTACATTTTAAAATCACTCTGAAAGAGGGTTGATCAACTCCTCGGATTACCGCTACGTGCCATCCCCATTCCATTAGTGGATGCCATTCTGCAAACACCATTGATCCGGAGTTCCCGGGTTCGAACCCGACCGCGGCGGCTGCGTTTTTATGGAGGAAAAACGCTAAGGCGCCCGTGTGCTGTGCGATGTCAGTGCACGTTAAAGATCCCCAGGTGGTCGAAATTATTCCGGAGCCCTCCACTACGGCACCTCTCTCTTCCTTTCTTCTTTCACTCCCTCTCTTATTCCTTCCCTTACGGTGCGGTTCAGGTGTCCAACGATATATGAGACAGATACTGCGCCATTTCCTTTCCCCAAAAAACCAATTATTATTATTATTATTGAGGGAATAACATAAAGTAGTGTTCGGTGGGATGCCTGTTCTCGGGCGGGGGGCGGGGGCGGTGGGTTTTGCCCTAATGCTCGAAGCGGGGAGTTGCGCACATGTGAACGCCAGGTTAAATACGTCGGTAATTTCCTGAACTCAGTATATGGCGAAGCTTGTTTTCGTTACAATAGCGACCTGCATGTCGGTAGCGGCAGCTCAGTCGTATAGATCCCCTCGAGTCCATTACAAAAGAAAAGGTCGTGTCACAGGCCGGCGATGACAGGCAGGCTGGCAAGCAGGAAGCTCGGCAGTCTAAAACTTTGAATACCCCTGAATCACTGGCCGAAATTATTGAGTGCTTGCTTTTCAGATGCCGAATCAAGGCTTTGTACTATGTTGCGGGCTGTAATGGAGGGCTCTGGATTAATTCCGCCGTCGGAGCTTCTTTAGCGGGAACCGAAACCTCGGTACACAGGCGATTTTGCCTCTCGTTGAGCTTTTGCTCCGCAAAAGAAACCTCTGAGTGTATTAGAGCTAGGAAGATTGGGATTCCCATACTTGGCAGTGAAAATGACGGAGGCAGTGGTGTAGAGGAACTGGACATCCCTCCATTAGCGAAAGAGGAATTAAGAAAGCCTTGCCGGCAATGCAAAGAAAGAAAGCAGCTAGTGAGCATCAGGTAAACGTAGATCTCTTGAAGGGCGTAGGTGAGATTGTGCGAGAGAAACTAGCGACTCTGTATACGCAATGCCTTATGATGCTCCGGTTTTCTCGATTTTTTTCCCATTTTTAACGTTCCAGATTATTCTTACCTATTTTTTCCTCATGCCCCGCGCAACCTGCTATCATTTCTGTGGGGCCCTTGGCTTTCACACTCCTGCCCCCTTTCCTTTCGTTTCGCTCTTTCTACGCACCCCTTTATATTTTTGTATACTTTTTTCGCTTTCCTGTATTTTGTTTCGCGGTGCTGCATTATTTCTTTCTCCTAGCTTTTCCGTGTCAACGAACAGCCGACTATGCCACTTCCCGCTGCTCCCCTTACGGGGACACACAGCCTTTCAGTGCACGTGTCTGTCTCTTCTTCCGTCTCGTCCGTCAGCGCCGTTTCGCCGTACAGTTCAACATGAACATTTCAAGCCGGCGTTCGCTATATCTCCCCCCTGTCCACCTGCCGGATATCTTTGTGCTAAGATTGCATTATTTATTTATCCCAGTTTTGCAGGTCACCCGGTTAATCCTGTTAAGCATTCATTCCGCCTGGAAAACAATTTTCAACTTCAAGTTTCCCATCCTAGCACCCTTCCCACATAATAAATACCCTTTCTCCTCCTCACCGATGATTCGTCTTGGGAGTGAAGGCCCTATTTAAATCCCGGCAATGATGGACGCTTTGCTCAAACAAGGACAAACCCGCTGTTCGAAGCTTTTGCTAAGCAGCCTGAAGCTTTCCCCTCCCTTGTTGACTTTGCTTTTGTTGTCAACCTCTGTATGAGGTATTGATGCATTTCGAGAAGATATTTCACTCAGTCCATACCTCCGCAGTCATGCAGCGTTTACGGAATTAGGGTGTAGTGGAGGCACATGTAAAAGTACTGAAAAATATCCATTGCGGCTGCACAGCCGCCAAGTCATCCATACGGAAAGTAATAAAATTCCAATAAGGAAGGATGTCGGGCAGAGAGACGCGATCATCTCTCCAGTACTAGACACAGCGTGTTTATGGCAGGTATTCAGGAATCTGCATTGTGAAGAGTTGAGGATTAACGTTAACAGAGGGTACGTTAATAATCCTTGATTTTCTAATCACATTACCTGCTAAGTAACTTTGGACAAATTGCATACAATGATTGATGAACAAGCCAGACAAAGCAGAATGGAGTCTAAAAACAAAAGGAAGAAAACCAAAGTAATGTTCAACAGTCTCGCAGGGGTGCAGCAGTTAGGAATTGGTAGTAATGCGCTGGAAGTGGTAAGGGAATACGATCAGCTTAGGGCAGGTAGTGACCGCAATTCAGTACCGTGAGAGCGAGATAACTGAATGTATAAAAATACAGTGCAGTGTATTTGGCATGTATATACTCTGAGATCGTGAATGGCTGTGTGCCAATATCCCTCTAGAGGAGAGTAGATAACAGTTGTATCTTACCAGTACTCACTTATGGGGCAGAAAACGTGGAGGATAAGTGAAAGGGTTGAACTTAAGGACAGCGCAAGCAGCTACGAAAAGGTAAACGACAAATGTAACGTTAAGGAAGGAAGCAGACTGGGCCTGGGAACGAGTGGGAGTGAATGACATCCTGGTTGAAAGTTACTAAGTGGGCATGGCCAGGGCATGCAATTCCAAGGCAAGATAATCGATTGTCGTTAAGCACGGGTGCCTCAGCGTTTCGCCTCCATCGAAACGCAGCTGCCGCGGTCGGGTTTGAACCCGGGAACTCCGGATCAGTAGCCGAAGTTCCCGGGTTCAAACCCGACTGGTGGTGGTGGTGAAAAGCCTTTATTTAATGAAAGAGGTGAGGCTTTTTAAAGAGCCCCGCAATGGGTGGATTCCTTATTCCGGGACCCCATTGGTCGAAACCGCCAGCTTAGCCCTCTTGACCGAAGCCTTTTGGGACTGAAGGTCCGAACAGCCAAGCAGGCGTTTATAAGGCGCTTTGCACCCCTAGAGACGCACGCTTGATTCACAGCGTTGTTATGCATTTTGGATTTCCCCATTAAATCCTTGCTTCCTCGCACACCTAGAGGTCGCATGCACTAAGGAAGTTAGGCAGTCTAGTTGTCAGTTTAGCGTTACTTGTGGTTCAGACCTCGGTGCCAGAAGTGGTCTAGACCTTCCTCTAGATTTGAGGAAAGGAGAAGAGCATAAGTGAGCACTTTGCCTGTGGACAGCCCGACCGCGCCGTGACAGAAAAGCACGAACGCTGGCTGGAAACCAGCTTTTAGTCAGCGTTCGTGTTTTTCTCTGATGGCGTGCTTCACGTGTCCCCCGGCAAAGACAGACAGTTATCCATCTTTCTTTCCCTGATATCCCGCAGAGTGTCTAGAGTGCGAATAAAGCTAGATTGGGAACTAGACTGTCTATCCCTATTTGCGGTATAAACTAGCAGAGGGCCTAGGGTGCAAATAAGGCTAAATTGAGAACTCAACTGTCTATGCCTATTTGCGGTCTAATCTTTCTGTTCGTTTTACTCTGGGTTCGAATGTTTATAGGGCAGCTGCATAAGCTTTCATTTATACGGCGGCTGCGTTTCGATGGAGGCGAAACGCAAAAGGCGCCCGTGTGCTGCGCGATATCAGTGCGCGTTAAAGATCCCCAGATGGTCGAAATTATTCCGGAGTCCTCCACCACGGCACCTTTTTCTTCCTTTCTTCTCTCGCTCCCTCCGTTATCCCTTCTGTCATGGCGCGGTTGAAGTGTCCACCGAGAAGTGAGAAAGTTACTGCTCATTTCCTTTGGTCAAGAACCTTTTCTCTCTCTTGGTTTGAGGGAAGGAAAGGCGCATAACTGGCTCTCTTTGTAGGTGGGACACTTGACCCTCGCGGTGAGAAACTATACCCAAGAGGAGAGATAGCGCATTGCACCTCAGTGCCCCTCTGTTGCCGCTGTACCCCTAAAACTTGTGTTTAACTTGAGCTATGCTAGAACAACTTTCTCTGCAAAGAGCCCACGTGACCATGCGTTCGCGCGCGGTGCAAGCAGTCAAAAAATGAAAATGAAAATTGATTTCCGGGGAAAAGAAATGGCGTAGTATCTGTCTCACATCTCGCCGGACACCTGAACCGCGCATAAGGAAAATGATAAAGGAGGGAGTTAAAGAAGAAAGGACGAAAGAGGTTCCGTAGTGGAGGGCTCCGGAATAATTTCGAACACCTCGGGATCTTAAGCGTGCACTGACATCGCACAGCACACAGGCGCCTTTTGCGTTTCGCCTCCATCGAACTGCGGCCGCGCGGTCGAGTTCGACCTCGCGTACTCCGGCTCGGGAGACGAGTGCCCTAGCCACTGAGCCACCATAGCGGGTCGGTCCGAACTCCTGTCGCAAGTCTCAGAAAGCATACAATTGAAGGGGAACCCGTGTAGCAAACTAGCCTCCAACTTGACTAAAACATGGAAGCTATTGCAAAGACAAATTTTATAACACCACGCGGAATGCTGTACGACAAACGGTTCCTCAAAATTTTGGTTAATTTACTCGGGAATACTCCCACAACATTGCGGTCAACCAGTGATGATAATGCTGGGATTTCTTCTGCACCTGCCATATCTGTTGCTCTCACGAGCGTCGTCGCTTCGGCAGACGCGGTTTTGCCCGCCGTGCTTCTCTTTCCATCATTCTTCCTCTCCCGCGTCTGCAAGTAGCAGCGACTGTGACTAAGTTCGGGTGTTACGTCCTCACCTTTGTGATGTATCGCTCTCTTATTTTTGCGTAATCCTTGTAACGTGGCTTTGGCCTGACGTCATCGCTCTAAATTTTGCAAGTCATCATGCCACGTGATTTTGGTGGGACGTCGCTACCTTGACACCTAATTTTTTGCAAATCATCTTGTGACCTGGCTTTTGGATGAGGTCATATCCTTGACACGTTTATCTGGAGTGATGTCATCGTGTAGACACGCATTGCGGGCAAGTTTTGCTGGCACAACTGAGCCATATAATGCTTTCGCATTAATAAAATGCAAACAAAGTTGAAAATTGGTTTTGGGGGAAAGGAAATGGCGCAGTATCTTTCTCACATATCGACTGACGCCTGAACCGCACCGTAAGGGAAGGGATAAAGGAGGGAGTTAAAGAAGAAAGGACGAAAGAGGTTCCGTGGTGGAGAGCTCCGGAATAATTTCGACCATGTCGGGATCTTAAACGTGCACTGACATGCCACTGCACACGGGCGCCTTTTGCGTTTCGCCTCCATCGAAACGCGGCCGCCGCGGTCGGGTTCGAACCCGGGAATTACGTATCAGTAGCCAAGCCTAAACACTGAGCCACCACGGAAGGTGTGCGCTGGCGGGAAATTGAAAGTGACACCAGCGAACTAACCTCGTTCAGTGCGGAAAAAAGCGGGCGCTCTGGTACTCGGTAGCCACACCCAAGTCGAAGCTATAAGCAACGTTCCTAGTCGTTGGTCACGCATACGCCAATTGCGAGACGCCGTCCGGCGACTATTAGAGAGATTTAGCATACTGGAGACATGCAAGCGGACACGTGTACCTATTTTACGTACGGAAGCTGTACATGCGCAGTGGCAAAGGCGATGGCCGGGTAGGACCACTGCACGTGCACAACAGGTGTCGGTAAGCCCGTTTATATCTACGCTAGTATGTCTCCGGTATGCTAAATCTCTCTATTAACGTTGCTTTGTGTTTCGACCTACGTGTCGCTACAGAGAACCTGAGCGCCCGCTATTTTCCGCACTGAACGCGGCCAGCTCACTGGTGTTATTTTTAGTTTTGCCGCCAGCGCCCGCTCCATTGTTTTCAGCCTAACGCTTTCGCACATGTTTTAGTTCATGTTTATGTTACGCATTCGTTCATGTTCATGTTAACACATTATTCATTGTTTTCAGCCTAAAGCATTCGTTCATCTCCGTCAACATAAACGTATGCATAAGTTTAAATTATCACTTATAATAACGACATTGCGAAAGCGGATACACGGAGAACAACTGATGTTTGTAGTGAGAAATCATCCACGGAGGACTCAAATCCAGTGGCGGGGGTGCAGTGAGAAAGAAGGAAGAGAGAAAGCGGTGCCGTAGAAACTTGTCCAGTGACTCTAATGTCTGTAGTTGAGAGCTCCCCAGGAGTCTAGGCAAGCCTTGGCACTTTTTTCTATTTTTTTCATTTCCACCTTTCTGCCTATACCCCCCCCCCCCCTCCCCGAAGCTGTTCTGCGTATTTCCTTCCCTCTCTGTCCTCGTCGCCACGACAGCTGTGGCTGCGCGTAACGACAGGCGATGACGGGTGCCGTGGCGGGTGTCGAAGTTGGAAATGCTTCGGCCGAGACGCCGGCGCCGTAGGTCGAGGGCGCGACCACATCGATTGTCGGAAGAATGCGTTACGACCACTGTTGCGAAGGGAGCTACGGCGAAAGGAGATAAGGTCAAGAAAAACGCCGAACGTCAGCAACAATACCGAGAGTGGTAGAAGGAAGGTGCAGAATTAAATGCCGCGCTGATGAGGTGCGAAGAAGAGGAGACCACGAGGGATGTGACAGCGCCACCGTCCTCGTTGCCTGCATCCGCCAGACAGACCTTACTTGCCGGCAACGCCGCTAATGCCAGCCAGCTTTCGCTAATTATTGCACTAAACCGTAAGCTTAGCTTTACAGCTTTTTTCATGCACTCATGAGGAGCGCTTGCATGGACCTGCAAAAATGCCGTGTTCAGAGAAGGCGAACGTTCTTCGTAATACGTCACAGCACGTCTCAGATGATTCTTGGGATTTCCCAAACGGCGCGCACCGGCGGCGCAACTATCGACCTCGCTCGCGGCCCTCCTGTTTTATCCAGCCTCTTTACCCGTGTCGCGCTCAGAAAATGGCGCGCCGTTTCGACTTCGAGCAGAAATACGCCTTCTGAACAATAGAGACACAAAGCAAAAAAGCCGTATTAGTGAGCTCCTGCAGATGCGACAACTACGCCTCCTAAGTTCTGTGCAGGGCAGGGAAGCTTAATTCCCGCCGTCTCTTTAGCAAAAACCGGTCAGTGAGCACTGTTACGCGCCTACTCTTAAAGGGAAGCTGAAGCACTTTTCGAAAAAAAATGAGATCTCTACGTCATTTTATAGTTTTTAGTCCACTGAAACAGAATATCTCATTCAAAAAGAGCGGAAATAAACGCAAAAAGCGGTTTTTTAGAAGAAAACGCGCCCCATCGCCTCAGGGCGCCAAGCGAACGCCGCTCTTGCCCGCGATTGGTCGGGACCGTCGTGACGTCATCCACGGGGATCTCCGGCCGGCACCGACGTCGTTGCTGCGTAGCGCGTTGCTTCAGCGGGCTTTTATGGACTACGTTCTGGAAATTATGGATAATTCAAGCAGTGCTGAACAGTTTGCACTTTCACCATGCATGTTCGAGCCACAAGCAGCTTCAGAAAACGGCGGAACCAACGACGCCGCGGAGTGCGCCGGCAGCGAATGTTAAGTCGCGTCATGTTCCCGTGTTGGAAATCTGGACTTGATGGATGGGTGGATGACAGCTTTTATTTTCACCGGAAATGGAGAAGCCTTACTGCTCACCGCCCCCGGCACGCAGGCCTGGAGGGCGGGGGCTTTATCTCTTCGCGTCATCAGCCGCCAGGCGCATTGGCTTGTTTCTGCCGAGCGGGTTCTTCGCTGCGCAGCAGGGCTTCCCGGCTTTCTCTGCTATCAATATCTTCGTCGACTCCGGGGTAGTCAGCGCATTTCCATTTTCTTTGGTTCCGGGTAACCATGGAACCGCCATACTGTCGGGATCTGGACGAGCGCGCGCAAAACTATTCCGAAATCGTTGAGAACCACAGACTAAACAGAAATCTGGCACCACCGCCTGATAAGAAACTAATAGAGAAGTGACCGTATGGCGGCGCCTGCAAGCCGGAAATTTCGTTAATCCAGTATCGGCCTTTCACGTCCTACCAGGGTAACACGAAAACCAAATCTCGACTGATACGTATGTTTTGCGTAGGTGCATGCGTGTGCATATGTTTTGCGTAGGTGCATGCGTGTGCATGTGTTTTGTGTAGGTGCAAGTGGCAGTAAAAAAAAAAGTAAATTGCGTCGAACGTTTCTGTGTACTGCTGCTGCATAAAAGCCTAGCCACCAAATTCTTGTAACGACTGTAAACATGATCTAAATCAGATCACCGGCACGCTTACACGAGTCGCGCGAGGTAAACCATTTGTTTGTTCATTTATTTATGGTTAGTTGCCTAATTACGCCCGAAGGCCTTTTAGAACTACAAAAAATGCAAAACTGCATGATTTGGAGTGGGTGCACTGCTGTACTACAGCGCGAAGAGACGAGGCGACCGAGAGGAAGTTCCCGTGTGCGCTTTCCTTCTGTCGCTTGTTCGCGCTGTATACTGTTCAACCATTAAACTTTTGCGCTTACCCCCGTGCGTTGTTTTTTTTTTTCATGCTGAACACGCTTTTGAAAATAATTATGGCTGCGCTTCGGAGCTCGCAGTGCTGCTCATCAAAACTAGTGTGCTACGAGATATAGTTGCTGCTGTTGCGTATCGAGATAGCCGGCAGAATTGCTTGTGGCAGATATATGCGTACCGCTGCTCGACCACTTTGCCGTTCTGACTCAAGGACAAATTTGTATGAATTCTGGCACCATTGTCGATCGTCAGTCATGACCAAGCGCTCATGAATGCAAATGTTTTCTTTGCTCAAGTATACTAGGCCTATATAATCGGTTTTTTGTTCAGTTAGGTGCGGGTGCATGTGCTGCGCGCTGATGAAAGATTAAGAGAATTGCTTGTGCTGCCACGAGGTTCAAGCAATCAGGAAAAAGCAAAAAGGCAAACAGTGCGTAACGAGCTCAAAAAGTTCAAGACTGTGTGCCTCAGTAAAGCATTGCTGGAAGTGGCTTTAACTCAGCATGGATGTGAGCCTGCTGGGAAAGGCAAAGAGTTTACAAACAGGTAAGAAAGTAATATAACGAAAAGAGAAATATTTCTGCACATATTCTGTGCAGGCAGTTTCGGCATGTTGCGTACAACCAGATTGTCTGGTTAACGTGGAAGAGGCTGACGGAGAACAACCGACGCCCCGCCGCAGTGGCTCAGTGGTTAGGGCGCTCGACTACTGATCCGGAGTTCCCGGGTTCGAACCCGACCGCGGCGGCTGCGTTTTTATAGAGGAAAAACACTAAGGCGCCCGTGTGCTGTGCGATGTCAGTGCACGTTAAAGATCCCCAGGTGGTCGAAATTATTCCGGAGCCCTCCACTACGGCACCTCTTCCTTTCTGCTTTCACTCCCTCCTTTATCCCTTTTCTTACGGCGCGGTTCAGGTGTCCAACGATATATGAGACAGATACTGCGCCATTTCCTTTCCCCAAAAGACCAATTATTATTATTATTAACCGACGGATTCTACCACGCTGTGTGCTGAGCGCTGTTCGAAAGAAGTACCATGCCAAAACTGGTTTATATACAGGCTTCAAGCATTACAGGGAACGCCCGAACGAGAGAAAGTAAACGGCACTGGCAGAAGATTGCGAGATATTGAAAAAGCACCATAATTTGAAAAGTATATAGCGATTCATTATGTTGCATTCCCAATAAGGTGATCTGATGCTGTCATCTATAAGTTCTGAATTGGAGTGATGGACGCGAGCTTTAGCAAGTAGACAGTGCTATCGCCTGACGATGAAACGGGAAAATGAAATATTGCATAATCAAAAATGTTATCTATATTGTGGATTCCAGCCTCTAGCCAGTGTAGTGCTCTTGGCCCTGGTGGAACACTGAATGCATGAATAAATAGCGGAACAGAAAAGGAAACCCGTTCGCAGTCACGCAAGGAGAGCGGCGCAACTTGGTGGCGTCGCGACTCTAGAATCGGGGTCACAAGGGAGGAAAGGGGAGGCGACCCGAATTTCGCTGCGGGGAAGGAAGGGAGCCGAAATGACGACGAGAGGAGGGTCTCCCTCGGGTCGTGGTCAGTGGGCGGCGGCGACTACGCGGTCGTTTAAAAGACATTCTATGGAGAACGGAAGAGCGCTCGATGACAGGGAACTCGGGCGCACGAGCTCGGGGGAACAGTTGGCAACAGTGGGTCATAAGTGCCGCGCGCTTTACGGGCGCGGATGGAAGCGCACGAACGGAGCGGCGGCATTCGTGGCGCTCACGGGCGGCGGGCAAACAGAGAGCGTTGACTTGACTGCAGCAGCCCCGGTGCGATTGAGTGGGTGCACGCTAGGCTGCCCGATGGCGCCTTGCGTTTGCTTTCAAACGCCTCTCCGTCTGGGCGACCAGAATAACGGTCATTAAGGAATGTCTCTCTTAACACGAGTTAGGCGTGCTGATGTGGATAAACCTCCATGGCAAAGATGTGCACGACTTCAATGCGCGCACGCACAGACGTCGTACTCCGAAACAGGAGTCTAAAGTGTCACTGTTTACTTCTCGATTTCCTGCTGCCCCGACAGAAAACAAGCAAGTTTGAAAGCGGAAATGTAGAGGCCACGAAAAGAATTTTAAATTGTACCTGAGGTCTCAAGAAAACATGCGAAGTGTTATTCCAGACCATGGCGGAAGTACTACTGTAGTGGAATGCTGCACAATATTTTGTACGGCGGCACCACTAATACACTTCTCGAACTGAGGGTATTTCTCTCAACATCTTCGAGTGAGGTTTTCCTGGTGCCGTTAAACAGGGCTTGCGAGTTGTAGAAATCATGCCCCTCCTCCATTTGGTTCTTACGACCTTTTTTGTTTTGCAAGACTGTCACTGCTGTCGTGGCCTTCAAGATTATTAATTAAGAAAATTAGTACTAAGAAGATTATTAGCACTTTTGTGATTGACAACGGGTTCCTTGATCTAACTGAATAATTCTTAAGAGACCTCTTTAGGCGTCATTTAAATGGAGAAAAAAGCGTCACCCTGTGTTGGTGTTCTGGCTGGGAAGAGCTGGAGGAAGAGTTGGATAAACATTTATTTCTTCAACCTGTGGAGCCGGTGTGGGTGGTCTTGAGCCGGGGCTAGGTGGTTGGGAGCCCTTGGCGACCTTGAAAACCCGCTTCACGGGCCGGATTTGTGTCTCCGGGCGGCAGCTGAGCAGCACGGCCACCCACCGCTTGGAGGTTCGGGGCTGCATTAAGTCCGGAGGAGTCGGGTCTTCCGGACATGACCCGATTATGTCATCTAGGGCGGCTGGTGCCTGGCAGCTTGGGCATTCTGGGGAATATTGGTGAGCGTAGAGGAGAGAGAGAAAGAGAAGGGAAGGAAATGAGTAGATTTGAAGGCGCCGCGTGGTGGATGCCTGGGCCTTAGGGATTTGTGGGGTGGGGAGTAGAACTGTCGCTCGAGGTGGTAGTGCAGGTAGATGTCATGGTATGAGATGACCTGATCCCTCTCAGACCTGAACGCAGATTAGATTTGCCCACAGCCCAGCTGACGGATCTACGGTCATAATTGTGGGTGCCCTGATTGCCTCGGTTAAAGGAGTGGGCCGGAACCCATACCAGGGAGATGGGACGAAGGGGGTATATAGTAATGGCGCGGAGAGAAAAATGTGCTTGAACTTCACGACGGCCACGCCAGTGCAGCACAAACTAGGGATTGACGTTATTAACTGTGTCATTGGAATGCACAGGTGATTTGTAATCTGAAAAGACAAGGCATTTCTTGGAAACGGTACCAGCCATTTCTATTAGTGGCTCCACATAGTGACCTTACCCAAAAATGTTTTTGGCCACATGCTTAAAAATTGTTGGTTCAAGTAACCTTTGGCCCTGACTCCTCGGCAGCCGTGTTGTGCCTAACCAAGGCTGCGGTCAGAGGAGCTATGCCGCGCCATGGGTAAAAAGAACATCTGGCGCGAGGGCAGGATGTGAACACGTTCAATGCTGCAACCTTGTCATGTGGGGTTTAGCAGGCTGTTTGTCTGGATGAGCTTTATTGTAATAGCTTAGGTACCACATGCTTTAGCGAGTTCAGAAATGGTGAACCATTATGTTATTGCGCAATGTACTCTTCTCGCGCTGCGGTGACGTGCGTAACGGACGAGAACCCTCAAGATTATTCTTGATGTAAAAGCAAGTTCCGAACATTGTCACACAATGCCAATGTTAACACAGGTTTTGATGAATGTATCAGCGCGTAATCAGTAGAGAACGCATGGAAGATGTCCAAATGCGAAGCACCGCAGTGTTGGAACACAAGCTCTCACTTTCAAGAACGACAGCCTAAGCTTGAATCCATCGATGAAGAAATTCGATTGTACAAAAATCGGTTTCGAGAAACTGAGTTTTTCAATGAAGGAGTAATGAAAGAAATAAACATCGGTGCTATCAAGAAGCCTGGACAAAAATATGTGACTACTCTTAGGTGCACGAAGCTGTCAATTTTCCAAAAATAAAGCGGGCTGTTCTTCATTTCACAACTTATGTTGGAAGAGTAAGGTTGTCCTCTAGGGTTAAAGTGGGATTATAGTAAACCATGTTTTTAGCCGGCACTCCTAAATGGCGTACCCATTGGGAGTAATGTTGGCAATATGCGCTGAAGATATACCATATGACATTCGTATGGTTCCTCCGGCACGGCACTCCGGAGAGAGTTGAGAGGAGCCACCGGGCTACATTGCGAAATTTTCGAGTACCACGATGGTTGAATGATGCCGGAATAATAGAACAAAATAATAAGGTGGAGCACCTGACCACTTGCTGGAAGAGGCAGAGCGGCAGACAGCAGCCAGACGCCCGAAGAAGGGCGAAGTGCTCGATGCTCACACAGCGCAAGGACGGCCGGACAGAGACAGGCGCGTCTTCTGTGACGAGGCCACGCGGCGCTTTCTATAATATGAGAGTTGCCGGGAGAATGCGGCCTGGCGGCACGCGGTCGATTCGCGTGCTTGCGCCCAGTGCAACGTGCAGACTGGTCCGGCCCGGGCGGTGGCGTCGAAATGGCTCTGGGCCTCCCATTGTGGCAAGCGCTTTCATGCGGCCGGGGAAAAAAAGGAAACAGACCGCATCATCTTCCTCTTGAATGGAATCCGCGCTGAATTCGTTACATCGCCCGGAGGGCAACAAAAAAGCGGGCGATGAAGACGCAGCGCGCCAAGATGCTGATGTAGCCAGGACGGCGCCTGTGTAAACCTCGCCTGAACGCATCTCAACGCGGCTGGCCGTTGTCGAGGTCAGCCGACGTTAAGCCCTTCCGTTACTGTCCCGCCAGACCCGTGCGTGTGAGTGCGCCATGTGGTACTACCGAAATACACGGCATATCGTTAAACAGAGATGCGAAGAACAGTACTACTCATGCTTCAGCAATGTATGAGGAATGTTTCTCATATTCGTTTCTTTTTTATCTTCTATGTCACACCTTCGTTTCTGGGTGTGGGTCAAACCATGTGTTAAAGTTATTAGACATTTCAACACTCTGGATAACATTTGATCGCGAATCACCCTAACAATTACATCGCCTAGACTTTTTACTCTTTTTTAGCATTAGTAACAAGTTGTCCTTTCTTGCCTTTCTTTCTACTCCGTCATTCCCTTTGCACTCTGGAACTTCAGCGTTCTGTAGTATGAAAAAATAGTTGTTTAAACCAAATAAAGAATGACGATACTCCGAACTACCATTAATAATAGGCAGCAGTGAAGGGCAAACGGAAACAGACCTTTTCGGGCTGAAGCAAACAATTAATTTTTACATTTCTAAGGAATGAAACAGAATGCAAGTCGACTCTCAACGTCTCCTCTGCAATGATTGATGGAAGTCGTGAAGGCTTGCCAAGGCTACCCGAGGCTTTTGATGGTGTTGTTTATTCCTGCCTAACGGTACTTTGTTGTAATATTTTTGCTTGCCATGACAGCTTTGGATACACCCGTGGTCGGTAAAACCCGGAATTCGCACAAGTACCAATTTTGTCACATGTAAGCAGGCTGGAGTTATCGCCACTGGGCGGTGACACTGTGGCCGCCAGCCCTCGCCCAGTTCTAAGATAGCCTACGTGGCGTGGACCAGCGCCATAGCTATCCCTGAGTGGATGATAAAAATTCTCCTGATATGAAAAGACATGAAAAGTGGCAACGACAGCGCCAGGTTTCTTTTGGAACAGACGGTACATGCGCCCATGCGTATTTATATGCGTATGCGCAGTGATAATTAGCGATGCGAACTTGTTTCTGCGCTTTTACTTGCACATCACGACACAACCGTTTTTCTTAACGAGACGGCTCAAGTTTCAAGTGCTGTCGTCCTTACTCCTAAGTTCCAGTGCGCGACGCGCGATTCTCAAACGCATGCTATGCTGGGACTTTTCAACGGGAAAGAGTTTATGGTCGCAATTGTTTCATATTTTGTAAGATTTCGCTTCAGCAATCAATGTATCTGCTGATCTCTCCTCGGTAGGCTTTCATTTTTTGATGCTAACATTTTTGCTGCTGTCAAAAAAGTTCCCCATTGGTTTTCTATGGCATTCTTAACTGCTCGATGCGAGCGAGCGATAAACATCTAAAAGAAAGAGCTTGCTATGAATCGGAAGAATGAACCGTTACTTTCAATATTTTCATAACAGTGTCTTACAATATTGCAGTATTGAAAACTTTTGTCCAAAAATCCCGGATATGGGTCAGCGCGGCAGTATATCATCATAGCGGACGGACGTGTAATGATGGCAAGTGCCCTTGGCCGGTAAAGAGGCAAGTGCTTTCGAAAGTGCTTTCACCAATGAACTGGGTGCTTCAATCCTCGCCTGGAACGCCTCCCAATTCTCAGCTGGCGTGCGAATGTTTTCTCTGTCTTATTTTTGTGCTGAAGCATAAAGTGCTTACTGACAGAGTTTCATTGTTTCTGACAGGAAATATGCGAATGAACCCAACAGTGTTTGAAACCGAGAAAAGCGTAGGAAACTATTACCAGAGTTTTTTTCAGTATTGTTTTTTTTTTCAAACAGAGGGTAATTTAGTGACAACTTTAGAAACGGGCAAGTTGTCTAAGTAGAAGAAAGGACGACGTGGCGGCAGTAGGACCCGGTCCCACGACCTGTATATCAAGCTTGTGATACTCTACCAGTTCTTAGAGCAACAAAGGTGAATGAAAAGGTGAAAAGAGGCAAGCTAGGAAAGATGAGAGGAAATTGAAAAGAGACAAATGAGAATGATGTCTCAGCAGGTGAATCTGCCCCCTTAGATACAACGGGACGCAGGTGGTTTGGCATGGCGGCCGGCAGTGCCATCACCCGCAACACCACTACCACCGCAATAGCGCCGTTGCTGCCGTTATCGGGCGCGTGAAAAAGCCGATGTGCGCTTTGCTGACGGCACCCCCATTTAGCGCTTCCTGGAAGGGCGGCCTCCATACATGTCGCTCAAGAGATGCGAGCGCGCCTTTCACTGCAAACGGCCACTCGCATCTCCCTTCTAGCTCCCCTCGGCGAATGCGACGTATTCGATGTTTGTTGTATTTGGGGCCAGGGGAAGACGAGCAGTCCTTTAAGCGGAGCGCTTCTTAGAATATGGTCGGTTGCTGACGACGTCCTCATCACGAAATTTCGTCCCTCGTGCGACGCGGACCCACATCAGACTAATGCAGGGTGGCGAATTCGTGTCACCGCCTACGCTCACCTGCTGCAAAGAGGCGGGCGCATCCCGCGAAGGACTGCCCTTCCGCGGGATCTCATCCTTTTCGCTTGAAGCCCCAATGGCGTTCAGATGTCGCAGTGGAACCCACGCCACTGCTTTTCTAGCTCGTTCGAGAGTAGCTCTCTCCGTACGGAACAAAACTTTAGATTTGCGGGATACCTGGCTCCGCAAATGCACATTATAGAATCATACGCAGGGTAGAATAAGGATAATTATACTCGTTTGAAGCGGTCGGGCGGCTGGCGCATTTGCGTGCTTTGAAGGAGGCTTCCTAAGAGTGCCGGAAGTTTTGTTGTGAAAACACACCTACCTGTGCTGCCCTGCATGTGAATTTCCTACCAATTGCCCACCTTTCCAGCGCTCGAAGGCGAGAGGGTAATTAAGAAAGAAAGGCAACAAGAGCTCACGTGGGTGAGCTACAACCCAAAAGCAAATATACTCATACGCAGCGGTGCGTCATTGGTAAACTTCGTTTTTCTACATTGTCGCCGTTTGTCCAGACATTTGTCCCAAGGGTACTCCAAGTCATCACTTCCTGTGAGGAAGACATCTGCGGGATGTATGATATCTTCCATTATTTTTCTTGGCACTCAGCGTGAACACATTTTGAAGTGATAGCTCTATTAACCGTCAATCTTCAGTTTCATTTCTGGAGTTTATCTGACATTGAAATGACCGTTGGGCTTAACGATTTCATAGCAACAGCCTGAAGTCAGATGCCGAAGCATACTTTGGCTATGGCAGGCTATGGCCCACGCGATGGGGTCGCCGAATTTGACCCTGGTCGTTACCATCATTGGCCCACCCCATTCACAAAATTTGGCCGACCATAACGCCGAAATTCGACCTTCTAGGATTTGGACCAAAATCGATATCCAGGGTAATTTGACTATGCGCAATAAGTTGACCTCGAAATTTGGCCTGCGCCATTTCCCATTTCGGCCCACCCCCACCCTCGAAATTACACCTCGGATTTGGACCGAAGTCATTATACAGGCTAATTTTAGTATGACCAACACAATGGTGACCGCCGCCACGGTGGCTGAGTGGTTATGGCACTCGGCTGCTGGCCCGAAAGACGTGGGTTCGATCCCGGCCGAGGCGGTCGAATTTCGATGGAGGCGAAATTCTAGAGGCCCGTGTACTGTGCGATGTCAGTGCACGTTCAAGAACCCCAGGTGGTCGAAATTTCCGGAGTCCTTCACTACGGCGTTCCTCATAGCCTGAGTCGCTTTGGGACGTTAAAACCCAATAAACCAAACCAAACCAAACAATGGTGACCTCCTAACTTGACCAGGACTAGTTTGACTCGAGCTAAATGGTTATAACTTGGAACTCAGTGCTTATTCCCAGTATATATAGCAGCTCTAAACAATTAGTCAAGCCAAGAAATAAGAAGCAACAAAGTCATACTAAAGCAAGAAATAGCTATCACTCGACAATCGATTAACGGAGGTAATCCATTGTCACTTTTTTTTTTCGACAGCACAGTTGGTAACGAAAGAAATTCCATGCGGAGCCCACTCAGACGTCGAGTTCAATGCTTTTCCTTAATATAGAGACTCGATGCAGCGTACTTTTTTATCTGTTGTGGACATGATTGGCTCATCGAATTGTTGTTCGCCGTGCACATCTATTCTGCCATTATCGAACTCAGCTCACCTAACCAGCGCTTGTTCCCGTGACTAAACATTAGTACACAGAATAAATTTCCGCACCTGCAACAATAACCGCTCGGCGGCTGCTCGCCACCCACATCCGTCATATTCTAGGGACACGTTGTCCTACACTGCCTCCACCGCTACACAGCGCCCATCAAACAGGCGACTAATACCCCTGTCACGCGGGAATTTCGAAGAAATTTGAACCGATTGTCTATCGACTCAAAGGACGTTGAGCGCTACTGCACAGGCAGTCTCAATGACAACCGAATCAATAGTCTATCGAGTCAACGGAGCAACGCAGAACTCTGGCAAGATTTCGAGGGGCTCCGAGCGCTGCCCAAGGTTGCTAGCGTTGCTTCGAGCGACGCCAACGCGCACTTTCGAGCACGAGACGTTCACGGTACAAAAGCATGAACAAACATGTTTCCTAAACTTTAATGAAAGCCGCAAAATATTATTCTGTGCAATAATTAAAAAAAATGTATCCGTCTGGTTTAAAGCGACTAATTGTATACTCTCCATCGTAGAATGCAAAAACGCCAGGAGTATCAGTGTTACCAGAGCGTTACAAAACTGGGACAGCAAATCGTCCAAAAAGGCAGTCTTTCAAGACAGCTCAACTAGCCTTCAATTATTAAAAACCTCCTTTGGCTCCAAAAAAGAGCACTTCGACGTTTAATTTAGATTTATAAAAAATATTTTCATTATTTGCACAAAATAAAAAGCAGCTATTGGTGGCGTAACACAATCTTGGCGCGAAACACGAGAACCAATTCAATGACCATTGAAATTTGCCGTGTAGCAGCGAAATAACTCATTCGAGCTCGGTAGCGATTGAGAATCTCGAAAGCTTTCGACTCCATGGCCATCGAAACTGGCCACGTGACAGGGGTAAGACGGCTCAGGCTTGAGCTGAACAATAAGATTTGCCCCCCCCCCCCCCCCCCCTCTCACGAAGCTCCTGCTCCACGTTGGCGTCTTTGACGAAGAAGCTGAAGTTCACCCTGGCCGCTTCTACGTCCTGTACTGTGGGCGTTCGTGTGATGTCTATGTCACGCCGATTAAAAACCTACTGTTCGTCTGTTACTAACCAAAACTGCTGTGTGACAGCATTGTTAAGTTGGATATAAGTTCAGTTGGGAAGATGGCATTTAAAGGTAAAATCTAGCGCTACGCACTTCCAGATCTGACCATGTTTACTGATTTTTTTTATTGCGAAGGATTGACGCAACAGTTGCGCCATCTAGAGGCTGCGTTAAAATTTTGTCACTTTTTAATGCGACAGCATTACTAGGCTATGTTGGTGGGGCCGTGTCACCAAAACGTGTCATCAAAATGTGTCGGCAGCAGTTATGGGAAACTCTGAAGAGATAGCGTCAGACGAATGGTCGGAATCGAAAAAGGATGATGTCAGGTGGTCGTCGAAAAAAGAATTATGTCGAGAAGTTGATTAGTTAATCAGAGCCAAAAATGCTCAAAAAGAAGGCAAAGCTAAAGCACCGCGTAGCGCGAAATTTAAAAAGCCGGAAATGTGGGGAAGCCAACGTGGCGCGAAATTTGAAAAACCGGAAGTGTGGGTGGAGGCAACGCGCGGCGCGAAATTTGAAAGCTCGAAATGGATACTGAGTAAATAATTTGGTGTAATTAAAGAATTAATGCGTGATTTAAAATTTCATGACACAAGCTCCGAATTAAGGCTGAATTAAGAATGAATTAAGGAATTAATCAACGCTTTCGCATTCCTCTAATGCGGATAGCCGCAGTGATCTGTGTTTTGCTTCGCCTCTGGCTGAAAATTTAACTAAAAAAGGGGAATACGACACCAGTGAGAGCTCTTCTTACATTACTTTTTAACCCTCCCTCAAGGATGAAATAAGTTCATAGTGGTCCCTTCAAGCAGCCCCCTGTGATGCCTGATGGACAAGCACGTGTCGGTATATTACACTAGGACTTTGTAATACAGACACCAACCCAGCCATGAACTGTGGTTGATAGGAGCGCAGATAATTCGTCTTTTGAGAAAATTCACCGCGCTCGTCGCAAGCGATACTCGCTCACCTGGCAGCTGCGGGCATGTACGACCGCCCGGCTTCGCTCGCTCCGTGGCGAGCTGAAAATCGGGCTCCAGCAACGCTATTGCCTGCAACGAGCGGAGGAGGCGCTTGCACGCAAAGGAGAGGGGGGGGGGGGGGCATTGTTGGAATCTTACTCACTCAAAAGAGCGAAACATTGAAACAACGCTCACGGAGTGCTTGCGCTGGCAATTCATCGCGGAACTGTCGGCTCGACCAGACTGCACTCCGGCAGCCAGAACACTACGCGTTTGGGGACTCGAAACTCTATACCGTCGGTGACGTCTGTGGTTGCCACGAGACCGTGTCGAAGGTCGCTCGATCGGTGGCTCGTTGTTAGTGACAGCTGTGAGGTCTGCACAGTCTTAATGAACAAGTGTTCATGCGCTTGATAACCGTATAGCGCTTTGTTTGTACTTGCGGCGGCGCTACGGTCTCGAGTTTTGTCCATTTTTTATTTTGCCCGCCCAGACATTTTATTCAATGCTCTATCGGGCTGAGGCTTTTGGGTGGCTAGTGCGGACGTTACCATTTTTATGAAGCAAGCTGAGAGGAGTGCCCATACACCTGCTGGTTAAAAACACAGGCTTTTCGATCTTATCAATAAACAAGCGCACGTGCGACGATCTTCAATAGGATTGGGCGTTGCCTTGGTTGCGAACTGCGTGTGCTATACCTACCGCCCTTTTCTTTTTAGACTCATCCAAAGCGTGATATGAGCGGTCGTGTCTCACGCGGTTTTGTCCTCACTTGACTGCCCCAGTGTGCGGTTTTCGTGCCTCTTCATCGCACTGAAGCAGGTTTTTGTTTCTATCACTTGTTCTTTCCTTCGAGAAATTCGGCTATGTTTTCCTTAGCTCACAATTGTCATGGGTGCGCATTTGAAAGTGCTACTGTGTCTAGACGCACGCATGTTTTAATGCTAGCGCTCTGTGCGCGATTCACCGCCTAACAGCGGGAACCGAAATCAGAAAAACCCGCCTCGGGCGGCTATGCCATTCGGCTGCTGAACCCAAGGTCATGTGATCAAATCCTGATGGCGGTTACCGCATGTCGATGCAGGCGAAATACAAAAAAGCTCGCGTTGTTTGTGTTGTCAATTACCGTAAAAACATCCCTGGTGGTCGATAATAATCCGAAGCCCTCCACTACAACATCATCTGGTACGAGGTATTAATAAGTATATACATAAATTTATTGCCCCGAGAGCCGCATCGGTGCGTAACTAATTCGAAAGTTGGAATCCACCCCAGCTGAAAAGCTAATCATAAATAAGATAAAAAGCTTTTCCAATAACCTATCACGTTCCGCAGAACTTAGCCGGGAAAATATTCCGTACCCCAGAGAAGCGTTTTACCTCCTGTTTTATTCACGATCTTCATTGATGACTCACCTGCAAGCGTTCCTGTTATTGCGAGACAGGGACACTACTTAGCTCAACCATAGCCCAGCCTGGCGCGGCCGCGACCACCAAGGCTAACTCCCGCTCCTCCCGCTAGGGGCGCTGCAGCCGAGCACGTGGTCTGACGTCACGACAGCTGAGGAGAGACGGGGCTCAACTCGCGCGGTCGCCGCGCGGCCGCGACCACCAAGGCTAACTCCCGCTCCTCCCGCTAGGGGCGCTGCAGCCGAGCACGTGGTCTGACATCAGGCCAGCTGTGTAGAAACGGGGCTCAACTCGCGCGGTGGCCGCGCGGCCGCGACCACCAAGGCTAACTCCCGCTCCTCCCGCTAGGGGGCGATTGTCGTCGCGGCATTGTATAAAAGAGCCCCGCTCCTCACGCCGAGGCAGTCATACAGCGACATGCCCCCTACAGACAGGGAAGCTCGGCGGAATGAAAAGCGTAAGCTTCAGCGAGCCACCGAGACTGATGAAGAACGAGAAGAACGACTCGCCAAGCGTCGTGCCCCCATCCGCCAAGCCAAGCGTCGTGCCCCATGCTTCGCATCCTAGGCTTAACCTTAGCTAAGCCAGGCCATTTTTTTGCTGATGATTGCGCGCTGCATCATGCAGTTAATTCGCCAGATGGTATGTAGCGCTTAGCAATGCAATAAAATTGATATTTCAAGGCACGATAAAGGACAAATGAGCCCTAGTATAGAAAAATGAGTCCTCTTAAGAATTACCAAAAAAACATTGTGCGTTCGACTTTTAATACGCACTAAAGCATACGGGGCTTCCCGCAGCTTCGCAGCGTAACTAACTTGGTTTTATTATATGAATCTATCTTAATTGACACTCTCACGTAAACTTTATTACATCATCAGCACTAAAACGACTTTCCTCTCTGAAGAGACACCTTCGAGACGAGTCGTCATGCATTAAGAAACTGGCTTTATCACTTTTTTCAAACACGCAATTCATTATGCAAATGTAGCCTGGCTTCCGTTTTCGGATAAACTAATGAAGAAACTAGAGAATTTCCAGAGAAGAGTTATAAGAATAATTCATAACGAATACAGACGAACTGACTCATCCAAGAAACTAATAAACAAAGCCGGGATACTCTGGAAACCGTGAAAGCCGGCTTCCGGAAAGCCGGAAACCGTGCCAGGTTTGCTCGGCAGAAGCTACTTTATCAACTGATTCATAACATCATGAGCATTGATAGCTCAAGGCATATTATAAGATCGTAACCAAGAGTAGCACGACATAAGCATTCACATGGCAGTCCTGTGGAGCATTGATAGATGCAAAAAAATTCAGGTGGCACTTTGTTCCCCTAAAGTGCGGTGAGGCGAAAGTTTTTAGCGTGGTGTTGCTGCTTGTATCACTGATGTGTGGCCAAGATGGTAATTAAGTACACAATTGTTTGTGAATCTTAAATGCTGGAGACACTGGAGGGCGTTTCGGAGGCATCCGTCTGATTCTACGCCTTCCTGCAAATGTTCCACAGCGTCCTAGACAAGAACTACATACGCTTTGAAGGAAGTAGCGTAGTCGTTTGCACGCTCGGCTGCGGAATGGAAGGATGATGGTTTGAATCCCATTGTACACAAAGATTTTTTTATTATCGAGTTGAAGAGTGTAACGGACGAACGGACGCGTGCATGAGCCATTAAAGGCTTTCGCCTTAATAACCATCTTCTTTGCTTATAGCCTCTGTCCAGCCGCCTGCAGCCTGTCTGCGTGGGTTCTGCATACCTGCTTGCTGGCTGAGCGTGAGATAGTCTTGAGGTGAACAACAACGCAGCGTCACCAGAAGAACGTGGAAAAAGGGATAACGCCATCACCGAGGCAGACTACGGCGGTGACGTCACGGGCAAGGGTTATAAGAGGAACAACGCTTGTGATGCCAGCTTGCAGTCCAGTGGAGCATCGGACAGTCTTTCTTGCTTATAGGCAAGCGGCCTTTCGTAAAGGTTGTGCCGTCTTTTTCTTAATCCATCGGACTGCACCATTAGTTGAATACAATTATGCCGCAGAAGTTATTGAAATGTTCAAGGCCTTGAATACGATCGCCAGCACTTGACTTGCAATCGCTGTAGTAAAAACTACCATACTGATAAATGTTCTCGCGTGTAAAAAAGAAATTTGAAGAAAATAGGACAGTATGAAATCTAAGCTTGGGGATTGCACACATGCAAGAAGGAAATAGAAGATGATGGCAAAGAATCAGATAGCAGTACTGTTGTAAATCTTGCAAAAAGTGAGTTATCCGAGTCGAATGTAAAGAGCTCTTTGGCTGTGCTGATCGGCGACCTATACCGGAAGCTAGTCAAAGTCTTGTGTAGGTTGAAGACCTGGAGAAAAAGGTGTACCTCAACGGGTAATATTGAAAAGTGAACGGAGTTTTTAGCATCTAAGTTTGAGGAGCTTCTGACAAGGGGTCGAGGATCAGCAAAGACAAACTGCACAACTAAAGAAAACCTCAGAACTGGCACGAAACATGCAGAAAAAGAAAACGAAATCGCAAAGCTCAAAGACTGTATCGAAAGGGCTGTGCAATACTCGAGACGAAAGAATATAGAACTGCATGGTGTTGCAGAGGCAGAGGTTCAGGATCTGTACCACGTCTCTGTCGGCCTTAGTGGCAAGCTTGATGTCCCAGTGCCTGAACGACCTTCATTTGAAGCGGTGCACAGATTAATTACACAGATGGCCACAATCGCGCCTGTAATTGAGCAAAAAATCAGAGACCTGTGGCTGTAAAAGAAAAACGTCCTGCGGAGCGAAAACATTTCAGTTGACGAAAACTTTACAAGAGCACAAAAAGAAGTGTTCTGGAAATACATAAAGCTTGGCAAAAACTCGGCTGTAAGTTCATCGGGTCGCGAAATGGGAAGATTTTGGCCCGTAAAACAGATGGAGCGAATGCGCTCAACATTGCTACTGAGAATGGTCGTGCAAAATGTCTTATGTTGGCTTTGTTTGAACCTTACCGCGATTGGGACTTGTACGTTTGTAATACTATAGCTAAAAACCTGAACTTGGTTTCATACAACTAAATTTGCGCAGCACAAGCAAGATCTTAACCTCGATGTGACTGAGATCACCGAGGTTAATCTGGATGCAAACAGGCATAGTAGATTTACGCTCAGAGGACGCTCGCAGATTGCTTTATGCGGGGAAATTCTAAGAGAAGGAGCAGTCCTAGTAATTATAAAGAACAACTGGATTTTCAATGGGATATAAGTAACTTTTAATCATGTTGAAGGTATTGTTGTCACCTTAAGTGAAATAAATTGGACCTACACCGTATGTACGATATATAGGCTGCCAAACGCAGATTTGTTCCTTGAGGAAGTAAATTCTGTGCTAAAAAAATACATGAATGAGCCGCAGCTGGTATTCGCAAGACACTTGAATATTGACATAATGCAAGCAGCAAGAAAGACTATAACAGATTATCTCAATTTATTAGCTGAAAATGGACTGTTAATCCTAATGAACGAATACACAAGATAGCAATATTTGGGCTCAAGGATAACGAAATCATGCATCGATCATATTTTCAATCGGCTGAGACAGCAACACTACACAAGCGGCGCAATTAAGGTCAAACAAGCCGATCATTACTTCATGTCACTTGTAGTTATGTCTGATAACGGCAATAAGGATTGTGACACCGGAATAAAGAAACAAAGAATTGACAACACAAAAGTTGACAAGTACATTGAAAAAACTAATTGGAATTCTCTTTTAATTCAAGACCACGTTACCTTACACGCCAAGCATATATAAACGTTCAAGACAAAATACATAAAATCCACTAAAATTGCAATAATTAAACAGATCAGTACTATTAAGCAATGAATTACACTTGAAATCATTGAGTTCTGCTTTAAAAAGACAAAGCATGTCTAAGATGCAGAAAAGAACCCGACAATAAAAAACATAGAGCAGAATATTGAACTTTACGAAACGCAGTGAAAACTAAGTTACGCCAGCAAAAACAAAAATACTTGATGCGTCGATATGCAGAAAACAAGAATATCGTGAAAAAAAAACGTGGTCTTGAATTGATGGGGAGATGGAAAAGAGCTAGCGTCAATGATACCGTAAAATGAAATTTTCCAAAAGAAAACATACAACCATCGCAAGTTTAAATTGAACGGAATTTTTGAAACAGGCAGAATACCCAAAATGAATGGAAATATCAATAGTTTAACCTATCAAAAAAACTGGAAAAGTGACTGCAAACTATACGGCAATCGTGATATTATCCACAATAGCACTATAATGAAAAAGTACGTGGTCTCAGTAATGAAATTATTCTGCGGAACGTGTTCGCTGAATAATTTGGGGCAATTTGGGTTCACAAAGAACGAAACATAATTTCTCTGCTAGAGGAATTCTCTGACTACATTATTACATCAATGGAAAATAATAATGAAGTCTTAGCTCTATCTTTAGACCACGGACAGGTTTAAGTTTAGATTTATGGGTGTTTAACATCCCAAAGCAACTGAGGCTATGAGGAACGCCGTAGAGAAGGGCTCCAGAAATTTCGACCATCTGGGTTTCTTTGACGTGCACTGACATCGCATAGTACGCCGGCCTCTAGCATTTCGCCTCCATAGAAATGCGACTGCCGCGGCCGGGATCGAACCCGCGTCTTTCGGGTCAGCAGCCGAGCACCATAACCACTGAGCCACCGCGGCGGTTAGACCTCAGAAAGATGTTTGGCACAGTAGAACACCATTGTTACTGTATCAATTAAAGAAACTAGGTTTCTGAGGTCAAACTTTTTATAAATTAATTTTCTGAACAATGAGTCAAATTAGAGGATAGCTATACTGAACTCTAACGCAGCGGTGGCCTAGTGGTTTGAGTATCTGCCTCAAATGCTTGAGGTGCGGGGTTCGATCCATAGTGCCGTCGGGTAGCCTTGTTAGATGCGGGCCCCTGGTTCGCCTATGCCGTCTCTCGCCAAGGTCGGTGTCCCCGGGTTCCGGATCGGGAGACTGCTGTAGTGGGGTTGACGAAGAGATGAGAGGGTCTTCGAGGTGAAGAAGAGACTGAAGGGTTTATTTACCTTTATACATAGATTGAAAGATGTGAATCGGGAGCTGGCTGATCACACGCCAGATCGGTGCTTAAATAGGGTCCGCTGTCCCCAGGTCTCTAGTTGGGGAATCTAGTTCGTTAAAAATGCGTCGAATCACTGTGATGTAGATCACGTGTCCAGTCTTCCGGTCCGCCTTCCAGGACGCCCCCAGCCACACACTCTTGCCACTTCTGGCAGATTATGGTCCGCGCTGTCCAGGCTTCAGTGATGAATAAGCCCGAAGGGGGTCCCATGGCAGCGTCGAAGGTTAGTCACCTGCACTTCAAAAGAGCTACAACTGGGGCTAGTTGGAAATGCATCCTTGAAGGTATTGGTGAGCGCTACCAAAATACGGAAAGGGACGAACACACAAGACAAGCGCTTTCTAACAACTGTTTATTATCTGAAGGAGCATGCCTATATACACATATTTACGTCAAGTCATACACAGAAGAGGGAAGAGCACACGACGCTGACAAGAGCGATATGAAGAAAAAATATATAATAATAAAATATCAACACGTGCCTTTACAACAGCCGAAGATTGCTATTCCTGAGGTAGTTTAATTCGGTTCTCCCTAGCATCACCGAAGGGGAGCTGATGCATTGGTTATCTGGAGCAACGTGCATAGCGAAAGCTTCGATAATTTCGCGTTCCCGTCTGTTTCTGGCCGTACCTATTACCTTGGTGTTGTTTAGCATCGGGGTGCATTTGCAGTGTGCGCAATGTGGTGCCAGGTTTCCTGATTTTGCTACTTGCTCGCATAATCTTTCGTGCTCTCTAAGCCTCTTGTTCAGGCATCTACCCGTTTGCCCCACGTAGGTTCGTTGACAGCTAAGTGGAATGCTGTAAATGACGTTTTCTTCACACTCTCGATAGGTGATGTCGTGTTTGACGTTGCACCCAGGTTTCTTTTTGTGGTCTTCATTCTCGTTCACCTTTTTGCACATTCCAATGAGCTTATTGGGAGCTGAAAAAACCACCTCAGTTGTTTAGTTAGAAAGTTTAGTTAGAAGCAGTTGTTAGAAAGCGCTTGTCTTGTGTGTTCGTCCCTTTCCGTATTTTGGTAGCGCTCACCAATACCTTCAAGGACACCTGCACTTCACAGCGGTAGCGTGGGAACGAAAGGTTGCCACCGCAGTTTGCAGAAGCTTTCACGTGGAGCGTGGGACCTAAAGGTTGCCACTGCAGTTTGCAGAAGGTTCCACGTATAAGGAAAAGCACAGTCTAAGACGAAGTTGTTTTCGAAGCACGAGGATTCCGGCGACGTGGGCTTAGTCAAACCCGGCCGCATTTGCCACGGCTCATTTGCAGTTAGGTGGGTCCGGCGTTGAGAACAAAAGACAGGTTCTCCAAAGCCGTTCTCAGACAGCGGAGGGCCGTTTCACCCCGTAAACAGCAGGGGGGGGGGGGAAGGACCCTTGTAGACGCCACCACCGGCACTCGCGGCGCTGCAACCACATCGACGGCCCTTTGAAGCCTCTGTAGATTGATGATTCCCAGTGGCTTGAATATTCTTGGCATGTTGGCGTCTCCAAACGTAACACCGTGCACCGGTAATGCAATGAGTACAAGCTATACCCTGCTGGTGCTCGGCTTCTTTAGGGTGAAATTCTTGTGAAACAGGTCCTTGACCCCATCTTGAGAGGGTGGAAAATACCTTGTGGCACGGCGCTCTTTGGCCTCAGATGCCCCTCCACCGTAGGAATTCGCAGTCATCATACATTGAGCTCAAATGATTCAAGTATGGTGTGCCCCAAGGAAGTACATTGGGACCAATATTATTTAATATACATGTTTCTGATCTCGGCCCGCTACCACTGAAAAAAAAAAATTCGATATGCAGGTGACATTGCGCTTGAAATTCGTAACCCTAAGACGGGATTGAGTTTTTATGAATCACCTAAAAGCTAATTTCCTTCTTGAATGCTCATAAGACGCTTTCTTTTAATAGTAACATATATTTGCATACGTATATTTGCATATATATTTGCATAAGAGCCTGACATGCCTGCTCTCTCCTCCGTTGGGAGAGAGCAGACTAGCTCGGCTCCCGTGCGTGGCCAGTTCCACCACAGCAGGGCTGGCTGCCGACATCCTAGACTCTCATTCCGCTCTGCAGTCCGTAGCCATCCTGTGTGACTCCAGGGTGGCCCTCCCGCTCTTGCAAGAGCCATGGGGCCGGCTCCCCATTATCCGTAAGCTGGCTTCCAGGCTCAACGGCATCTGCCCCCGCGGCTGCTCTATCTCCCTTGCCTGGATCCCAAGCCACGTAGGAGTCCCGGGCAATGAGGCTGTTGATGCCCTAGCCAAGGCAGCTCATGGAAGCTCTACACCCTGCTGCACTGCAGTGGTGCCCCTGGATGCTCTCAGAGCTATCACAGAGCGGCAGCTTCTACTGGAAGACCCCGACCCCAGGGTTGCCCAAAAGACACTTCCACAAATGCTGCCAAACAACGGGATCCCAAGACGGCAGAGGTCCCTCCTCGCCCAGCTCCGGGTGGGCTGCTCATAGACCGTGGCTAGGCTCTACCGAAAGGGTTTGGCCCCTCTGCGGACTGCTCCCGCTGCGGCCATCCGGAGGAGACGACAGACCACCTTTTGCGTGAATGTCCCGCCTTTGCCGTCCGCCAGGCAAAACTGGCTTCAAGCTAAAGGGTCCTCGGACTTCCTTCGGATACGGCAAGTGTCCTCTTCCCCATCAGCCCCAACGCTTCCAAGGTCCTCCAATCCCTCCTTACGACCTTCCTGGAGGACACGGACCTGGTCAGCTACTGCTAGCCCACGGCAGCTGATGACTTCGACTGCGCCTCCGGCTTCTCTATACTCACTTTCTCCCCTTCCTCTCTCCCTCGACCTATTCTCCTCCTCTCTATCTGCAAACCGGCAGTGGTGGGGTTGACAACTCATCAGTCACAGGGCCGTGCATATTTCCTTTCCTCTTCTATTCAACCACTTACTTCTTTTAATAGTAACATATATTTGCATAAGCCGAATTGTAATGCACGCCTTTGCCAACCATGACCGCTGAAGCCAGTGGTTAAACATGCAGGAATATTTTTAGACCAGCACGTTACCTAGATAATCATGTCGTGTATATTTGCAGGCAGATAATTGTGGTCGTGTTTATAATGTATAATCTGCGAGGGAAAATTCCTACCAGTCTAAGAATTACTGTATGTAAGGCATAAGTAGAAGCAGTAATTGCATATGGGATCACAATATACGGCATACATATCATATGGCTTTAGCAAAAAGCAAGCTATTAGTCGCGTAGTCAAAATAATTGTGAATAGTATAACTATGAAACGGAACTGGAACAAGCAAACAGACAAGAAAAGTATGTTATATTGGATATACTTCCTGTGAAGGAGCTTTTTAAGTATACAGTGCTGACACGCTATTATTCTTCAAATGCTTTTAAAGAATTGGTAAAACAGGATGCAACGTTACGAAAAACAGAAAACGATTTACAAACTATGGAACGAAAGGAAGAAATAGTTATGTACCTGGCATTTTTAATAAACTCAGAGAAAGACTGTGTAGCATAGAATAAAGATGTGAAATCATTATAGAATTGAGAAATTGGTGTTAAAATTTGTTGTGCAATGCATGAGTTTTTATTTTGCTGTTTCATTTGCTCATTGTAAACTGTTTTTTTTTCTTTTCTGTTGAAGTTATTACTTTCCTTGAAACTGTGTTTTAGTGATGGTCTATTGCTTCTTATTGCCCTCGAAAGATGTTGCACGTGAAGCCTGGTCAGCTAACAAACACTATATGCTTAGAATAACCAGAATTTTCTGTACAATATAGTGGGAATAAACATTGATTTGTTTCACAGGAAGAATATCTATTCAGCAACATTCAATTTTTTGTTAGCAATTAGGGAATCGAATAGCTTGCTTTGATATGTAACTAGTTGATCTTCAGACACTTTTTACAATCATATGAAGCACACCTATTGGGTTTGCAATGAGTATTGTAAACAGTATTTCCGCTGATGCCATGCCCTCTTTTAACTCGTGAAAAGTGTTGCTTTCAACTGTATCATGCTCAATGTTGTGTTTTGGTAATTTCATGCTGTTAGTAACCCGCTAGCATCGTTATTATCAGTGGTATCTTTCCACGTACTAAAGCACTGCTGCATTTCCGTATTTTATTTGTTCTATTTTGAAACCACTGTGCTTCCTGAAACAATCCGGGATTGGCAGTGTTTCGAAATAAGCAAATAAAACTGCGTTGTTGTTGAAACCATGAGCGCAGGCGCCCAGACCAACGGGATTTTCACCTGGTGCTGCTGAGTGCATGTATCGCTAAAATTACGCCTGCTAAGATTATCGCAAATTTTTGCGCAAAATCTCTCCTTTCTTCAAGTTGGTACGAAAAAGAGGAACAGCTGACTTCTCTAAGCTTCTCACCAGGCTGACTAAATCATCCAACTCCTCCTCGTACAGTTGTACATGAAAATAACTGTCTGCCATTTTTACCGGTGCTTCGAGTTCTTCAGCCGAATGTCGGTGCAGGATGTTTGGTTGTCACATTATTTCTCAGCCGTTTTGTGTTTCCAGAGTAATCATCATCATCACCATCAGCCTGACTACGCCCACTGCAGAGCAAAGGTCTCTCTCATGTCTCTCCAGTTAGCCCTGTCCTTTGAGAGCTGCGCCCACCGTATGCCAGCAAACTTTTCAATCTCATCCACCCACCTAACCTTCTGCCGCCCCCTGCTACGCCCGCCATCTCTTGGAATCCACTCCGCTACCCTTAAACACGAGCGGTTATCTTCCCTTAGCATTACATGCCTTGCCCAAGCTGGCTTCTTCCTCTTGATTTCAACTAGGTTGTCATTAACCCACGTTTGCTCCCTCACCCACTCTGCCTGCTTCCTGTCTCTTAACGTTACACCTATCATTTTTCTTTCCATAGCTCGCAGCGTTCTCCTTAACTATGGAAAAAAATTATAGGTGTAGTACATCTTAAGAGTATACAGTCGGGCTACTTGGTTCGAGTTCGTCTTGAGAATATGAGTACCTCTTGAGTACCGCTTTTTTTCATTTTTGTTTCATCGATTAGCACACCTTACGATCAAGCTGCACTCGGCTTGTAACTTTCACGTCTGTGTCTTTCAGAACAACCAGATCAGACTTGCATATCACGCGAAACTATTTCGCTCAGCGCTGGACCAAACACAACAGATAAAACTAGTCAGTTTAGTAACATTTAGTAACTAACCTTACATCTACAGCATTCAGTTCATCAAGAAGCGACAGATGAACCTGTTAGCGCGCGGATATGCCATCATTAAAAATGCCTTGCCCCCGAAACTTCGCACACAATACTGACGTCTCAGTACGTTTAGCCACAAAACAAGCGATCCTACCCTGCAGCACTGAGATTACTGCAGCCGAGCTCGTTTCAGAACCAGGTGTGTTTTCAGGGCAGCCTTTCAGGTTCTCTATATTTGCCATATGTTTCGCTGTAATCACCTAGGACGTGTCCCTACTTCCTACTTGTTCCTACTTGTGTTACGTTCCTACTTGTAATGAAAGCTAGGACCGCATTTCTTGTGCTGCGTTAGATTTTGTCTTCTGCTATCGAAGAGAACTTCCTTTCCCATAACTCAATATACTTGGGTGGCGTGTGGAGTCTTGGTAAGTTTTTTACTCTTGATTGTAAGTGCCCGCTCTTAAATGCTGCACTTTTGAAAGAGGTCATAACATATAACAACTCCTAAGAGAATACTTCACTTCACAAATCTTGCGTGCATGTAATTTATGCTTACATGCCATCAAGAAAGCCGCAGATTACCAATGTCATTGCTGTATTTCGGTCGCCAGTGAACAGCCAGGTTACGTGATCAATTGGTTGACTAAAGTCTAAGGTTGCCCTCACTGTATCGCTAATAGAGTGAGGGCGACCTTAGACTTAAATCAACCAAATGACCAGGCAGGCTTTCGTAAAGGATATTCCACAATAGAACATATTCCCACAATCAATCAGGTGACAGAAAAATGCGCAGAATATAACCAAAGCCATATATATAGCCTTCATTGATTACGAGAAAGCATTTCACTCAGTGGAAACCTCAGCAGTCATACATGCATTGCGGAGTCAGGGGGTAGAAGAGCCTTAGGTCAAAGTACTGGAAGATATATATAGATTCTGCACAGCTACCACAGTCCTCCATAAAGTAAGCATGAAAATTCCAATAAGAAAGGGCGTCAGACAAGGAGACATTATCTTGCCAATGCTATTCAACGCCTGTTTATAAGAGGTATTCTGACACCTGAATTGGGAACAGTTGAGGATAAGGGTTAAAGGAGAATACCTAAATCATCTGTGATTCGCTGACGACATTCCCTTGCTGAGTCTTTCAGGAGGTAGACTGCAAATCATGATCTGTGAGTTAGACAGGCAGTGCAGCACAGTGGGTCTAAAAATTAACATTCAGAAAACCAAAGTAATGTTCAACAGTCTAGCCAATGAACTGCAGTTCACAAATTGCAGCGAGGTGCTGGAAGTGGTAAAAGAGTACGTCTACTTAGGGCAGGTGGCGACAGCTGATCCAGATATTGAGAGGGAAATAACCAGAAGGATAAGAATGGGGTGGAGCGCATATACCAGGTTCTCTCAAAGTACATATTGTTCAGAGCCAAAAATAAGGAAATTCCAAATAGCTTCCAAATTCACTTCGAACAAACCCCGATAACTCGTGACAGCTCTACAATGTTCCTTGCAGTCATTTTTGAAGAGAATTTACTCTGCACAGAACACATAGTTTACGTCTGCACTAAAATGGCTCACTCTGTTGTTATCCTAAACAAATTTCGCGCAATTTTACCTCGAAAATGCACATTACAAATTTATTTCTCTTCAGTGTTTTTGCATGTACAATATTGTTTGCTGATCTGAGGAATGACTACCTCAACTAATCTTGTAAAAGTACTAACTCTGTAAAAAAGAACTATATAAGCGATTGATAATTTACCTTACAGTGAGGCCACGGGACCTTCCTTTCTCAATCATAGATTGCTTACCGGGCCTGTTACTATAAAAAAAAACTAGCTATTTATGTTATAAACCTTATGAAAGATAACAGGCGGACTTTTGATACCATATATTTAATTGCCTAAACCGCATACAATTTGAGGTACCCTCAATACCATGCATCCAAAACTCGTACAAACTATGGGTTCCAAAAACTAACGCATGTAATTACTCATACAATGAAGACCTACTCCTACTTAACTGAATAGCCGCTACAAAATATGTCCGAGGCCAGATATTTCTGTCATGGGTAATTGTGGTGTCTTCTCGACCTAACCAGGTTAGTTGCGTTGTGCTTAGCATTATGCATGACTGATCTCATCTTTTCGTAGTCACTATGTCCGCTGCATTGTAATTTGTGTTACTTATGGAAATTTTGTACCATTGCCAAGTGCCACTTTGTTTTATTTTACATGGGGAGGGCAGGCCTCTGTCAGCCGTTTGTAGATGCCTATAGCTTGCTCTTCCTCGATTTGCAGTGTGTATACTGTCAAAACGAAAACAATAACTGAAAATAAATCAAATCATGAATGGCAGTTTACCAATGTCCCTCAAGAGAAAAGTGTGCAACAGCTTTATCTTAGCGGTACCTATCTAAGAGGTAGAAACGTGGAGGCTAACGGAGTTCAGTGTAAGTTAAGGACATCGCAGCGAGCCATAGAAAGAATAATGATAGGTGTAACGTTATGAGACCAGAAGCGGGCGAAGTGGGTGAGGGAACCAACGTTGGTTAATGACATCCTAGTCGAAATCAAGAGGAAGAAATGGGCTTGGGCAGGGCATGTAAAGCGAAGGAAAGATAACCGCTGGTCCATGAGGATAACGGAGGGGATTTCAAGAGAAGGCAAGCGTAGAAGGGGCGGCGGAGGGTTAGGTGGGCGGTTGAGATTTAGAAGTTTGCAGGTGGGTGCAACTGGCAAAGGACAGGGCTAATTGGAGAGACATGGGAGAGGCCTTAGCCCTGCAGTGGGTGTAGTCAGGCTGATAATGATGATGATTCTTACGTGATATTACATAAGATATGTTCTTGAAGTCTGTTGTTACTGCTCTTCTCGTGGTACCTTCTAATTATGCTGTTTACTAAGTTCCAGTGATGTAGGTCAAATGCAAACACGTGTCTGAATATTAAAAATTTTCATATAGAGAGCAGCATATACTGCTACTTTATTCACTGAAGAAACCAAATAGTGGATTTTAAAAATTATTCGTAACACTGGGTATGCTTTTTGAAGTGTTCGAATAGTTTCAGAATAATAGGCACGAAGAAATGCCGTAGTTTTCTTCGACGACTACCTTCAACACAGGGTCCACTCCGACTCCGCACAGCGTGATGCCTGTAGCAGAACTGGGTCACTCTGACGTCACGCTGACAACGACTTAGCATCGTCACTTATTACGTCAACTTCCTGTCTCTTCATAAACCCGTTTCCTATCGGGAATAAACGCTGTTGTTCACTGACTACCCCCCTGCTCACATGGTGGCAGCAGTTCATAGTCGGCATGTCGACGCCAGCATCCCTTCCAGCGTCCTTTATTCCGCCACCGAAGCCCTTGGACACATCAGGCAACGCTTGGCTAGGATGGCAAACGTGGAAGAGTGAGTTCACGTTGTTTTCACGAGTAACTAAAAATTTTAACGATAGGAAATATTGGTCGCTAACCTTTATCCTTATGGCGCCTCTTAGAACGTTTTACTTTGAAGCTTTGGTACACACATTGCCTCTATACAACTCGTAATGCACTTGACATACATTTCTTTCGGGGCATAATGTCTATGTGTAATGCTCCATCGCTGAGGGCCACTCTCGTTTGTTCGAGTATGATGTACACGGCATGGCAGCACATCAGCTGGATGACACCGAAGTAAGATAAGAGCACGAAGTGCGCGTGAAAAATGCTTTCAGTTGGCATGAAAGATCATGTTCTGACGTACTTCGGCTAATTTTATATATATTTTTAATTTTCTGGTAATGTTAAAGAGAGCTTATGAGAGGAGGAGAAAGGTATTAAAAAGGTAACATCCGATGGACTGCACAATAATTGAGACAATACTGCATGCTTAAAAGTTCAGCAATGAATATCCTGAATGTAATATTGAGTGCAGATGCATGAGTAAACTAAAAACAAAAACACAACCCATCAAACAGCTTCTAGTGTTCCCGATGATTTGTTACTTGCCACTTTGAGAGTTTCTGGGCTTTTCTCTGCGAATTCAAAACAATAATTTACAAACAAGGACCTCGCGTCAGAAGCATTGCGCACGGTGGCTTCCGCCAGCCAAGGAATTTCGCGTAATAGGCGCCGCGTACACACCGTCGCCGCGCGATCTGACGAGAGCGATCAGCTCAGGTGGGGCGGGAGGGGAAAAAAAAAGCACGAAAACGCCGCACAGTCAAATTCAGCCGTCTACCACCGCAGCGCAATCGGCGCACTAGTCGCCCACGTGACGCCGCATCGCGCTCGAAGCTCCTCCCTCCGGCGCACGGGGCCCACGAAAACTCCAGAGTTGAGCGCGCGCGCCAGAGCAGAGCGTCCCGGCGCGCGCTGATTGCGAGTGGACGCGGGCGCACGCCACAGGACGGAGCGCCTCGGACATCGCCGGCGGGCCAGTCAGCGCGGCTGAAACGGCGCTCGTCTCCGCACGGGACGGCCCGCGGCTCCCAAGTCGGCTCTCGGGCCGAGAGCGGGAGCCGAGAAGCGGCGGCGCCTGGGGTCCCTAAATTTAGGCGAGCCAGGCCATGCTTGCGGCGCGAGTCGTCGCGAAAGCGGCGGCCTGCTCGCCGGCTCCGCACCGGGTGTTGTATGCGTCCACGTGAAAACGTGTGCCTGACGACCAGCTCCCGTGACGGCGTCCAGCCGCACCACCTCCGTCGGATTTCGCCATCATCTAGGGTGCCGTCCAGCCAAAGGCAGATCTCAACGCAGACTTGCCGCGGTCCCGGAACAGGTCTTTGGCATCAGACACCGTCCTGGAATCTGGCGAAAGCTTGTTTCGTCTCGACAGCTGCGAAAGACAAAGTTGAGTCGTCTTGGCCTTTCAGCCTTCGAAAAATTTCTTCAGTGAGAGCGCCACCGTGTAGGCTTCTTCCAAAAGTATTTCTCCCTACGTGGTACTGTTCTACTTCTGCACCGCTGTGAAATTCCGCTGCCCAAGCCTTCAGTAACTGCCTCGCGTTGTCATAAAGTTCACGGACCAGCTTCTATTGACCGACAATAGCAGGTAGGCGACTGTGCGCTGAGAACTCCACAGGGAGCAACTCTGTTGAAGGAGTATCACTGCCGAATCCAAGAGCAAGCATTTCAACGCGCCTTCGCTGTAAAGTACAGCTGTGAACTGGCCTCGCTGGCATCAAAAGCACTCCTGCTTAGCACAGCGGGTGAACTTGAAACGGGCGCTGCCGACGGGCACTACCTGACGTCGGCGCCATGCTGGATATTATACGCAGCCTCAAGTCGCTCCTCAAGACCAGCCGTGTTCATATCGACAACGAGGTCTTTCGCCTGCACTACACGGCAACAGTGATAATCCTACTGGCGTTTTGCATCGTCGTCACTACCAAGCAGTTCGTGGGAGATCCTATCGATTGTTCCAAATCCGCGGACATCCCCCAAAGCGTCATCAACACCTACTGCTGGATTCACGCCACTTACAGTGTGACGAGCCTTATGGAAGGGAACAGCGAAAATATCATATACCCTGGCGTTGGACCAGCCGTAGCCAGTAACAGCTTCAATGCGCCCCAGGGACACAAGTACCACCGGTACTACCAGTGGGTCTGCTTCATGTTATTCTTTCAAGCCACGATGTTCTACCTGCCGCGGTGGTTGTGGAAGTTCTGGGAGGGTGGCAAGATACAGGCGCTGATGATGGACCTAGACGTGGGAATGTGTGGCGAAGCGGAGAAGAAGCAGAAGAAGAAGCTCCTGGTCGACTACCTGGTCTCCAGCCTGAAGCAGCACGACTGGTACGTGGCGCGGTACTTCTTCTGCGAGCTGCTCGCGCTCGTCAACGTGGTGGGCCAGATGTTCCTCATGGACCGCTTCTTTGACGGCGAGTTCCTCACCTACGGGCTGGACGTGATCCGCTTCCTGGACCAGGACGACGAGCAACGGGTCGACCCCATGGTCCGAGTGTTTCCGCGAGTCACCAAGTGCCAGTTCTACAAGTTTGGCCAGTCCGGGAACCGCGAGACCTACGACGCCATCTGCATCCTGCCGCTGAACATCGTCAACGAGAAGATCTACATATTCCTCTGGTTCTGGTTCATACTGCTCGCGGCCGTCACCGGGATGGTGGTGCTCTTCCGGGTCATCATCACTGCTTGCCCGCCGGTGCGCGTGTACCTGCTGAACCTGCGTTTTCGAATCGTGCACCTGGACCACCTGCACACCGTTGTGCGCCGGGGGTCGCTGGGAGACTGGTTCCTCATCTACATGCTGGGCCAGAACGTGGACTCCATCATCTTCAAGGAAGTCATCGCCGAGATGGCCAAGCGCATGACGACCGAACCCAAAGAGTCATCCGCATGACGACGCGAGTCGCGGCCAGGCCGACCCCCTTTCCACGCAGTGCCTCCGCCGCACCAAGACGTCTGACCCGCCATGCTGGATTACCGTGACGGTACACGCGCACCACGTGTCGCAGAGTGTGTTAGCCGACAGCCCCCTTGGCGCAGTGCCCGCTGGAGTGCCCCGAGTTGTGGCTCGAGGGGGGACGAGCGTAGCCTGTTTTACGTTAGTCGGAAGGGAGCAGCAGCGTTCTCCGTGTGTTGCCCAGAGACGCGTCTGATGCTGCTGTTGTTCACTACATATTCTTCTCTTTTTTAGTCCCGGCCGCGCAGGAAGACGCCACATATCCAGTCCTGCTGCTCGGCGTACCCCATTGTCAAGAACAGGCGAAGCAGCCAAAGGTATAGTCTTGTGCACTAGTGGTGACGGAAAGTCTGCAGTAAAGGAAAGCGTCGACCTAAGGCATTCTGTATTGTTAACACCCCATTCGGCCTTTCGTTGATGCCTTCCCTTGTAAGCTTCGTTGAAAGCACCCTGAATCATAAATCCTCACGCCGTTTATATAATGCAGCATGTTTAGCGACACCTAGCTGTCATGATCTTTACCAGGACTGGCTGCACCAACAGAATACATCATTATTAAAATTTCGGTAACTGCTAGCCTCTGGCAGTTGAGACATCAGCCGATCGGTTAAAAAAGAATAAAACGCATGCTTCTGGACGGAAGTCCTCGAGGCTATGCCGTTCATCGCTGCAGTTTAACTGAAGGCTAAATCACAATCTGCTCCACTCCCGACTGTAATGCAACTCTTGTTCGTTATCGCTGGTGCAACCAGTCCGGAGATTCGTTTTGTTCATTGTGTTCTTGAAACTTAAATACAGCAGAAGAACGCTTATTGCTGTAATTATGTTTCGAGAACAAAATTTTCCGCATTTTCCTCCATTGTGCGTGAAGCGTCATATCTTTCGCGGTTTGCGGGCAAAACCGACAAGAAAGTGTGACACATATCTTGTTGCCTTTGAACACTTCATAGATCTCGAAGACTACAACTATTCACTCTTGTTGTTCAACTCGCTGAGAAATCTTTTATACCTAAAGTCGCGCGCTCAAATGCGGAAGGGAAAACCGACAGCGGTCAAGCTTACTTCCGGTGACGCTCCCAGTCGTACGCTTTTGTGCTTATTTTTGAGCGCTGGACGATTGTTCTGTAATTGAAATCATACGTAATGTTGAGAACTTTTAGCTGGAGTTATCGAAAGTTGTCTTCCTAGACAGTCGCAGTATGCAAACGATAGGCATTGCTATCTCAAAGAATAAACAACTTGTCCAACATGTTGACCTTCATAATCAAGTGCAATTGTGTGAATTTTCCTATTTGCTCAGGAAATCCCAACGCAGCCATATAGAAGCTAGGATCACAAACATTCTAAGCGATACAATACGTCTGGCGTAATTTGGCGCCGTCTACTCGCAGTTCTTGTTCTTACATGACCGCCGACAACCTACCGCTTATCGGAACTCTGCTTTCGTCAGGGGCCGCGTCTTCGAGCAGAGCGCTGTTCCCAGAGAAGACAAAAAAAAAACGCTAATGCTCAGTTTCACTTTTTTGCACGTGTAAACATAAATTTGCATTAATTGCAGCTAGAGCTGATTGGCGCACAGCGTCTCATCACACGCAGCCCAAGTACCACTGCAGCAAGTAAGAAAACAAACAAAGAAACAGAAACTTTCAAGGAAGAACCAGGTAAAGACTTCATTTTTTTATTTCAGCCTCGATTTAACGCTTGAAACGGGCAACGAGAAAGCTGGGCGCACTTGCTCACGCCTCGCTCAAAACTGGCGAAAATTATCGGACTTTTAAGAGCAAAGATCAACAACTGTGTATCCAATCAAACCCATAACCGCGGTCACGAGAGCAAAATTGACAGCGTCTGTTTCTGTAAGGAATAAAATATTTACGAACTGAGGCTTTGGTTTGAAGGTTAGCCCGCTCAAAAGTTGATCGCTTAATTGTTGCTCACATCTACTCTAACTCACAGATTTCTGAATATTTTATCGCGATGTTTCATTTAGAATTGCGACTGCAGTATGCATGCCCCTTGAAAGCAGAGCGTGGGTAAGCGGCCGGGCTCAAGAAAGACAAGCATTGGCGGAGTGCGCACCTAAGATATAAGTGATGCAGTTGTCTGCTTTCTGAAGGACCTTTTAGCCGCAGAGCTGCCATGTAAGCGCAAATTCCCGCAGGCGGCAGTTCTTGTCAGTTGTTCTGGTAGACAAGTGCGTAGCTGTGCACATTAACCAAGAGGAGCGGACCGTTTTTCTCCTATTACATTTTAAATATCACTGCCACAGTATGTCATGTACGACCAAACAAGGTTACTCATATGTGCTGCAATTGTCCACTTCCTATATGACCGTCTAAAGTGCAAATAAATCATGTTATTTCACTACAGCTTTCGCTAGGACACTGCCATCGTTGTCGTCACTTTTTACTTTTTTTTTCAAATTTCACGGCGCATATAGGTTCTTTGAGTCTTATAGCTCGTTTCCTGAACAATGAAGAAGTACAACCACGGGGTGGTCATACGTGGTTTATTGACTGAAGTCAAATGCACTGGTGCGATGTGCGAAAGATGCGTGGTGGCAAATACGGAAACAAGATCGTTAGTGCAGACGCGCATTCCTTGGCATCCAAAGCTTGATTGAGAGAACATGCACACTCCAAGCGGGGACATTGTGACTCCAGGAGCGGTGTTCATTAGAATATTATCCGGAGTTGGAAGCTGTAACACGCAGTCCGTTCGGCTTCCATCTTCGCAGTACAGCTTCCTGTTTGAAAAGCATTGCATGCGGATACCGCTATATACGACTTTGTACGCTGATGCGCCCTACCCACTTCCACAACCTCCCCCCCACACACAAACACGCACAGAAGTGTTGGAATCTGCAAAAAATGAAATTTATAGCGACGGAGAAAAAAATGGCTATTGTTTGCTTACTCTAGTCTCGGGTATTGTTGACAGCGTCCTCGCATCTGTATGGAAGGTGTTTTAGGCGCAGCTGATGCTAACAGGGGGTGCTTAAACATAATTGAATTGAAACTCAGTTCGGGAAATGTGTTGCCACGCAACGTTGCTTCTCAGTGGTTTGAACACAGTGCGCGTGAAAGCTTTCACACGCTGTGTACAGATTTGCATACGCAGCGAATCACAGCTATTTCTAAAAGTGTGCTGCACCTGGCAGTTATTTCTATGCCTAAATCGAATTCACCACCGTGCATCTCGCAACTAGGCTCCTGTTTTATGTCCTCTAGCTAACACAACAGATAATATTGCACAAAAAAAGTGAGTTTGATA
Source organism: Amblyomma americanum (assembly GCF_052857255.1). Lineage (NCBI taxonomy): Eukaryota > Metazoa > Arthropoda > Arachnida > Ixodida > Ixodidae > Amblyomma > Amblyomma americanum. The sequence continues at coordinate 510,295,572 of NC_135497.1, forward strand.
GCACGCCTTCCACACTTTTTGACGCAGAGACACTTTGACACCGGTATTATTATATATTTTTCCTAGGTTTCTAGAGTCATATTCATCTTTAAAAAAAAAACCGGAAATAAGGGAGTCCATGATTCATCGGGGGTTCTTGGGATAAATCCTGGTATTTCGATGTTAGAATGTCCAGTCAATTGGGGCTTTGTACATAATCTTGTTAGTTCCTCCAGAAAATTAACTGCTGATGTTCCGTATTGGAAACAAAATAATGATGTCTCTCGATGCCTGCATGAATAAAGTATTTAGGCAGAAAAAATTCTTGAGTTGAATTCAAATAATGATCGGTGGCTGAAAGCATGAAGACACATATACGCAACATGCCTAGTCACATCCCGATATATATGCAGTATCTAGGTGCAGCTACGTGGGTGTCCGTAGACGCATGCACTTGTCTATGCAGTTGTGCATCCGAGTTCGCGTGTCTCTACACAGGTTAGTGGCAACCACGTTCAAAAAGAGAAGTATGCAAGAAAAGTAATCTCTCATTGGTTTCCAAAAGCTAACTTTCAAGTTTGTGCAGGAAATGCGGTAGCGGCCAAACAAGCGCCCTGGCGGAGTGTGCGCCTATGCAGACTGTCTCCACTTGGGCCACTGTCGAGAAAGAGCTAGAACAGAAAGCTGTCCTTAGGCACATAACGCTGCACAGGGAGTCCCATTTAACGTGTTGTCCTACCACCTGTAACCTATTCTGGACGGGTGCGTAGCATCAGCTGCTTGAGCCGGTGAGCCTGCACTTAATCAGCGAACACACTTCAAATGCTGCGCCGTGGCAGCGGACTAAGATATGGACAGAGAAACTAGAGCGCACGTTAGCTCTAGATTGGTGCAGCTTCAGAATCCCGCGCGCACCCTTGACGGCACAATGCACCTGATCGCTTCCTGCCAGGTTTTCCGCGTTTGGAAGCAGGCGATCGACAGGCGCGAAGGCTTTGGAAAGCGCGATTGGTGTGCGCGTTCTGTGAGATGCCGCTCGTCGTGAGGTGTAGTCGGAGCCTCATATTTGGGCCGCATGGCTGAAATGAAGCATGCTACTGTTGACAGTACGCCCTGGAAACACAGCTTTGAAGCCGACAACAGGGGCACACTCTCACATTAATTTGGAGTAGAGGAATAAGTGGTCCGACTATATCAAAATGAGAGAGCAACTTTTTGTGAGTCGTGAGGGAATATTTTTGGAGTAGAAAGGGAAAATTTGAGTAGGCGATCATGCGCTATTATGCCACAAATTTGCGATATGGGTACTGGTTGTATATATCACCTTTCCACTGATCGCCTTGCCATTGCGTTCTGAATTTGATTTTCCCGTCGCTTTCTCGTTCCGCTGCTGCATGGTACTCTGGTGGGTGGACGCTTCTGGCGGGTAGAGGTTGGTGGAGACCGATGGGAGGGAGATGCGTTTTAACCGGAGGTTACATCTCCGTGCACACACCGGAGTGATTCTTACTGGAGGGTGCGCATCCTTGTACCCACTGCAGTGGTTTTTGCCGGAGTGTACACCTCCGTGCACCCACCGGAGTGTGCTCTAGAGGAGGCACCTTCTGTGTCTGTAGGGTGCTCGGATGGTGCACCGATCCTATGCGTTCTGCTAGGGGCGCTGAAGGGCATAGGCTTCACACAGACCACGGGTTTTCCCCCGAAAGCTGGCTATACTTTGAACGCAGTAAATTAGATTACACATGGTCGCCTAAATAGAGGGGTATCATGAGGGTATAGCAGAAGAATACACCTGACAATATTGTCTCACACGCACTTCCCAGAAGCCGCAGGATTGACGGCCCATTTATGCTGTTAAAAGTGCTTTTCAGTTCGTCACTGTATTTTGGAGCAAGGTGCTGCAGCGCTTGCAATTACCGTTGAAGGATGAGGCCAATTAGCTCAAGCAACGTCCGTAGTGCCGACCACGCGAACTACAGATGGTAGCGGAATGCCATTCTGATTAGAATCAGCGCTGAATAGCTCACGCGCCTTTGAGGCATGATTGAACGCGGGAAACACGTCAAAGTAACGAGCAGGAAGCACAAATCGCTTCAGTGGAACTTATACCTGTGCTACACGGGCACGTTCGAATAACATGTGAGTCGAATGGCATTCGAGACTTGGAATGGCATTCGGACTCGACGGACTTCCGCGGCGCTACACGACGCTTTCCAAACGCATTTGAAAATTCCTCAGCTCGTTTTCAGTGTACGATGACGACGGCGGCGGTGGTCACACTAGTGCGACAACGACACTATCACGGTCAACAGCACCGTATGTGATTGTAGTGGAACAAGTTTTTGAGGCCAACGACACCGACGAATCCGACCGGCGGACGGTCAGCCTTCATGTCCTCGGCAGGCAGGCCGCTGAGGGAAAACACGCTGATGAGGCGACGGTGTGAATATATTCGCCCTTCTACCTTATCCATATAGTTAAGAAGCGAAATTAACGGGTATATTTCACATGTGCACATTCGAACACTCACCAGCTATAAGCGTTTGCCAAATTAATTTTAATCGATGGCGACTCCCTTCCCTTCCGCGGCGACTAGGCCTAGTGAGTCCGCAGGTTTACGTCTGTGAATTCGGCGATTGTGAAGAGCGAATACACGAGTTTTAGCGAATGCAAATGATCAACGAGTGTAGTTTTGACAACAGTGATCTGAAATCAACTATCGCTCACATCGCAGGGCGCGCATACGATGAACGGGAAGCGCCGGTGTGACCCAGGCCGCCGAGCACTACGGTCAGGAGCAGTCGTCGCCGTTGCTATTTTGTGGACAACAAGTTATGCCTTTTCAGTTACCGCGAATGGTCACCAATCATACTTCTGAATAAAGCAGTTTAAAATAAACTACTGATCGTGTCGGAGGAAGTCGGGACAATTAGCGACAAGCGCTGGTCGTAGGCGATGTCAGTAGCCCGGCTGTCAAGTGTTTCTCAGGCGAGCGATCGTATCGGCGCTTCCTCCCACAGATTGTCGCACTGCGTTAACAAGCTCGGGTGAAACCGGTACACATGAGATGAGCTTATTGAATAGAACTAAAGCGCGGAATGCGTTTTATGTCATGAAAACGAGCGCTAGCTGGTCGTAGGCAGCGATGTAAACAACAGTTTGAGTGCAGCCGTCCTCATCGGCGCACTGCTGGAGAAATTTCATACCCATGCGGTAAATGTTCATTGGTGTACTATTACCTTCAAGCACTTACGTAGACAGAACACGAGCTATTTTCTAAGCAAAGAGCAGGAAAAAGCGAGCAGCGGGTATCAAAATGAGCAGCCACAGAGCCGAAAGCAGACGCGCGGCTGTGGGCGGGGCGAAGCGATGGCGGCGGCAACGCCTATTGGCCGGTTCGTGCTGTGTTCGCGTTTCGAAGGCATTCCAAAATCTGGAATGTCTCCGCGGAGCTCCGTCGACTCGAATGGCATCTGAACCGAATGCCGTCGAAAAATTTCGTGTAGCAGCGTAAGTTCGGCAGTCGAGCCGAATGACATTCGGTTGGAAGGCGTTCGAAGCGCCCGTGTAGCACGGGTATTACACTGACTCTAACGTGCGGCAAGGGCCCTCCATGCGCAGCATTCAAAACGAAATCGTACCCAACAATTCTGGACAAAAGTATTTTTGAACGAGAGAGAGAGTTTAAGACGGCAATTTTTTATGTAGACTTCACTGCAAGACTCAATATATTCGCAGATCTCTTGTCGGCAAGCATGAATTTTTTGCTATTAACGTTTTTGCTTAGCTCAAAAGCGTTCCTCAGCGTATATCAATGAAACGGCGCGAAAAACGGGCCAGGAAGACGAGAAGCTACAAACGCAGCGCCGAACTTACAACTGGCTCTATTTCATGCGATGTCGCAATAAATACGGAAGGCATACAACACAAGAAAACCAACATCAATCCAATATTGCCAAACTTAGTGGTCCATATCTAAGGAACCTATTTCCTTCTTCGATTGGCGAAGGGAAGGCACGGTCAAGCAATGGCCACCTCATTTGTGGGTAAAGAAAGCTTCGTACGGTTCTCGCTTTCTTTGAGTTGCATATACGTACGAAGCACTTTGCACTGTTCAAACTCAGGAATGCATTTGAATTCTGTCACACGCTTGGCGAAAGTAATTCCTCTGCAAATGCTGACATCGTTTGCGCGCTCTCTTAATCTGCCATTTACGCAACGGTACGTAAATAGTACCGCAAAATTAAAAAAAAGTGGTACCGCATGACCGAATAATTTCGTGGATTACTCTGCTTGCATTGCTATAATCATGAACCCACTGGCCAAACAGTGTTCCCTTCTGCAGTTCCCCATTGGTTTTTAATGGCAGTTTTGACTCCTAGATGCGAGCGATGAAAACGCTTTAAGAAAGATTTTCCTACATATAGGAAGAATAGACCAGTGCCATCAATATTTACATAACAGCACCTTATAATTTTTTAATATTCAAAAAATTTTTCCAAGAATTTTAGACCTGGCACACGGAAGATTTAGCGAACTCTGCTAGTATTTTGGAAAATTTCTAACAAAGTCCTTTTAAAGTAGTCTGCGCAGCTACACCAGCTGAAATAAAGGCTTGGAACGTGGTTGTGGCGCGTTGCACACACCTTTTAACTACGGAATGAATAGAGTCAAATGTTGGTAGATGCATGATTTGGGAACTGGTCAGAAAAGGCAAAGGAGGGTATCTCCCCTCCGGGTTCCTCGCCCCTTTTCTCTGGTTTGTTCATCAAGCATGGTATAAAAATCATGGAGAGTGGAAACGGTGCACGAGAAGTGAGCTAGCTACCTGTAATCTAGGGCTACGTGTTCTTGAAACAGGCCTGTCTTGTGCTTCCTATATACCGAGTGTTTCACCTCAGATGTTCTGCAATTCTTCAAAATTGGCTTCTTGCGCTAGAAGAGCGCATTTTTTGGCTCCGCATTGTTGTCGGTGTATAATACATCAGAATACAGCTGACACGTGCTAACTAGTAGGCTGATTAACTAAAATTGTATAGTTAACTTTCTAACTATTACTGTTAGTTTCCTTGTATACCGGGTGTTTCAGCGAACACTTTCAAAAATTTTCAAAAATACGCTTTTTGGGTAAACACATGGCCCCTGCGGCATAGTATTACCAGTGCTGGCGGACACCAGAAAACCGATGAATTGTCTGAAGTATTAAGCTGGGTAACTAATTTCTGATAACTAACTTTTTAACTATTACAGATAGACAGCCTGATGCAATTAGAGATTTGTAGCCGGTCGTTAGTACTAGCCGTATAAGTTTTTAGGATTTCGAAAACGGGATTACCCTCACCGCTGTGGCTCACCAAAATTTTGTACCATCGTGCGAAAAGACATGCGCTTTCGAAAGCATGCAGGCAACGCAACACCTCCAGTGCACGTAACTAGTCGGAAAAGCCGAACTTTGCCGAGCTACAGCGCCAAGGGTAACCGCGTTTTCAAAATTCTAAAAACTGATCTGGCTATTACTAACGACCGGCTACAAATCTCTAATTGACACTAGGCCCCTAACTCTACTAGTTAACCTAGTTAAACTAGTTAACCAGCTGACTACTTAAGGTAAATCACCGGTTTTCTGGTGTCCGCCAACAGTGGTAATACTCTTCCGGGAATGCTATATTTTGGCCTCAAAAAGCCTATTTAAAAAAAAATTTGAAAGTGTTCGCTGAAACACCCGGTATATACTGAGGACCGCGTATCCCTCCGTAAGGAATATGTATATCAGTTCTTATAGTTTCGAAAATTCAATTACCCTCGGCGCTGTGCCCCAACAAAATCTGGCTATTTCGACGAGTTATGTGCACTGCAAAGGTTGCTTTGCCGGCAAGGCTTTTGAAACCGAAAGTACTTTGGAGTGATATAGGCAGCATTAGTTGGGCTACAGTGCTGAGGGTAACTGCATTTTCAAATTCGGAACACTGATATAGATAGTATTAACGTAGGGCTACACGTCTCTCAATGAATCCGGAGACTGAAAGTAATGGTTGAAAAGTTAACTATTCAGTATTAGTTAAGCAGCCTACCAGTCAGCACGTATTTGTTGTTTTCTGATGCTGTTAACCGCTTGCAATGCTGTGCCGAAGAAAGAGTTCTAAATAAAACGTATTTATTCTAACTGAAAAGGTATTTTTTTTTAAGTTTCAGAACATCCTAGGTGAAACACCCGGTATCTTAAACACATCAATTTGATGGTGCCCATGGCGCTGCTCCTGCGAGTGAACGCACCCAGAATTCCGGGTGCGGTTTGCGTCGAGAATGTGCCCTTTCACCAGGGCCCGAAAGATATTTATCAGGGAGCGGCATCGAGAGAAGGTCGAATTTGCACTAGCCCTCTGGCATCAGATACTGTCGCTCTGTAATAGACCTTTTCGCCGGAAATAGTTCGCTTTCTTTCGTGGCACTTGTGTAATCTGACAGTCACCTGGAAAGCGATACACTGTCGGGTGTCTGGATAATAATAATTTCGAACAAAATCGCAAAAATTCCTCAGCTTCGTTTCACGCTCGGCGACAAGTGCCAGAGCGTAGCCTATCTGCAAGAGAGTAAAAAGAAAACGAAAAGCTCGAGCGATAGCAAGTGAATACGGCACTCCGCGTACAGGCAGCCCAGTCTTTGCAAGTGCTCTTCGGCTGTTATCGACACGGGCAGGAAAACCAAGCAAGGTTGTGAGACCGCGTGCAAACAACTCGAGACAGTAGCCTATGACATCGCAACGCTATCTTAATATAAGGAAACAAAAACACAACCTGACAAAAGCAAAAGGCTTTTCGGTGATTTCGACGTATTCGAGTTTATTACGATACCATGCAATTGAGTCTGCGGAATGAGGCACTGTAAGAAACTGATCCGAAATCTAGACAGGCTTGTAGCAAAATTTTGGTAGTGTCTAACGCTTTGATACGAGCCACTGCGCGCTCATATACGAACACACCCACGTACCTGTGTACACGAACAAAACCTTCATATGAAGCTGGACAAAAGAAGACGTGTAAATGCGTCGTGTACTAACCTTGAGCCTGATATTTTTAAAAGTCGAATGGACGGAAGCTCGTTGTTCATACATAAAAATGCACATAGTCCACTGCCACCACCTAGCTATATTTACATGCTACGAGAACAAATAAAGGTGTATGTCGAAGTTTTGTTCGATTCGTTAACACCATCGACCACCGGCAGGTTAATACTAACAAAGCCACGTGAAGTGTTTTTGTGCGCATGTTGGCGCATTTGTCCACTAGCAAACTGCATCCAATGGAAAGACGCGTATACGTGGTGGCCCAAGAGCGAGCGGAAAAGTTTTCGCATTCAAATGATGGGCGAGGTGCGAGCGGTGTTTATTTTAGCTCCCGCGGCGGCACACCACACGCGTCGGCTGGGCTTCGGATAGCCGCTAACAACATCGAGCGCTCGCGAACACAATAAGCAGGCGTCCGACGAGACGCAGGCGCTCCCAGCGGGGATCGGCACCGCTCTTTTACCGAAGTGCGGTGAGAACCAGAAACCACGGGCTGAAAGAGAGCGGACGTATCAACTGTGGTGGCGTCAAGCGACTGGGCCGTAGCTGGCGACATCTGCCAGCCGCTGCCGAAGCCTATTCAGCGGTACCGTACGCTACGCATGGAAGTCGCGCGGCCCAGGTGCTGGCCAGCTGTGTTCGATTAACCTACGACGTGAATCTTGTCGTTGCACGCAAGAACAACGCAGTTGGTCTTCGTTTTTCCTGGACGTTATCGAGCGCGGTGGGCATCAACGCCGGGCCCCGCGTCGTCCGAGGCAGTGCAGCGGCCCAGCCCACGGACCGCTCTCTCGGCAGCGGCCGGGGTGCGCTCTCCGCGCGGCGGGCCGGGGGTTATTTTGGCAGCGCGTGTATCCAAACCCAAACAGCAGCCGCAGGCTGAGACGCTCGGCCAGCGATCGGCCAAGGACTGGCCCCGAGGAGTGCGCCGGACTGCTTCGCTTTAGGGACTTCGCCCAGCTGCGCGGCCGCTCTCTCGAGTGCTCGGCGGAATTCGCTCCCACAGGCAGGGCTGTCACACTCGCTTTGCGCAGCAAGAGGGCGCTTCGCAGTCAGTGTTTTTCGCTAGTGGCAGTTTGGATAACTGCGACTCAGTGAAAAGAGGGTATCGATAACAGTATCGAAAGAACAGGACTGGACGGAATTGCATAGCCATTCGAGCTGGTTTGCCGCTGGGAGGGAGAGATCTGTTTCGAGGGAATGGTCACCACCGGAACGGGTGAAACACAAGATGAAGCGGGACACTTGTGACCAGCGCAAAAAGAATTCGCAGAAGGGGGAAATTTTTTTGACGATTCGGTTTCAGCCTAAAGTTTACTACGCTATTTCTGCGAGGCACATGTGACACATTCATTCGTACAAAAGCCGCAGTAAATTCCCCAAAGACGCTCCCCTTCCGTTCTCTTCGTGTCTGTGCTGGTTGGCGAACGAGGGCGGGATCTTTGGATGCTTAATTGCACATTTCTGGCTTGCTTAGGGGGTTCTTCTTGAGAAACCATGCAATGCTTGAGCGTGCCTTTATTTCCGTGTTTGCGGCACAGAAACATGAAGGGGCTGAAGCAGAAGGTAAAACGTACGTCCCAATAGTCCCCCGGCTCCGTGCATTCACGATACGCGCAGTAGCCGGCACAGGCATCGAGCATAACCTGATTTTGAGAAGATAGTTATGCGATAAATACGTGAAGAATATGCAACAAAAATATGAGCTTACATGGCGATTTCATACTGACAATTTCACATAGACGCTTTGAACCGGAGCTTCTGAGCAGACAAGATGGAGCCAGTGTGCCCTTCCCGTGGTATATAGTCTTTACGAGTTAACTGCAAAAACGACTCAGCGGCAAAAGCTGGAGCTGCAGTTCAGCAGAGCTTACGTAGCGACTGCACGGCTTAGCTCTAAGTGAAAACTAGTCACGCTTAGTCTTTCTGAAACTTTATCTGTACACAACTAAATGAATCACAATGACTCGAGCACCTAATTGGTTTTTGCGACACTCAAAGAGTAAAAAGTGGAGCTATACTTCGATCATTCTATATGAAGACATTTGAAAGACCATTTAGTGCTGAGGCACACACAAAAAAAGCCGAGACACAGGTCTTGAGAGACAGCGCTCTGTACTTTCTAGCCTTGTTTTTATGTGTGCGTATCGTTTAGCTCTGCAAGCTTAATTCTGTATAAGTATTGTGGCGAACAAGCTGTTCGGGCGAGGTTGGTTGGCAGCCATGTGCTTCAGTCGTCGTGCTGTACTGCACACTGCACATATTTAAGTTCTTATACCGGAGTCCCTCTCCCGCAGTGCTACTCCGCACTAGGTACGAATACAGTGGTGGTTTAAGATGTGCTCCAAGGCACTGACACACTGTGCGCAGCTTGCGTGCGTCACATTCTCATGATGTTAAATAGAGCGTACTTCCTTTTCACTGAACTGTTTTGCATGGTACTATAGGCACCCACAAAACGAATTCGTTATTTTCAAAGTGCTTTCCGTTTAGGCTTTGTTCTAATTTGGCAAAGAATAAATTAAATAAACGTCTTTACCGGAAGAAAGAACGTGTCTAGCACTACTGAATGGATGGATAGAAGTTAGGAGCGTCTAATTTGAAGCGGGTTGGTGGCGTTTGCCACCATGATCAGATTCCTTTTTTTCCTTATATTTCTCTAAGCAATCCGTGAAACTTAGCGGAATGATCTATAAATTTGGTCTTCTTTGTTCAATTACAGTTTTTAATCCTGAAATTGTAACCTTACATCACCGCCCTGCTATTGATCCACCGATCTTCCAATCACTTTTTTCTAACATCTACCGAATATTCATTGATTTTACATTTGTTATATCTAAATCCTAAGGACCCCAGGGAAAGTGACTATGCCTGCATCGACACCTGGATGGATGCTGGAACAGTCTAGCATAAGATGTTCAGTTGTTTCTTCAGGATTACCACACTGTGCAGGCGTGTCACCTTCTTGGTTAAATTTCTTTTGTAGCTTTGTAGGCTCACAAAGAGTTTTTCTACACGGTGTTGGCACCGCTTGATGGCTGTAAGGCGCGAAAGGTGGACTAGAAGCAAGCACCGGGACGCGGCGCCGACTTCCAGCGAAGAGTACAACTCCAGAAGAGAAGCATACGGGGGGGGGGGGGGGGGGGGGGAATGACGCTCTTTGATCAAGAACGGGAGATTGAGCCAGCGTTCAAACAGCGCTGGCAGTTTGTTCGGCTTTAGGGAAGGGTTTCTGAGAGAGAATGGCAAAAAGGTGCATGAAATAATAGCTTAAAAGAATAAAAAACAGAATAAATGCCGTCATTGAATTGGGGTAAATGTACATCAAAGGGGTACCATGAAAACGCCACTCCCCATACACACACGCGCACAACCTTCGCATGCGTGCTTCGCCCGAACACTACATGTGCCATGAAACCTGATCTAGCCTGTTTTTGAGACATTAATTTACTCGTCGTGAAAGGCCGACAGTTCCTTACAACCTCATTGCGAAGCAACATGGTGAATTTTCGTGCTGTTTGCTGCGCGTAAACGAAACCAGTTCATACTATCTTTTTGTAAGAAATGCAAACCTTTCAAAAGGCTGCCGCCAACTTGCGACAAAAACGATAGCGAATCTCTTCTCCACACCTGCTGAAAGTCTTTTCATATGCGAAAGTGACATTTAGCGCCCGAGCATACGGCTGAATGAGTTACTGCATTTCGAGTTCCAGATTTTTTGCACCATCTGTAATTATTGCTAGTAAGTGTAGCAGCTACTGTAGAATAATAACGAATGCGGCGATGCGGTGATGAAAGTAGAAAAAAATTACATTTCTGCGGAGTTGTTATGGCCACTAAGTGATGTTAGAGATATACAAGTGCACTTTGCCAAAACCCGCATAAGGACGCTGAAGAAGACGACACATGCAAGGGCTACTTTCGACGCTAATTTACCGCACTGATCGTATATACAGACTTTTTACACATACTGACAGACGAAAAGTGAAAAGAACCGGCCATATCAGGCGGTTTGTCAAAAAGCCACAGCAAAAGAGCCTGCTGGCACTCCTGAATAGGTCCACTCGTGGCGACGTTTTTTTTCTTTTCTTCCCAGTGCATACGCGTAGTCGTCATTTTCTCACGCTATTTCAATGATATTAGCAATATCTCGCGCCCCACTGGTGGCAGAATCTCAGTACAGGTACGCATTTTCCAAGAAAGGAGCACATCCGCACCGACGGCAGCGCAGCACCAAAACGCACATGACCTGCAAATCGGCTAACAGCAGTATTCACCTGGAGGAACATTCAAGCAAACCCCAGTCTTTTCCACGCATCCCTCTCCGTGTGACAGTGGTATCCTATACACGGCGCCATTTGTACTTTGAGTGCATTGCGGTGCCTGATATTGTATGTTTTCGTTACCTACTGGCTCCATTTGTTCGAGCGCACAATAGTTGTGGTAGTCAATTTGCGGCCGCGTGACGTTTCTGCCCAGCCTCCATGGAGTTAGTTGAGACCCGGGAACATATGAAGCAGTACGGTAACTTTGATTCTATTAATAGGCTCGACCTGTTGGCGCACTCCACCTGCAGGTCATGTTTTTTTTTTATGAAGTTTTGCTACGGCGCAAGTAACACGTGAGTGGCAAGCAGGCGACAGCAAACGATGGTGAAAGTGTTTCACGAAAGAGTTGACTGAAGACATTTTTTAGCGATCCCCGATTTCAAAAGCAAGGGTGTCGAAACAGATCTTTGTTTCTTAACTCGATGTTAACGCTTCTGGGCGCGCATTATTTTGAAGTAACACTTGACCAACGCCCAACACTCTGGTATCTCGGTCTGCAGTTTAACTCGCATTTTTAAGCTGTGCACCTCTGCCGAGAATTTTGAAGGGTCGAATTTGCCTCGTGTTGCAAACAGGGATAATAACTATCGTGCAGGTTAAACAAAATTGCTACGAATCGAATCTGCTTGCTTTTGTAGATATGTTCAACCCGATAACAAAAATACTGTAGACATTGCAGAGTACCGTTCACAGAACACCGAGGCTACTGAAGATGCTGTGAAAATCCTCCGTCTCGACAGAGAGCTCTCACCCTTCAACTTGAGGACGCTGCGCCAAATTACTAAAAAATACAGAAAATCTTTAATGAAAGGGCAACTGTTTCCTGAAAATTAGGTGCGTCAGACTGCCCTTGCACTTTAGGAGTTCATTGAAGAGTGAATATCGCCCGGGAAGAATAAATTCCTTATGTCGACTCAAAGCGTCTTGTAAGATGATAGAACGCTCGCTCCGAAAAATAAGGTAACGGCTTCTTGTGAGCACGCCATTCAAAGTGCCTTCTTTAGGCAGCAATTTGGAATCATTTTGTTGAAACACCGCTGCAGAATTTGGCAACTGGTACCTTCTCTGAACGATAACAGGAAACGGCATGAAGTTGGGCCACGAATGTTTATGTTTGCCTGGAAGTGAATCTCAAAAGGCCCCTTTTTGTATCGGTTCACTTGCTGGGCTAGCCAATAAAAGTTACGCTTTCTGCAAGAGCGTTTAGCTCGTTCCAAAACAGTCCTCAAGGGCCCTTCACTCATAGCTCAGCGAGTGAAACTTATGTTAACTGCCCGCCTAGTGTTCTCACAGAGCTCTGAAATGAAACGCTTTGTAAAAAAAGAAAAAGTACAAGCTCTTATTTCTTGGGATATATAATTATTCGTTTAAGTGATAGCGTCATACGGCCCGACCCTTTCCTTAAGGTGCTAACACCCTTATGCACACTCCTCTGTACATTCTTAACGGAAAGCGTGACCTGCTATTGTTTTCTGATTGCCTTGATGTTTGCCATGAACGGTAAGCGTTCCGGTTCATTACCAGGTTTCTTATGCCAGTAACTACAGTACGTCCCATGCGGTTAGGTGAATCTCTCAAGACACAGTAAGATCTGAAAACGAGTTACAGGCTTGTGGCTGCGCTTCTGTGGGTGCTAATATGTAATTACGCACTTATTAAATACATCATGGTTTGTGGCCTCCAACGTAATGTCACAATGACTCAATTTTCCGCAGCGTTAAGGCCCTCCGGATAACAAATACCCTCTCGGCTCAGAAAGCATAGAATTTTTCACACTGTTTTTCCAAACGCATGTTGTCCTCAGAGTGAAGTACAGAGGGCAAAACACTTGTCTAGAACGGCCGAACTGTGTGCTCCGGATCTCCCTATGTCACTGCGACCAGGAAGGCAACAATTAAATGATGATGAAATCCTGTGAGTTGAACTTCCCATGCATATATCCAGAGCATTTTAAACCAAATTTTATCACTTGATATCGTCTGTTCAGCCCGAAACACGCACAGTTCGTGCTCTAGACAAGCGTTTTGCCCTCTGTACATGGCAAACAACACTTTCGCCTTTCTAGTCCGCACGTTCCGAACTGGCGAAGAATAACATGGTTTGGCTTTCCATCTACCAGATTAAACCTTGTCACCGCCATATGTAGGAAAGTATTCAGCCTAAAATGCAGGACGTTCACTCGGCCAGCCAGCTGCTCCATAGGTATTGTCTGCACTGTACACGGGCTCTTCGTGAGGGGCTCTGGATCACCCTTCGGTCGATTACAAAAAACGCCTTTCGACACGTAGGCGCCCCTTCTAGCGATACGGTTCCAAAAGAATTTTCACTATGCGCAGTACCAAAAGCCATAGAATTATTTCGCAATATTTTCGTCTCCTTCCCCGTGACTTACCTGCTTTCTTTTCGCTCGACCTACACTGTTTCCTGCGGCTATCCTAAAAATTCCGCTTTATTACCTGTCACACAGAGTACAAAAATGAAAACAATTATTATATCTGCTCGCAGAATTATTGCTAACAAAATTGCAGAGAAGGCTTTTTTTGGCATATATACAAAAAAACAACGTCAGCATGTAAGCTGCCTGCGATTCAGGAGGCCTGTTTAGAGGTAAAGATGCCGAGGTGAGCAAAAATCTTTTAACTTCCTTTTTATTATATTTTTGATTAAACACTTACTACTACTACTACTACGCTCTCCGTTCATGAGTTCTCTAGGTCAATGCTACCTGACCGAAATATTAAGGGTGGCTATTGGCGCCGCTGAAGGCATGCCTTACGGGTCATTTACGAAAACTAAGCGATCTGCAGGTGGCCACCCTACCATCAGCAGGTAATAAAAATAGAACCGTAATAACCATTGCTCCAGATATTGTTAATCGAGTATCGTGTAACCACAAGATGGTCGACCGCGAAGTTAATTCAGCTTTGTTTCTTCGACGCAACAGATACTGTCACAGCTGTCTGCGTTACTAGTACAGCTGCGCAGTTAAAAAAAGAACAAAAACATGCATTAAAGCCATCCCAGTAAATATGTTCAGTGCACAAAGAGCATGCAGCACCGACTGCCATTATCGCGCGGAAATGAATAAACGGAAACAGAGCTGGAAATGCTCCATTGGACAGCCTCGTGCACACGATTGTAACGTTCACCCTCCGTCAGAAGTTTATGGAACACTATATGTGCGAAAAAGAAAAGATTTTACCGCCGTCCGAGTTATTAGCATGGAATAAGTGTATGCAGCCTAATACTGAGTCTTAAACTTCTTCTGTCCACCATCAAATCACAGTTCGGGTGTCCTGAATACAAATTTATTCTTCAAATCCCCGTTCCATGAACTAATCACGGTGGGTGTATACCGTGTGTTAGGCGAACATTAATTGGCGCATCGCTTCCGTAATTCGTGGTTCTTTTTTTGCTACAAATTTTGTGTGTGGTGGTGGTGGAGACTTTATTAGACATAGGGGAGTTTAGGACGCGCAGGTCCTTAGGCTCCCGCACGGCCCCACTGCACTCAAACGTTCATGTCCCGGAAGCTTATGACGCTGGCAGCCCGGCCTGTGGCGATGGCTTGCTTGGCGGGTCCTCGGAGCGCAGTAGGGTCTCCCAAGATTCCCAAGTGGTAAAGTGCTCCAGGCCCCGCGGGAGAGGATCCGCCGGGAAGAGGAAAAGGATATGATCGAGAGTGGCTTTGAGGGAGGGGGGAAGTAGCAGAGTGTACAGGGGGATTTGTGTGGACTTGGTGATAGCACGAGCGTATATAAGGGAGGGTAA
Organism: Amblyomma americanum; assembly: GCF_052857255.1. Classification (NCBI taxonomy): domain Eukaryota; kingdom Metazoa; phylum Arthropoda; class Arachnida; order Ixodida; family Ixodidae; genus Amblyomma; species Amblyomma americanum. The sequence continues at coordinate 510,310,713 of NC_135497.1, forward strand.
GGTGCGTGTTTTGAGCCGCCTCCAAAGTGTCTGGTGATAATTGTCGAGGGAGGGATGGGGTGGGGTAGAGCCGACGTTCGGCTTTGCAGGCCTGCGTAAGTTCACTGAATGAATGCATGCGCTCCCGTGAGAACCCCAGATCACAGGCCGCCGGTGCCCGGTTGAGAGAACCTCGGGCTAAACCGTTGGCATCCTCGTTTCCGGGATTCCCGGAGTGGGCAGGCACCCATATGAGCTCCATGTGGCGGGGCGGGTGTGCGGCGAGGGAGTTCAGTGTGCGAAATGCAGGGACGTGAACTCTCCTGCGGGCAAAACTTAGTATGACAGTTTAAGAGTCCGATAGTATATACCGGGCCTCTATGCGCGTGATGGCTAGGGCTCTTCAGGCTCCTCCGAAGTGGCAGTGGGGGATATGTGAAGGGCGGCAATCGGTTATAGGGAAGGGTTCGTGATGGCTACAACAGCGTCCTCGCCTGTGCAATCGGCTTCCACCCACACGGCATCCGGTTCCATGCCATACTGTTTGTGGAGCGCCCGTGCGCGAGCTCTGCGGTGGGGTTCGTGGTAGGTGGTGTACATGTTTTGGGGGAGAGGTTTAAAAATTAGTTCGCGGTGAATGTGGTGAGTGACCTGGAGCTGTGTGGGATCCGTGGCCTGTATCTTGATACCGAGGGTGTGTAGGATGTGTTTGCCGGTGGTGGTTCTCGCGAAATGTATGTATTGCGTCTGTCAGTGTGCCTGGATAAGCTCAACTATCGTCTTGCGTAGGCCTAGCTGGAGGAGTTTTTCAGTTGAGATATTTAGGGGTAGGTGTAGTTCTGTCCTAAATGCTGTTCGGATCATGGCATCCAGGGTGGAGATTTCTGTGCCCTGGAGTTTCAGGTAGGGGAGCGTGAAGAGAAAGCGGCTGAGGACGAAGGCATGAATAAGACGACATAGGTCATGCTCTTTCATGCCCGGTGGTGTGCTGAAACTCGGCAGATTAGGTGGGATATCGACACCGCCATAAGCGTGAGTTTCTGGATGGTGAGAGTGTTTTTCCCGTTGTTCTGGATGTGGAGGCCCAGTGCCGGGAGAGTTAGCACCTGCAGGATGTACCGGTTTTCCAGCGTCACTGTTATGGGGGCTGTGGGGCAGTTTCTGGTTGTGGGGCAGAGTATGAGGAGCTCCGACTTCTCCGGAGAGCATGAGAGTCCGATACTCCGCGCATGTGTTTGCGTGAGGGTAGCTGCCGACTGCAGAGTATTCTCTGTCTCCGTCACTGCCATAGGTGGCCGGTAGCTTGATATCATCAGCATAGAGTGTATGCCGAAGGTGAGGGATGGTTTGTAGTTTGCGGACAAGGGGGATGAGTGTGACAATGAAGAGAAAATGGGACAGGACAGATCCCTGGGGGGTGCCAACCCCACTAAAGGTGTATGGGCGGGATGTGTGGGGACCGAAGTGAATTTCGGCCGTGCGGTTAGTAAGGAATGCTTGAATATAGGTGTACATACATTTACCTGTGGTCAAGGCGAGGACAGCTTTTGTGTGGCCCGGAATGAGGGGTTCCAAAATATCCTGCGTGAGCTGGAGCATTTCGTCCTGTGCCGACAGGTGGGACGGAAGCCCACCATGCTGTGCGGGTAGAGGTCTTGATCCGTCATGTGTTGGGTGAGTGGGGCGTGTGCGACATGCTCCAAAAGCTTGCCCAGGCATGATGCTAGTGAGATGGGACGAAGATTTGCAGGTGTAAGGGGTTTGTGGGGCTTGGGTATGAACAAGATTTTGGCGTGACGCCAGAATTGCGGAAGAGTGCCCTTCTGCCAGGATGTGTTGAAGTACCCCGTGAGCTGGGCAATCGACTGATCGTCCAAATTTCGGAGCATGCTATTAGAGATACGGTCACCACCTGGAGTTGAGTTAGAGCGGAGAGTCAGGAGGGCCGCTCTGACTTCTGCTTCCGTAATTTCCGCGTCGAGATTGGCATTAGGGTGCCCGCATAGGGGGGCAGGGGTTTGAGGTACCGGGAGTTGTATGTGTGTTATCAAGTATGTAGATGAGTGCGTCGGGAGAAAGGTCGGTCCTGCGTATAAGGCGTGTGACCTGGGGTTGTGTGGCTGTTTTGGATTGTGTGGGGTCAATTATGCGTTTGGAGGACAGATTGCCAGCCATACTATCGCAAATCTGTCCCCAGTTGGATCGGCAGAGCTCCTAAGAGTGCTCAGTAATTTGTGTTTGCAGTGCGGCTAGCCGCTTTTTAGGGACCTTGTGAGTTGTTGCCCTTTCCAGCGCTCTAGGATGCTATGGTGGGCCTCCCATAGGTGGGCCAGGCGAGTGTCGAGGGTGGGCGTATCTGGTGTGGTGTCAAGGGTTCGAGTGTGTGCGGAGACGTCGTTCATGAGTGATGCCACCCACTGGTCGATGTCTGTAATGGGAGCGTCAGGAAGGGCCGCCCGTGCGGCGCGGACCGCATCCCAGTTGGTGAGTTTGTGCGTTAGGTGAAGGGTCAGTCTTTGTACGGTACTGTAACTGAGACGATGTAATGATCGCACCCTATAATATGTTGTGTTCCACGTAATACCCGCAAGGTTGCGGCTGAGTGTCAAGTCCGGGCTGGTGTCCGCGCTGACACTGTTGCCTATGCTCGTGGGAGTGTTAAAGTTGTGTATCGTGAGGCGGAGCTCTTGTATCGAGGACCAGAGTCACTTTCCTCGTCCCGTGGTTGTGCGGTAGCCCCAGTCAGTATACTGACTGTTTAAGTCCCCGTCGATAATTAATGGATGCTTGCCTGCAATACGATGGAGATCTCGCAGTAGCGTTTCCAATGAAGCCATCGGATGAGACGGTGGGTGGTATATATTTGCAATAAAAATAGATGGTGTGGAGTGTGCCACTGGTATGATTTTTCTGATCACGCAGGGCGTGTCGAATGTGATCTGATGCGTTTGGTGTGTAATGGAGCGATGAATGAGTGTGGAGGCCCTGGGTGTATTTGTTGCGTCCGAGTGAGCTGATGTGTAGCTGGGAAGTGTGACAGGGGCATGTGTGTCCTGAAGGAGGAGGATGTGGGGCGTGGGGAGTGTGGTGAGGAGGATTTGGAGGGGTGCGCGCTTGCCCCGGAAGCGGCGGCAGTTCCATTGCAGAATTGATAAGGATTAGGTGGTCGCCCCGCCACACTGTAGCTTGAGTGGGGTGAGGGTAGGTGGGTTGGATAGGGAGTTCTGTGGGGAGGTGGGCGGGATTGTTGGGGGGATTGGGTAGGTGCAGCGACGAAAGGGCCTGCTCTATTGTTTGGAGGCGGGTGTCGTACCGTGCAAGGCTCATCTCAAGGGTGTGCACCATGCACGTAAATGCCGCTTCAATTTGTTGCTCGAAGCATTGGGACAGGTGATCGAAGAGGTGATTGAATTATGCCTCTAGACGCGTGTTCATTTCGGCGAGTCGAGCGTCCATGCGGGCCTCTAGGGATGTAAGGTCGGTCTGGGCGACGGGTGGTTGCTCTGCTTTACGTTTTTTCTTGGGTGGGGGTGAGGTGGGGGGTTGGGAGTCCGATTGTGCGACGTTTTTAGTGGGTGTTTGAGGTAGTGGGGTGAGTTGCGTGGGAGGGACTATTGGCGGAAGCGGTAGAGGGGTGGGGGTGGGGGTCCTGATGAGAGATGTAAGACGACTCACCTCCTCTCGCGGGGCCTGGAGCTCCCGGTCACGGGGTCCTCCTGTGTGGGCAGGGGGGGGGGGGGTTTAGGGCTTGCTGGTAGGTTTGAGTCTGTTGCCTGCTACTCTGTCCGCCCAGGAAAGTTGTGGAGGCTGTTAGTCCTGGCGGTGACGAGACGATGAGCGAAACTTATTGGAGCGACGAATGCTGGCGCGGTCCGCGTCTCGCTCCGGTGTGCGGGAGATGCGGTCACCACCCGGAGCGGGCGGTGAGCGACGTCTCCTCGCTTTGCAACCTTTAGTACCCGTCATGTGGGCTCCTCCACAGAGTATGCAGACTGGGGTGCATGTCGGGGTGTTCTCTCGGGGGTGCGGGATACCGAATCTTGAACAGTTGTACGCTGAAGGGTACACACATCCGCGCGATGCCCTGGTTCCCTACAGTTTGTGCAAGCGTCCAGGTGTCCTCTATATAAAGTGCATCTGTGGAGTGCGCCTACGTAGGAGATGGTTCGGGGCACCGGTCCCTCCCAGAAGGTGATGAGGATCGAACGGGTCTGTCCCATGCGGCGTGCATAACTTATGGGGACGCCAGGGTTGCCCGTGATGATGTCTTCCAGAATCTGTGCTGGGGTTTCTTCCCAGTAGGCGTTAGTGATTACTCCTCTTACTGCACCATCCGGGGGGGGGGGGGGGGCGATGTAGGCGGTGACGGCATTGGCTTGGGTTCGAATGGAACTTTGTTTGATGGCGACCAGGCGTAGCACGTCGGCTTGATGCGGGGTACTCATCGTGCAGGTGTTGTTTAGGGGTGGATACGCAAGTTGGCGGCGTCTGGGGCTTCGAGGTCCTTGGCTAATTATCAGGGCCATCCGAAGCTGGCGTGGTTGAAGGTCGTTTAAGGTTCATGGTTTGTGAGAGTTTACCGTCCCAAAGCGACTCAGGCTATGAGAGACGCCGTAGTGAAGGGCTGCGGAAATTTCGACCACCTGGGGTTCTTTAACGTGCACTGACATCGCTCAGCACACGGGCCTCTAGAATTTCGCCTCCATCGAAATTCGACCGCCGCGGCCGGGATCGAACCCGCGTCTTTCGGGCCAGCAGCCGAGCGCCATAACCACTCAGCCACCGCGGCGGCGAAGGTCGTTTAAGGTAAGTCCCCCGTTTGAACGAAACACAATCTTTTAGGCATCCTCAGGCAACCGCAGCTGGCGTCGCGACCTTTGCGCAGCTAGGATGCTTGGTGTACGGAATCTGCAGGTCGTGAGCCGGTGGTGGCGTTCGCCTGGTTCTGGATTTTGGGTGCTCCTTTCTGACGGGCGGGTAAGCTCAGGATATGGTTGCAGTCCCTGGGATCATAGTCATTGTGTGTAACGCTCACGGGAGATTGTTGATGCCGTTACAAAGAGCAAGAGTGAGTGCTCGGTGTGACTGCGCCCTATCATTATAGAAGAAACGGCGCTACCCGAGTGTTACGGGCGCTTCATATTCCTCGCTTGGCTTCATCACATTCCTGGGCTCTTCGCAACCATTTGTATTTTGCTTCTGTCACAACTATTAATACCGCTTTCATCTAAACATTTGCATCTTGTGAAAAATAAGGCTGGTGTTTGTAATTTCTCTTTCATTCCTGGCCTTTGTTGGCATTAACCTGATTTTTGGATGTTTATTCTGCTGATATTTCCATCTTAACCCGATTTCACGCGAATTTTTTACGTTTTCGTCGAAAATTTTCTTCTAGAAACAGCATAATAAAACCAGACATAACTATTGCATCCCGTAGGACAGAATGTACTTACGGCAGTCGATTTCCTTTATGCGCGCAAATACATATATGTTCCTAACATGTCGCACCATTTCCTAACAGCATTTCTAAACAAACTACTAAATGTGGCGTCGACCTTCCAGCCGTCGTAGGTGCTGATGCAACGATGTGAGATCACTCTTAGCAAACGTTATCCGTCCCTACATATGACCCAATATATCAGCCAGTACGAGGCTATATAGAGAGGCCATGGGCTGCTCTAGAATAATGACATTTATTTATGAATGTTTGGGAGTTTTTGTGCCAAATTTTAATCGCTTTTTGTGGGCCAGGAATTGGTATAATTTACTAGCGGTTAACTGCACATGAATGGTAATTTTTCTCAGTGTATTAACTTTTTCCTTTTTGTGTCTCTATCTCCGCAATGAAGACTACATACCCGATGAAATGTTTGCAGCTCAGAACTCTTATCTCAAATTTTCTTTGACTCGGCGTCAAAGAGCATAGCTTGTGTTCCCCAGTGGCTGGTTTATTCGCTGTGTGACAAGACTGGGGAGGTTAGAAGCATCAAATCCAGTATAGAATGGACGTAAAGGTCCACGCCCCAGCACTTGCTTTCCACTGCGTCGTCCATCGCCTTCAAAACTGCGCAAACACAGCCACAAGAAAAAAAAAACGAGTAAGACTTTTCCCTTTGTTTTGCCGAGAGAGCAGAAGACCTTTGTCTCCCCCTGTCTCATTCGTCCTCCGAAACAAAACCTTTAAATCGCAGCACAGCCTTTAGCGGATGCCATCCCTCACTGGTACTACGCTCTCAGTTGGGGGTCCTTTCGCAAACCGTCTCTTCACGACATCGATGCATACGACGTTCTGCTGTGTCTCTGCGGATTTCCAGGTGGTTGACCGCAGCTGCTTGAGCGCACGTACTTCTTTCGCAGACGGACGCGGAACATCGAGGATAGGCCGAGGCCAGATTGAAGTAGGTACACAACGTCCTAGCCAAAAGAATCGACGCAAATAACGAATGTTGTTCTATATTTTTTTTCTGAAACACCGTGCCGGTTAACAATTGTCTTACGGTGAACTCAAAAGGAACTCTAATAATCACTACGTTCGCGTCCAGAAACCATTTTCGTCTTATTATGCGGGCGGCCTTCGTGCGCGCTAACGCGAATTTTTTTCCTGCGAGCCAAGCTCATTGTCCGAAGCCTTTCGCATTTCCCGCGTTTTATGCGCGACTGACGACGTCATTCGCAGTGTTAGAAAGAACTGATTATGAGTTGCAGGTGGTATTCAGTCTAAAGAACGCTGTCCACTTGGTTTATGGCGGCTGCCAGTGCCGACTGAGCCAACATAGGTGCAAAAGCGCGAATATTACAACGCCCGAAGGGGTTGGGCTCCACCAGAACCAACCGAATCGGCTACCCTTTCCTTTCTGTTTAATGCATAAACAAAACGTATAGAACACGGCGGAATAGTGTGTTATGCACCACGCTCTATAAGATAGCACCGTGATCGAAGTTTGAAGTATATTTTCTTTCTGAAACAAAAAGAGGGAGCTGAGACAGAAGGTCAATTGGCCTGACGAGGTCCCGGCACACATAGTAAAAGCAGCGCTGCACAGAAGATGCAGAAATTTTAAAGAGGAGGAAGCGATTATTTATACCAAAGCAAATAACCAGGCACTGCAATATAAATATTGAGAATAGTACAAAACACACGCAATAATATAATGAAGTGATGGCAGCATTTATATAAAACTGATGAGGAACAATTGCACTGGAAGCACAAAACAAATACTGGATATTCAGCTACCGTCCAGAGCAGTAACTGAACGGTTGAAAAGAAGGGTAAAATGACATTAATAATTAATGAAATGTGCACGCTAAGGGACCACAAAACGTTAAGTGGTCGTGGTAGATGAGGGTCAGTATCAATCAAATACCTTTTGATTTTTCATAAAAGAATTCTCAGAGTGGCTATATTCATTTTCCAAGCTAAAAACATTCAGAATGACTGGCACTTGATTCTTCAAACTCTGTTTACCATTGTTGTACGAATTATTGAAACTGGTTTCTTTGTTTTTCACAAGAGGTACCTCATTGTGCAGGTACCTTTCGTGGTGGCATATAATCCATTTCTGTGTATATAAAGCATTAGACGAAAATTATAAATTTGCTTAGGTTTTGGAAAACTATATTTTCTGAAAAGTGAAAGGGTTGGCAAAATTATAGGCATGCTATAATATCCTTCAATTGGCCTCAGTGCTCTTTTCTGAAGCAAGTTAAGTCTTCATTCTTGCCACTTGTCGTGGTTCGGCAGACAAGAATGCAGTATGAAAGGCTTCAATAGAGAAAACACAATGTATAGCAAGTTTAAGCCAGAGAGGTATTAACGGGGCAGTCTTACAGAGGCATCCATTAGTGTTACTCTTGTAGTCCAGCTTGGGGCCCAATTAAAAACAGATATAACGCAAAGGTATTATTTCGCACATTCTTGCGATTTACCACGCCATCCTCAGTATTCTCGAATGTCTAAAGTTTTCTCGTTAGTTCTGGTGTCGACAGTGCTCCGGTCTCAACACCAGGAGTGCATCGCCAGGTGGCGCCCGCATACAGTGCGTCACTGTTCGGAACTTGGAGGCGGGGGGGGGGGGGGGGGGGGGGGGTGAATTACTGTCGTCCCCCATATTGCATGTCCCAAAAGATATATCTTGGCCTGAGTGCAGTGGCCTGCCACGTTAAAATTCGCGAAGTTAGTTCGACTCATTAGGGTGACATGAGGATCCATAGCGCACACAATTTAGGGGACACAACACGAGCGCTAAACTTCTACTGAATGAACTTTATTTGGCGCTGACAGCCTTATAAATATCACGTAAGGTACAGGTATAACTTACTATTATTATCTTGTCAAAGTCATGATGTGTCAAGGGAAGAGATCAAAAAAGAACAATGAAACCACCAATCAGTGAGCAAGTTTCACACTATCGCCCACTCCTTGAATCTAAGAAAGCTATGTCTTTCCTTTTTAATAACACCGAAGGCTCACTGATAGAATTTTCCAATGCCTCTTTTTCAATTGCTACAGCTTCAATTATTTTCCTTGTTTTCTGAACGCTATTTTTACTAATACTGAACACTCCTCGAAGTTAGGCGTGTACTTGTGACTACGGCAGTGACGAGCCAAATAACCTAGCCCCTGATCTCTAACATTTCTGCGGTGCTCGCTGAGTCGCTTATTCAGGCATCGGCCTGTCTGCTCTATATACAACTTGGCAAATGAAAGCGGCAACCTGTATATAACGTTATCGCTGCCAGTTACAAAGGGGTTCTGATGACGTACAGAGCAGGCCTTCCTACCCTGCTTGTCTGGACATGTGTTCTTACACATGCGGGATAATCTTTGGGGGGCTGACATGCAAATTTTAACACCAGTTTTCTCTGCAGTCTTTTTGAGGCCGCGGGAAATCGTGTGAATATAAGGCATTACTTCAATTTTGCTGATACCTTCCTCTTTATCTGTCACTCTTGTGTTTTCTTTGTCTGCGCATGCTTTCTATTACTGGCACTACAAGGTACCTCGGGTAACCCGCTTCCTGAAGGCGATCAACCTGATTACTGATACTTGTCATTAGGCAGGTGCACGACTTATTGACTGCATTAGACAGGCATGTTTTTAGTACTCCTTGTAGTATCAGTAATAGAAAGCATGCGCAGACAAAGAAAAAACACAAGGGTGACATATAAAGAAGAAGGTCTCAGCAAAATTGAAGTAATGCCTTATATTCACAGGATTTCCTACGGC